>NC_091491.1:28291495-28600688 GCF_947461875.1 Haliaeetus albicilla
GTGATATTTTCAACAGCTGCTGGTGCATTTGTGCTCTGACAAATTAGAGGCTAAATCGAAGCATTAAAGAACATCAAAGGACTAATTTAATGCAAAAAAACAAGTACTCCAACTGGATCTATTTTACAGTGAATTAATAATGCAGATTTATACAGAATGTGATGCACTGAGTGCTTTGTTTTTATAGGACTTCAAAACCACTTTTTCCCCCATCACAAAACATTAGATTTGGTTATCTGACTGGTATTTTCTCAATGCTTTTCTTTTGGTCCAAAAAACCTGTTAATTACTGCAATAATAGTTGCGCTAACTTATAATTTTAAACTATAAAGTATACCATATTATACTGTCTCACTCTCAGTCCCCCCCACACATAGATTAGTGTATTGCTATATACACACATTATATCAGACCTATTACACAATTAAGTAAGATTATTTAGCCACATAATCCTTTTTATTAAGTCTTATTACTAATGCCACCATTGTTGAATTGTTAAGACTGAAAAACACTGGGGTTTACCATAAAGTACAGTAGATGGCATGCGATATCTCTTCTTTTAACGGAACTTCTCTTTTACTAGACATAGGAGATATTTAAAGTGTTAAAAGTAATTGCAGGAAACCTCACATCACAACATTTGGTTGTTTGTTCCCATCTAAGTAAAAATTGAGTTGCTCTGTGAGGCTCAGTTTTATGCTATTTTTACATTTCATCTGCAATTCCTGCTAAAAAGAAAACCTAATCAAAGAGTATATATACATACCACACGGGTAACATCTTATCTCCCTTTTATTTTTGCAGATCAACTATTTATTACACAAGTATTTTTAGCAACTAAAACCTGGTTTGCAATGTGTTTCAGATGGGGTGTATTACAAAAAATTCACAGGAATTGTCAGATGATATTTTAGCTAAGAAGTATTTGAGGGGGGAGGAAAACCATTCCGTTCAGACCTTTAACAGATGTTCAAATACAGAGGTATGATCTTGTACCAGGGAAGTCAGCTGGATGTTTGCCACTGCGTTTAGTAAAAACTGCTTTTGAAAAACCTCAAGTCACTAAAAAATATAACTAATAATCCCAAAATAAACAGTACAGGAAGGGATGAATGAAAGTGTTCTTACTAATCCAGTTCATTTTGATGACGATGTGTGCACCAAGGTCAAAGTGGTGAGAGGTGGAGAGTTTATTAGCAGGAAAAAAAAAGAAAAGAAAAAAAATTGCAACCTCTCAAGCGCTACTACTGCATTTGGATACTTCTGAATAGTCCAAGTTATAACTTCAAATTTGACTGTTTCCTTTGCAGTATAGCATTTTCCAGATTGTACGGACACAAGAACTTCAGCTTGTAGTTTATATGACCACAGCTACTTTTTATATATAATTCTGCAGGTCGATGGCCCATCACTCATTTTCCACCACGAGGTTTTATTTTGTTTCTAGCACTTCAGTTGTAGTTGTTGTCATATTTTTCTCATTTGTAGAAAGATCGAACATTTTATGTATCCAAATAATACCATAGCAGAAACAAATGTTTTGTTCTAAGATTAGGAATTTCACCATACAAGAAAATGAATCTAGTTGTCTACCATTGCCAGTAACAGCAAAAAAGTAAGTCAGTCCCCTGTACAGCCAAGATTACCCATATTGATATTTACAGTAATAAAGCAGACAGCATGGCTCATCCACTAGACTGGGAAACAGACCAAATATCTAAATGCTGATGTCAGTAGAATCCCCGGGTTAAATATTGTAAATTTATTTCTATTATGTATTACAAAAGGCACCCTTCCTCATTAATTTTACTGAAGTCTCCAGATGGGAAACAAAATATTAATTTTGTTGAGCCTTAGGCATTGTTGACTGTTAAGGTACTCACTAAATCACTGATCTTATACACATTAATATTAGATTTCTGCTATAAAAATTTAAGACCCATGGGTATAAGCTTCAGTTTGTCATAAGTATAATTAATTGTTTTCAGAAATGATTAATTTGTCAAAATGGCAAACATATATATTGGGCAGGCAAGACTCCTGAGCAAGCTAACCTACCTTAAAGTCATGGTAATACTCATGGAATTATGCAAATTAATTGAGTCTTTCAATGTTGCATAAAATGCTACTACTAGTACAATGCATGGAACATTAGGCTGTTCATCCAACAAAAAAGTTGCATTTTAAAGGCAGGCATCTTTACAAGAGAGTCCTTATGGCAGAAGGTCCTTAGAAGTACAATCTATTTTTCTGCAAAGTGATAGACTTTCAACCGTTACACAGAAGTTGTATTTTTTATTACAATTTTTAAAGCAACCCTCAAGAGAAGCAAAAACAGTAAAATTCTGCTGGCCCTGAGACAAAGGAACCTATGAGATTTGCACTCTGTACTGCTGCTAGGGGGAAATGGTATATGTCCTAGTAATAAGAGTTTTACTAGTAAAACCTCATTTACAAGCCTGGGAACTCGTGATACACTACATTAAAATCTAAAAAGATTAACTTAATTATGCAAATTAAATTTACTGTTTATCTTATCTTCTAAATAGTAAAAGTCATTGTCAACATTGAAATAGCCAAATTATTCTAAATGCATTTCTTTCCCTCTGAAGTGAACTACACTTATATTTGAAATTCCTATGTAGTTAATTATTATCCAGAAAGTCCATTCAAACACAGATTTATGCTCCTCACCAGCCAAAATTTTTATTTTTATGCCTACTAGTAGTGTCTGGTTATCGATGAACTCAATATATCAACGCAGCAAATAAAAATATTCATGTCAAATATAATCACCTTTAATATCCATAGATTATTTTATCTATGATTAAGTAGTCCTAATAAAATGTTCCCTAACAAATCACTTGGAATTTCCTGGACATTCACCCTGCTACCTCTACTTCCTCACTCCTAAAAACAGTAATTCTGAAATAAGAGATACTCAAAATATTCAAAGAGATATTTCGGGGATGAAGAAAAGCTTTTCTCACAGCCAAAAATCTCCCTCCTAAATCCCATGGAGCCCCACAGAGCTGACTCTGATCTTCACCCATTTTATTCAAATGTTACCAACTGACTTTAGCAGTTGTTCCTATTTTACATTGCGGTAAATACTCTCAGAATCACAATGTACAACAAAACACAGGTAGACTGTGAGTGCAACATCCATTCTGGCACACTACAGAATAATGCAGGGCCATTAGACAAATGCACTAGTGAATCAATTATTATGGTTTGAGGCAACAACTTCTGGCCCTGGACTAATAGACAAGTATTAATTTCAATCTCTCCAGTGTCAACAGTCTTGCTATTAACATATATATCAAAGACACAGTTATTACGACAAACCTAATAGCCTTTTTTTCCACATCTAATCACATTTTAAAGAGTTTTTTTTAACTTCAAACTGGACTTTGTATTTGAAAATTCATGACTTCAAATGCAGACATTCTTCGCTGCTTTTTGCTGATATCCTGTAAAACAATTATAAACACCTGACATTCAGGGGGTTTATCCAACCTTATCCTAATTAATTTCATATTTGACATATTCAGTTAAGAATTAATAGCCAGGAATATTATGTTCTGTTCCATAAATTCAGATAGTTTTTTCCTTTTTTTCTAAAAAAACAAAACCAAAAAAAAAACCCAAAACCAAAACAAAACTCTGTTAGAATATCTTTATAAATAGTCTTAAAGAATAAAAAATTTAGACATTCCAATCCAGAAGGAAAACCAGCTCTTAAACCCACTGCATATGTGGACATATCAAGTCAAGCTATAATAATGAGGTCCGTTGTGCTTTGAGTGCTTTCATGGCATACCCGTTATCTCTAGCAACTGTTGCTGTACGTGGAGAGCACACAGGGCGTTTCAACTCCCAGCCCAGGTTTCAGCCCATGCTACGTGGGAGTTCAGGGGGCCACGATGCCAGAGCAGCTGCAGGGTCATCACTGGAGATATGGAGCTGTTGCTCCCAGAGAAGACAAAATGGAGCAGAGGGGTTGAGGTCGTAGCTCTGGATAGGGAGAACATGCAGTAGGAATACAGAGAGAAATAACAGGGCCATCCCTAGCATAAAGCTGGGAGCCAATGGGCAGAGGTGGTACCCAAGCGAAACCATTTGAGGACCATCTCCATTTAGACCATGCTTTGGTGTTAGAGTTTAACAGTACATGGCAGCAAAGCAAGAGGGTAGCAGGAATGTGAGGCAGCAGCCAGCTACCTCCATACCTATAGTTGAGGGGCTTCTATTTATTTAAAAAATAAAGTATGGCAGAACTAAGACATTGTAACCCAGAATCAATGCTTGCTCAGCTGGTAATGGTCACTGCCCAACTGTGCAAAAGTCAGGGCAACCTTGTACCTTGGGATACAGCCAAAGGAACAAATGAATCCCTCTACTCAGTAAACACCAGCAACGCCGTGCTGAGCTGTCCAGGCACACGTGCGTTAGACCCTGCGGCTGCATTTCCCACAGTGCCAATGCAGACACAGAGGTCCAACGGAGTCTCCGTGACAGCCCAGCACCTCCCTGTGTATTTCCAAAGGCTGGCCACAAACAATCCCCCAGTTTCACAAAAACTAGGATTTGCGTGGGAATTAGCGGTGCCATGCCCTAACCGTCTCTCTCAGAAAGAGCCACACTTGATCCAGCTGAGGGAAGGATGGGGTCAGTTGCTTCATTTGACCTGTCCAGATAGGAGGGAGTGACTTGATAGCAAAAGTAATAATGCTGTACCTGCCATACCCTCTGATGCCCTGTTAATTGTGTAGATGACTTGTGAAACAGTTATTTACCAGATGACTACGGCACAACATCTCTCCAAGTAGTTTTCTGTATCATTATTACAGCACATTTGCTAGGAACTTCTTTCTTTCAGCTGTGACTTACCGCTCAGCTACAGAATATCCACAGTTAGATAGTAATCCTGCCCTGTTTCTGTGCGAGGTCCTGAAGCCACAGGACAGTCTTGTTCCACTGCACAAGGGCAGCGACGGGATTTGAACAGGGTCACACATGGAGGGCAGACCCAGGCACGCTTTCGAACATTCCCTTCTGTTTACATCCTGCACAGCAACAAATGAGAAGCGTTGAGAGGACAGGACAAGAGGATGGTCATTATAATAGCGTCCACTCATCTTGTTGTAGGATCAGTCGACATCTTTCCACCTGAGAAGAGAGGTTTTCTTTTCCTTCTAGTGCCTTTCTACCTACCATTTGATTGGACTGGGTTCTAGACCTGCATTTTAAGGTCCAAGGCTTGCTCTCATTTACGTGGAGGGAAGAAGCATCCCTAGGCAGCGTGTGTTTCTGATAAAACGTATATTATTATTTCCTTAATAGACCACAGTGTCTTAGAAGAGGTCCCATATCTGTATGCGAATTAAATATTTAGATACTCCGTTTGAAATCTATTTTTTCAGTGACCCATCATGTAACTATTGTGTGCATTTTGGCAGGCTACCATGTTGCACATATGCAGCAAATATGGCTAGTAACAAATCATTGTGATGTCCCAAAAAGCATATGTTAAACTTGCCCCATAATCAGCAGTCAAAATACAATATTTTGCTCATTTTACATTTCTTTTTTCGGTCTGAATACAAAAAGCAATCAGATCTCATTGGGGAGTTAATCACTTGTGAACATAGAGCAATGAAATTATCTAACACAAAGGGCCCTTTTTTTCAACCCTTAAAATCACTGGTGAGCCTTTACACATTTATTCACTGTTGAAAATTATTTTGTAATTATTTTGAAAGAGTCATTTTGGGAGGTATGTGAAATGACTTCAACAGAAATACTCATATGAGAAAGCACTCAATGTAAAGATGACGTAATTGGACTCACAGCGTTTTTCATATTCAATTTCTGTGAAGCCACTCACTACCAACTACTTAGTTGCTATTACTAACAGGTTATATGTTACATTTCATAACAGACATTTTTCACAGCTAGATCTATAGGGTGAGATATTGCAGAAGACAAAAATACTCTATGTTCAGGAGCTTTTGCAGTAACAAAGACACGCTGCAGCCAGAGTTTATGTCCTCACTTGTCTAAAATTAATTTAAAGCACAAATCACAAGTCTACATCCCAGTAACGGCTTGTGCCAATCAACCATTCTGGTTTATATCTGCAATTCATTTTTACAGGCTCTAAGACATACAGACACACATATTTCAGGCACATATTTTTCTTACATCCAAAAAGGGGGATGGGCACTTGTAAAATCAGCTTTTATAAAAAGATATCCATAAACATGTATTCCAGAGATGAAATGTTCTTGTTACTGCAGAGCTATAAATCACTCCCTCTTCCTAAGTGATAGGAGTGTAAAATATTTATTTCATATTAGTATACATCTATATATTGTGGGGTGACTGCAACCTGGAATTCATAGAATGCTAAAGAGTTTATAGGGTATCCTAATATTAATATAATTTATCAGTATTTGAAGACCTCGGTGTTCCGTCCTTAATCTTTGCAGTTTGTGAATGATCAGCATGGGCAAGCATCAGAAAATAAAGATAATAAAGACAATGTGGGATTAGTGGTATGCTGCAGAAAGAGAACCTTTCTGGCACCACATGCTGAGATGATGCTAACATTATGGTAAGAAAGCAGTCTCTTTGATTGCTCTAACACCACTATATTTCTGAAATGGTTGCTTTTGTTACCATCAAAATCAGAAGAGGCAACTTAAGACTTCGTTTGTTCTGCAACCTACAAAAAGGACTTCTCAACATCATTAATACTACAAGTTTTTTATTATTATTCCAAGAGGTTTTGCTTTCTACTGTGAACCTTACATGATTTGACTGCTTTCTCAGAGGTCTAGTTTGGACTTACTTAATGCACTGATACAGGTATTTTTATACCACCATATTAAAAAGGCAAAATCAAAAAGGTAGCATGCCTGTGTCACCACTGTGACCTTTACTGTCATTTTGTTGCTTTTTTTTGTAATTTTGACATAAAATTGTAATTGACATCAAATTAAAATGTTTACCTTGGTTTAGATGGTTTAAATGTGAACTATTAAGTATGTTACAAATGAATATTGATTTTTAAAAAATGTTTTCTCTTAAATCTATCTACAGTAAGTAGATAGCTCAGTTATCTCAACCACTCAAAAAAGCACTCACTGTTTGACCTTTAAACTTTCTTATGTATTAAGTTTAAAAAAAAAATCCTCCAGTAAATTAAATTGCTTTTGTGGGGGAGAATAAATAAATAAACAGACAAACAAACAAAACCAGGTCTTACAATAATATCCTGCATGGGACTATGTAAGGAATGAGACCGAATCCTCAGATGATTTGAGTCAGGGAGACATTATCTTCTTACTTTTAAAACACTAACACGCTACCCAAAAGTAAAAATTAAAGATCCAGAAGCAGCCATTTTACTACATGAATAAAATTGGCTGTACTTGAACCAAAAATCCTTTATCTGATGGAAACTGGAGCGTCAATTCCATTTCTGGTTGTTTCTTGGGTCATGAAGATTTTGAAAACACAGAATTCATTCCACAAGGCTTGTAATTTCTTTTGTTTGGCCAAAATTTAAGTCTGCCATCAGGATGCACCAGACTCAGATGCTAAAGCAAACATTTTTTTTTCTTTCTTTTCAAATAGCCATCAACAATCTTCAAACATATATAAAATTAACAAAATATTACTTGGCTACACATTCTTGAGCTTTACTAGACGTGTTAAAGAAAGAAAGGGTTTGGGATATTTTCCTTTCACCATCAGCAACAGCGTCATTATGGCTATTTAAAAAAGTTGCTGTGCTGCAGTTACTGTGGCACATGGGACCGAAATTTCCATTACAATGCACCGAGTCCGCCTCAGGTCTTGGAGACTGTGGGTATTATTTTTTTAAATGTTAATTTTTATTTTATTTTTACTTTATATGTAGAAATCTGACAGCACTTAAATTTTAATCATTCAGGAGCTTAATCCAGGATTTCTTTCAAAGCTTAAAATTCCCTGTAAAGCCAAATTCCTTGATGTGCAAGAAATGCAGAATCAAACCCTAGGTAGCTGGATCCAAGCTTTGTTTTATCAGCCAAGAAACAAAGTTCTCCTGATTTAAAGTACTGCACATAACATTGCTAAGATAAGGATTTAGTTTCCTAAGCCAGGCCCTGATCCTTTAATGAGCTGTGGGTAGGCTCACACACACGCACACTGCTGGAGTCACACTGACTCCACTTGCAGTAAACTCCAGTATTGGCCAGGTTTCCCTATTTCCCCTAGACTTCAACAGGAGAGGAAACCATCCTTTATGCTGTCATTTCATTATATTTTAAGACCCCCTAATAAGCATTTATTCCGCACCCTTTGAATTCAGCAGGAGTAGGACATTACAAGAAGCGGGCTCTTTTCGTTTGATTGATATTATTAATTTAACAGTAAGGATAACTAAAGAGCACGGATTGTGAGATTTTTAAATTTGTTTTTATTTTCTGATAGAGACATCAGCATCATCATAACACCAAAATGGTTCATCATCAGATGATGATGTATTCACTTGAAAAGGGACAACTTTATTCTACTGATCACCACTACTGCAATGTTAAGCAAATTCTCTAAACAATAAGGTATTCTGGGATTATGCTTTCTCTACCCTTTTTATGTCATTTACCTGTCCCCACTAGGAGTTCTGTTCACCAAACCATTTTCATTCAAAGCAATACACTTTAAAAAAGGATTTATTTCAAGAAAACATCATTTTGATGGAAAAATGTATCAATGAAACTCTAATGTTATTTCAAAGATCCCCAGTTTACCTTAGAAATTCAAAAAGAATTTCATCGCTTTCTTAACAAAACTACTTCCAGTACTGTATTTAGGAAATCTAAAATCACCGAGTTGCTTAGTTTTATTTTTTACATGTCCTTTCTGTGATGTCAATGGCACTTCTCAAAAATAAGATATATCACACTAAGATTTTTCCTGTAAAATATTTACATGAAAGATTATACATTTTAAAGCTCGCACAATAATTCTGCAGTCATCATATTGTAAATAGTCATAAAATAAAAAAGTACTAGCCAAGTGGCAAGATTTTTATTTAAAAAATAAACAATACCTTTTTATTTTCCGTAAATACTATAAAACAGTGTAAAAGAAATGCTCAGAAATAAAATTATATTTGCAAAGTTTTCTGTAATTTAATATTTTGACAGTCCAACGGTCTACTTTTTTTCTCTAAAAGAAAATAGTGTTTATTATAGAAAATAAGACTCATTTAGTAGCATTGCACATAGCAGATATCACAAATTATTTACAAGCAGATCATTTTATGGATCTCCCATTGTTCTGGCAATACAATGTGATGATCCTCACTACTTCATTTCATTAATTCATCACTTTATGGAAACCCATTTGGCTACAAACAAAGCATCTACCCACTGTGGTGTGCTTAATTTGACAACTTTCCTAATCTCATACATGGAAACATTGGAAGGAAAATATTCTTCACCTTTAAAATAGCTCGTAAAGGCACAGAAGTGAAATTGGTCCTTACTTTCGGTTCGCGGCAGAACAAATCACAGGCCGAGCACATTTGCACGTGGCCAATAGCCAGCATCAATCCCGCAGAGCTCAGGGCTCTCCCCGTGCGTTTATGCACCAGCCAAGGTACCGGAGCACCTCTGGCACCAGCTCCGGCACCGGCCAGAGGACACCAAGACACAGCGCCAAGGTGGGGAACGAAGCTATGGAAGATCCCTCTGAGGTCAGCTAGGACCATCTTCGAAATTTCAGCAATAACTGCTGGGAGGATGGTCCCCTGTTACAGAGCGGAGGGAGGTGTTTGGTCTCCAAACATTGAAATAAAAATCTTTGTAAGTGGGATGGGGCCTTAACCCAAGGACTTGCCACCCGCCCCCACGCCAGACATGTCCAGACAGAATCAAAACATGTCTGATAGCCTGCAACAGCACCTGAGTTCACCACATCCGTCTCACTTTGGGAAGTGAAGGGGATAGCTGTGTTACATATGTAGTAATAATTGGCAAATACTGAGCTTTTGTAATGGCCTCTGCAGGACTCATTGTTTTTGCTTACAGCCAGTACGCTTCACCACCCTATTTTCAAGATACTTCATTACCCCTGCTAGCTCTGAGTCTAGTGATTTTTAGGTATATGTCATTAGCCTGACTGCTGCCCAAATCTACTAGCACAGAGCTCTGAGCAGATAAATATCACAGATGAATTTAGAGTGTCAGCTTGTGGAAGGAGGCAGCCCTCACACACTTTTCTCAGTCCCACTGCATTTGCTCTGGGGATGCATGGCTTATTAGCACTCTGATTAATAAAGCTCATTTATACCTTTAAAGAGATCAAAACAAGACCTGTTTGGGGAGACTTGGCTAGAAGTTCTCACATGCTGTATAAATGCAGGCGAATACGCTGTGAGCAGGTCACACCATGTCCCCTTCAAGAACTACAGCCACATGAAACAGCTCATCAACACTTCCAGTTGAAATCAAACCCATGCTAATAGCAACTGCGCACATGTACCGTCATCTTAACGCACGCAGAAACAACATACAGTGACTGCGCTAACGAACAAACAGCAAAGCCTCAGGTAGCTGGATTCTGACCCACTTACATGGATTTTTTTCCCTGACTGATGCCGGAAAATTGCACACCAAGTTAGAAGGACAAGAGGAGCCTGGCAAAAATGGACACTCGCACTGCAGTTTTTGGGCACAATGCCCGCAGCCCACGGCAGGGCGCTAGGCTGCAGCAGGGGCTGGGGAGAGCAGGGGGGAGCTGACCCTCCCAGGTCCCCTCACCCCGTTAATGAATGCACGGTGAGAAAGTGTGGCCTGATCCATGCTTCCTACTTCCATCACACTAGAGAGCGTGCCAGGCTAGATACTTACATCTGCCACGTCTGAAGATAAGAAAAAACACATCCTCTATTTTGTTTTGGTGTTACGGGAGAAACATGGGGTTTAGCTCTAAAACAATATGGCAAAAGAACAACATTCAGTATGAGCATCTGCACAGCACTGGGCACGCTTAACACCTTGTACAAATAACAACACAGCTTCATTAATTGCTCCCAAGTCATCCAGTTGCTGGGACAGACAAGACATGGCTCTCCATAAATGCATATGGTATGAACCAGTGCTTGCCTGTATCTGAGTTAGCGCCTTATTGCACTGCTTTGGTGATCCGAATGGTTGCTCCAAGACTCTTTGGAGCCTTTGTGAAGGGACCACGCTCCTCCACCGAGAGAGGAGCCGCGGCGGCAGCAGCAGCAGCAGCCAGCTGGCCAGCCGGGCGGCTGGACGCCCGCCAGGGGTGGCTCGCCTCCAGCGCTTCAGCCCCTGGAAGCTTTGTAGCAGGAAGTAGCTGACAGACCATCAGGGATAATGTTTTTTGTCTATTAGGTAACTGAAGCAGAGTTTGAGGAAAGTTAACAACAACCCAAAAAAAAAAAAAAAAAAGACAATCCTTGCTAAACTTCATGAGAAGAAAGCCACATGCTAACTACCTCTATGGCTTTTAAGTATGAATGATAAAACGCTGCGATATACGACATATTGGTGGCATGGCCACTACATCACATACCAGTTTTGACCTGAGGCTGCTCTGTGCAGCCTGCCATTTCATTCTTGCAGCTAACGTGCTTTGCAATTTTCCCACATCCTACACCAGGTACAATAATATTTTCAAAATCCCCAAACCATTGCTACTTTTAACAGTACATCATTAAATTATTCAATAGGTCTTCTCCTTCCCTTTCATCTTTGAGAGATTTCTAATTCAGGGACTGGACTGTTCCCAGCAGTAAAAGAACAATGTCTTTTCATGGATGTGTCTGAAGGAAGAAGATGGTCTATGGATTTGGTTATAGAAAGAAAAACTAGTGATACAAAGAAAAGCCGTGACTTTAACAGACTATTCCTTCAAAGATCTTAAGGCCGGAAAAGCCCGTTATGATCTTTTAACCTGATGTCCTAAACAATATTGACATAAATTTTCATTTAGCAATTACTACACAAAGGCTGCAACACTAAGGGTACCAAAACCTACGTTTCAGAAAGTCTTCCAGACTTGATGCAAAAATGCCAAGCGATAGAGAATTCACTGTAACTCTGAATATGCTGTTCAAGTGGTTAAATAGTTTCCCTGTCAAACACATGCACTTGATTTCTAATCTTAAACTGTCCAGCTTCAACGTCCAGCCACTCCATCTCACAGAACATACTGTGCTTGTATGCCCTACCTGCTGCTCAGTTTAAGCATTGGTTGTAAACCCCTTACGGCTCTTTATGATGTGTCTGGCATAATGGGATCAACATGTTACTACTACTACCACCATCTACTACCACATTAATCTTCTTAACCAGAGCATCCCTTAGGAGCTCACATTCAGGTATTTATCCACCACAACCCTTAAATCCTTTTCATAGTCATTGTTTTCAATTAAATTTTTCCTTCCAGTAAGTGTGACTTATGTGTTTGCAGATACCACAGCTGAGAAAAAAAACTCCTACCACAAATGTATTACAGACTAACTTGTAAGATTGTCACTGAGATCGAATAGTGCATTTCTCCTCAAATTGTACAGGGATTGGGGCACTCTCTACTGTTCCACGCTTAGGTCTGGCTTATTGCTCAGTTTCACCTTGTTCCAGACTCCTGTTTTGATGGGCTTAAAAGTGAACATGCTTATGTCTAACAAGATGTCAAATTAACCTTTCACATTTTCTTAAGCAGCAAAGGGAAAATCCAATTCTTTTGCTATAAAGGCCTCTCCCGTTCCCATTCCTCACCGAACATGCACGTACATGATTCTGTCCCCTAAAGTATCATGTAGAAAGGTAGAAAGAGCTTATCTCGGTGTTGCAATGGCCAGACCTTGAGATTACTTTAGGTTTCCCTGTGTTTCATACTCTTGAGGGTATTTAACAGATGGCTAGCAAAGGGTAGATTGGAAGGGAGAAAACTCTTCAACCCACTGGACCTATACCCATCTCTGCTGGAAGATTTTGATGGCTTATATTTAAGAAACACCACTCAGCAGGCAAGCCAGAGAGGAAAGTACACATGAAGTTAGAACATCACTGTTCTAGTGATGTATCCCACCAGCACATAGCAACATCGGCTGTGAATAGAGAGAGGACTCCAGAGACTGCATTGGTTTGAATTTTGCATCAGCTGTCCCCTGACTTGCGGTGGTCTTCCTTCTCACAGCAAAGAGAAGAGCTGCTGTGGTGGCACTTGCCATGCTCACTTACGGGCAGAAGAAACCCCCAAAATGCTGTGGGTGTTTTTTGTCATTTACAAACACCCTACTGCTAGTATCTAAAAGAAGCAAAACCACATATAATCAAAAATCCAGGAAAAACCTCACACGCTTGCTGCAAAATATAATGCACTGAAAATCCATAGGTATTACTATGGTTACTAATCCATAGATAACTAATGTTTCCTGCCTTTTCTTACTTTGTGGGTTTCTCTGTTGTGCTTTATTCACGAGAAGAGTTCAATAATAAATTATCCTTAATTTACTGCTACTAACGATGTAGGCAATTTTTGGTCCCAAGGTTGCTGCCTTAATACAGGCAAAACACTCAGTGAAGTGGATAGGAGCTTTGCCTAAGCAAGGATGGCAGGATTAGGCCCACCTTATTATACAGTTATTTATTACACAATGATAATTAACACAAGGTAGACAAGCTCATTTGTTTGGCAACAGCAACCCTGGTTGAAACATACCGTTAAAAAGTGCTGAGCATAAATAGTAGGAAAAAATGCTTACGCAACAGTAAGAAAATGTATGATTGTGTATTCTATCACATAGCTTAAAAACTGCAGGTTAAGCAAATTACCACTGGCACTGTGTATTCGTAATTCTGCCGATCACCTAAATGAATGATCAGGTATGAACCTTTCAATTCTAGCTGCGTTCCTTTCCAAATACCTTACTATTTAGCAGCCTAAAGGGAGCCAACACATCAGTAGTGCCTTCTATGCACTGTCGAGTCCCAGCTTGAGCACACCAAACTCTGAGGCCCTTTGAAATCTTTAAAGACAATCATACATAAGACAGTTTCTATATTGCAGGGCTGGCTAGCGATACTGCAGCACAAAACAATATTTCAAGCTTTCTGATATACATGTGTCACCTCTATGTGACAAATAGCTTGTATTAATTAGGCACTAGACTTGGTGAGATTGCTGTTATTAACTGAGAGAAGATGGGTTGAATTTAATTGTGTGTGACATCAAAGTCAAGTGACTGATATTTCAAGCATCATTTAAAATGTTTGATATTGGAGTCATTGTATTCACATAAAGACTGTCTAAAAATATAAAGGAGAATGATGAGAGAGGAACTGAAATGCATTCATACAATCCATCTTATGAAGTGAATTTGATGTAATTTTGCTTGTATTTTTGACCCACTGTTGACAATATTTATTTATTTAGTTGTATAAAATTATTACTTTGAGGAACAGTTTATTTTTCTCAGTACTAATTTTGGAGGCAGCTGGCATGGTTTGTATTGGTTCCAGCACCAATGTTCTCAGAAATGTGGACATGGGGTGGGGGGAAACATAAAAGATAGGCTTGCACTGGGATTTGCTTTATAGACGTTAATGAGCACTGTTTGGAAAATGTTTACCTAAGAAAAGCAGGCTGCACATTATTTAGGCAAACTTCTGTAACAGTTTGAAAAAAGAAGGGAAAAGAAAAGGAAGGTATATTTAAAACTGCATATGAAAGAATATATTTAAAGGAGTAAGAGCTCGCTATTGTACTATGCACTGTACAAATGGTAACTATCTCACACTCATCAGGATATGAGGAATGTTGTTTTAGGGTCGAATGCTTCTCTCATTTAAGATGCTGGTCAAAATCCCCTTCAGTTTGATGGGGCAGAATCATATCTGTGATGTAGCATGATAATGTATATGGTGTTTTGCTAAAAAGTGGGTCAATAAACAATTGCCCCAGAGGATTCTTGTCTATAATGCTTCTGCATTGTACCATTTCCTTTCAGTTCTTTCTTTAAAAAATAAATAAAATGAACCACTTGCTTATTCCATGCTTGGCATAAAGCATACAGAACAATCCAACTGAAATCGGCTTAATTAAACCACAATGCGTTGCAAGCAAACATGTATCCCCTAGGTATTCTCAAGTAGAGAAATCTGAAGTGCACCACAGCCAAAAGTAAATATTAACATTTTCACAAAACAGAAAGACAATCTTCCTGTTCAGACAACCTCCTCACTGCACCAGTGGTGCCCTAGACCCACACACTGTGGGTCGAGAGGCAACAGTCCGGCTCCCTGGAGGTGCCTTTCCCCCCACTGCAGCCCAGCAGCCAGTGAGGAGGCTGGAATATAAAATCAAATATATATAAAACATATATATAAAAATCAAATTTTATATGTATATATAATGTGTATGTATAGTCTGCATATACATGTGGTTTTGCATATATATATATTGCATATATATACACATATATATATATGTATATTTCAGAATTAGTACCCCTATAATCACAAGCTCAACCAAAACTAGAAAGTATATATGAAGGATATAACCTTATCGGCAGTGGGATTCACTTCTCAGAAGGATTTTGTCCTCCCAGGAGCAGCATATTCTAGACTGACCTGGCAAACTGTTTAACCATGCACTTAGTTGTAAGAACCAGTTTTGGTGGGGGAACTGATGTGTATCAAGCCAAAAGACACATAAATATCTTAGCAGTTGTATAGGTAGAAATCCCAATAGCTGATGGAAGATTCATGGATAAACTCCAGTTTCTGTGAGATCGTAATTCTCCCTCATTTCTCTTGTTCTTCACAGCAGTGGACCAAAATCCTCTCTGAAATTATCCAAATTCTCTTGTCCTCAGTGGGATTACAAAGTTGCACCTTTCCCTTACTCTGCACAGGACTGGCATTAGCCTCAGGCTTTAACTAGCCCTCTGCTAAGAAAAATTTAAATTATTTCATTGTAAAGCAAGTTATTCTAAAATAACTTATTGTGTCAGGCAGGATTCTACCTTTGGAAGTTGTAATATCATTTTAAGCATAATTGATAAAGTAATTTATATAACCAAGCAGATTTTTTTCTACATATGAATTGTTCACAGAAGAAACTCTAGATTCCCTGCAATTCATTTGTTATTAGGAGCTATATAGAGAATCATTACAACAACCTCTCACTGCTCTGTCCTTCATCTGACAGATGATCGCTGCTAACACTTAATATTTCAAAGAAATTCATACAGCATATTCTTACTTTTTGATAAAATTTGCAGAACTCTCTGAACTAAGTTGCAATACCATATTTGCAAATTAAAAATGTACTCTTTACAAATACTTTCAAATGTGTTTAAAATTCACTCTTTCCACAACCATCCCTGTCAGAAAGCTCATCTGCCTAGAAGAATATTCAGGGGAAGTAAATATTAAAGAGTGTGAATAAAATCAAAGCAAGTTTGCTTAAAAATGCAAACAGATATTTGAGGGGTTTGGTTTGTTTCCTCTATCCAGCTTGCATTGAAACCTTCGCATTTTGAAATGAAACAAAAAAAACCTCTTCCATTTGCAGTAGAAAATACATTAAAACTAAGCTCATGTTTAAATTCTGTCACCACTGAAATCAGTCATTCTTTCTGGCATGTTGGTTGTGTGCTAAAAATGAGAGGAGCAAGAATTGTCAAAGGAGCAAGTTCAACCATTATAACCCCATGCCTCAATACATATATATATTTAAATGCAGCTCAGAGGTGTTACTTGGTTCTGTAATTAAGAATTCTCGTAATACCTGCAAAAAAAGAAGCAGGTATCAATCCAATAATATTCTTCATCTGTCTTCAGAAAAATGGTGCGAACCTTAGGCAAGGTTTTGAAAAGGGGCAGTGCTACTTCTCCTTTGAAGTACAAAAACTGTTTATGTATCAAATTTGACTGTGACATAAAAGCTTCCTTTGTAGAACATAAGCCAAATTTATTTGGTCTTTAAACTTTGCTAGTATGTTGTTGGCTGGAATGTGACCTTTTTGGAACTGTTTTTCAAACATCATTCCAGTGGCTGAAATACCAGTAGCTGCGTTTTGGACGGCTTCCAGTCAGCTTGTCTACCTGTCTGCTGTGAAAGCGTGAGCTTGCCGCGCTGCTGCTGCACAACAGTGCCCTAGGCATTATTTTTCTATCCTGGCACATGCACATGACTTTCAATTTTTGCAGCCATTTGTAGTCCACTGGCAGATTTATTGACCAGGAAAGTTCATGCCTCCTCCATGCTGCCCGAGTAGGCTTTGTTTTGTTTTGTTTTGTTTTGTTTTGTTTTTAGCTGGGCTTCTACCTGACCTCCAGTGTTGTAGGAATCATTTTACATTGGCAATTAAATGCTGGAGTAGTTATTTGTAGCTTGCAATTGTCCCCATTTAGAAGACTAACTGCCCAATTGCAAAGCTTCTAAATGGGTGCAATTGCAAGTTCAAACAGTTGGGCCCACTTGTAATTACGGGCACAAAATTGGGCTCACTTATGTCGGAGGTTGCTACTGGAGACATAGGCCATCAACTAAAAATAACGATTCTTTGCCTGGTTGCTACTCTGTATTGGTTCATTACAGCATGAGGAATGAAAGGAAAGGCCTCTTGGTGGGGAGATGGAAGAAATAAATACATTAAGACAATTTGAGACTATAAAGTGATCAACGTGGCGCCTAGGACAAATGATCATAACTGTCTTATGCCTAATCACCCATTTCACACACAGTTTTATGAACAAGCTTTGCTCCCTTTCACGGCTTTTCTCTTACTAAGGCAGACAGGGGCAGTGGTCAGAGGACCCAATTCCAGGTACAAGATACACAAGCTGTGGGGTGCCAC
This sequence comes from Haliaeetus albicilla, assembly GCF_947461875.1. Classification (NCBI taxonomy): domain Eukaryota; kingdom Metazoa; phylum Chordata; class Aves; order Accipitriformes; family Accipitridae; genus Haliaeetus; species Haliaeetus albicilla. The sequence goes on from NC_091491.1 coordinate 28,309,398, forward strand.
TGGCCATTTTAAACCATCTGTTGCAGCTACAGCTTTTTTCCTTCTCTCCACTTGAAAGAAGCTGATCAAGGAAACACCAGCTGGAGGTTGTTTCCTCCTCTCACACAGTCAGACGGTGGGTACAGTGTTACTGCTGTCAGGGAAATTGTGTCTAACTCATCCTAATTGTAATCAGGAGACATTTCCCACTGTTTTCTCCCCACTGCTAAAGTATTTTCAGTGGCTGAAGGACATACTTCTACAGGTAAAGGCTTCTTTTTGGTGTCATCACAATCTCCTGCACATATCTGATGCTCTCCCCAAAGCGTATTCCAGGCTTGACAATGAGAGCACAACCCTATGGACACGTGCACCCAGGCACACACAAAAGCATGCTGTTTACCCGCTCTTCATTACCACTGCTGAACACCACAGCACAAGTAAGGAACAGCTCTGCTGCATCCATGTGAATTGCTTCATCACAGTCTACTCAAACCGGTGCGCCTAATCAGCCGCCAAGCATGTCAAGCCACTGCTGTTCAGCTCATCTGCTGATGACATGAGACACATCTGGGCAATGGAACAAAGGGAATATTCTAAATATGCTTATGCTAAGAGGAGAATTAATATTCATCCCCAAAAGGTGCAACTGCCACCCAGAACGGTAAATACAATCGACTGCCCTACAGTACTAAGGACTTGGGGACCAGATTCTCCCAAATCCATTGAAATCAAATGACATTTAGTGAGGATGTGGCCATTGAGACAGATATTCAGGTAAAACAGAAATATATTTAAATATAATTGCATTTTTTTTCAGCATCACATGCACTGCAGAGTGCATCTATTTTGTGTAGATTCAACAAATGATATTTTAATGTACATACATAATTTATTGAGCAAGCAGTAGACTTGGCTGAATGAATGTCAGCCATTGAAGATCCAACATGGTGCATTTTCACGCTTATTACTTAGTACAATAGCAAAGAAGGAAACATTTAACATATTTATGAACTTGAAATCTCTCTCAAGTTCCATGGTGTGGGACTATCACAAATGTTATCACATTCTTCTTCCTGTACTATTCTTGCAATACTCTGAAATATAGCTAGAGAACGTCACCTATTTTTATATCTTGCCCATAATTCCTGTTTATCTTACATACAGTGGATAAGATGCAGTCTTTCATACTTAGATATTCTAATGTATCCAACTAATTTCTGCATATCCTGCTTAAAATGATAAGGATTAGATGAAGAAAAAAATATCTAGTGGTTTCAGCACCAAAAAAGACAATTTTAACAATATGTCTATGACAGAACAGAATTATTAGCCATCTATTTAAAAATAGCCATGGTACTTTTTTTCAGGCATCTTCAGTCTAAACTTTAAATTGCAGATGTGCCTGGTGATTGCAAGGGAATGAGAGTTCAGACTCCATGATCCTGTTCTTGGCCCTGCTATTCTGATGAGATATTTCACTGGATGCATTAATTAGCTTGAAAAGTTTCCTATTACTGTGGCTGCTCCCCATAAGCAAATCCTTGATTTTAGACAGCAAGAGCAGAATTCGTTTCATATCAGCTTAATTGCCTCCAATTACCTACAGCCACCTAGAATTACCTAGTGACCAGAATTAGATGTGCTTATTTCTTTCTATCAGCCTTAAATGCGGTTAAGACGTAGTGATTTAAGTTCAGAGGTAGACATCTCTGCGGCCGCTCTGTAAAGTTAGACTTCAGAGATGAATCACATTCCCATTTCCAGTGCTGAGAGGCCTTTGCCTCCCATTGATTTCAGGAGGAGTTGCATGTGCTTAATGTCCAAACTATAGTAGCCACTTTTTCAGGCCAGCTCTGCACTTAGTACCTCCCATCGCTCTCATTAGGCACCTGGAATCTGACCCGTATCATGGAGCAATCACTGCCGCTGCGGTTCACGATGGTGGCACATCTACCCTGCTGAGATAAAGCACCTATTTGGCCCTCTTTGGCTCTGAAGATTCACTGGAGAGGAGAGCCCAAGTGTTTCTGGAGAGCGGGGAAGAAGAAAATTAGTCTTTCAACAGGCTATCATTAAGTTAGTAGCATAATATAATAATTTTTTGTCCTTGACAACTGATTTGTGCAAGGTAGAGACAGCACAGGCTATAGCAGGTTAATATGTCCTGTGTCCCCACAGGACTGCTCGAGGCAGAAGAGAAACACAGGAGAAGCAATGCCAGAGGACACCTGGGGATAAGGTATCCCCTTGCTCCTGTGGGCTGGTGTGTGGAAAGCCCCTGGAAAATTTTCAAGCTGATTTGCTTTCTGTTTTCCTGATTGCTCAGTGATAATAAAAAAGAATGGCAAGGAAAAAAAGCCTTTAAAGGACTGAGGCTTGGAGCTTTATTTCCATTTCCCGGGCTAGTGAAACCACCCACTAGCTTATATAGCCCTTAGGCATCTTCTTCCCTGAATTCATCCTCACAGGACACTATTGCTTACAGTTTTTCTATTCTATATAGGTTCTTATACTGCCCTTGTCACCGTAGTAGCCGAGTGCCTTCCAGTAGTGCATTATGCGATGTGACTAACATCTGTGACAACCAAAGCAGGAGGGAAAAACAGTTAAGGCCCCAGTAGCTTTCCCCCTACATAGCATTTCACTTTCCAACGCTAATAACTTTCTCTCTGTGAATACACAGCTAGATTGTTGTGGTCACGTTTGTAGCAGATCGGCAACATTTCATTCTCTCTGATGCCAAATTTCTAACTTTAATAAGGCAGTGCAGGGATCATTCTCCTTTATTTTATCCACTAAAATGCAAAAGGGTGGGAATTATTCTTCAATTATATTTATTTTAAGAATATCAGTCATGACCACAAAAACGTGGTAGGCGAGGTAGCCTTGACTAGTGCATAAGTCACTGGCTTCAGAAAAAATCTTTCTAAGACACAAAATTTAGCACTGGCTGCAGTGTTTGGGGAAATTTTTCAGTACCAGACTCAGCTTCGCAAGCCTTGGGGTGGAGGTTAAAGGGGCACCGTGTTCCCCAGCAGTGACAACTGAATATCTCATTGCAAGAGAACTCGCATATGGGAACAATATGCCTGCAAATCTTTTAAACGTATGCAATTGCTTTGCCAGAGCAATTGATATGTTGTGGAAGAAACATTGCAGGGCAGGTGGTTGCTGTGAGATGACCCCACACTTGGGACCAAGAGTGAGATGTGAGGTCAAAGGTCAAGTGTGACTTTGTTAGAATCAAAAAATACGGTCACCTCACCACTGCTGCACACCCTGCAGCAGTCACCGCCACTGAATGCCACGTGGGTTGCAGGAGTTCAGCCGCTTTTTAGTGGCAGGAGACAAAGCAATTGTGTTTATTATTAGTTTTCTGATTGCATTAAATGTGACATTAAGAAGTATTAAACTCTATATGCAAATACAAAACAATATTCTTCTTTGGTGTCTTAGGCATGCTAGTTCACCAGGACAATGAGACGGGTATCATGAAAGCAACTAGAAAATGATTTTAAATAAATAATTTCAAAATTTAAAAACCCTTCTGGCATTTGTGCTCATTCTGGGCAGGTGTTGTGCCAGAGATTATTCACCTGCCACCTCAGAGAAGTTCTCCTTGACTCTAAGAAACCCTGACGGAAAGTCAAGAATTTGGGGGTGGAGGGACAGAGCAGAGGAAGAAGGTTTTGCTTGGGTTTTGTGGGTTTCCTCCCAGGGACCACGCACTATGGATTTAGAAACCATCTAGATACTAAATGACCTAGATTAAAACATAATGTAGGGAATATTGTCGAGCAAAACTGAGAAGGCTTTACTGATTTAAAAATTGCTTTCCTTTCTAATCTCTTTTTTCTGCTGTCATTCCAAAGGTTCCCAGAATATTTCAGGAATTTTATATACACATTCCAGGATGGATTGCAAAAGCTGATTAAGAGCATATGCAGTAGCAACACAATACCATGATTAGGATGGGAAATGGAGAACACTAGACTTGATCTTGCCTCAAGCAAAATGTCCAACAGCAATGAATACAACACAGAAAGAGGGACAGAGCACAGATGTTCAGACCAGAGGACAAGCCAAGAAAGGCTTAAAAGATCACCAGCTACAAGACATTTCATAGAAAGCACGCTGTCTTATTGCTCTGTGAGCATTATCGCACAAGACAATGCAGACTCTAATTTAAACAGTCAGAGGGAAAGATCCTTAAACTGGATGCCAGTTGGCTACGGCAACAAATATGTATCGCTGTTCTGACAACGTTCACTGCGGTAAACTGCACTGTGAAGTAATTATCCTAGAGACTCTGGCACCCCAGAATAAATAGCAAGTCAAGGAATCCCTCAATATACTTCTAGGGAGACAAAGCCAGAAGGGGAGTGTAGGAAAACCATAACAGCCTGGCCAAGGGGAGGTGGGGGCAAACAGTGTCCTCCCTGTGGAGCTTGCCCTGCCGTGGCTGTGCTCCAAGGGCAGTGCTGCAACGCCTGGCCAAGTCTCCAGAGCTCTACACATCACCGCCACAATGCCAGTGAGTACCAATCTCTGCGTACCAACGTGCATTGCCTTGTTGGAGCCATTGAAGATGTACGTGCATATGCAGGACCAAAATATTTGTATTGATGTTGGGAAGTATTTGCAAACTGCCAAATTTGTCATTTCCAAAATAAAAAAGATATTTACACCTGGCTTGCCTGATCCAGACACCCTCATGATTCAGGGAAGACTTTCTAATCTGAGCCATGCTACATCTGCTCCAGCTGCTCCATGGTTAGTGGCTGCAACGGTAACATGGGCTACAGGATCCCAGCTTACAGTCCTGCTATCGGAAAGTCACGGGGCGTGGGGAGGAACGAGGAGGGAAATCAATCTGATTGCTATCATTTTTACTTCTAGTATAACACAAAAAGAGAGGGTGAGATGTGCAGTCACACATGCAGATTATTTCTCTAATTGCTATCTCCATTACAGAGATAAAGTAGGATAGGATAACACAGGATAAAGTAATTGAGCAAGAATGTACCTATGACATGAAGTCGAGAGAAGTCACTGACTATGTGACCCATACTTTAATGGGTGTGATACAAAGGTCAGGAGAATCAGGGGGAAATCTCCCATGATTTTTATGGCTGCCACAGTAATGTAAACTCAGTATAATCAAGTGGTTAGAGCAATGGCCACGAACCTAGGAAAACTGGTCCATTTCTCTATAACGCATACGTTCAGTCTCGTGTTTAATCCACTGCACAGTAATACTCATTATAACAAGAATTCCATTTGCCCAGTGAGCACTGTGATGTTGCTGTTCTCACACCAGTGTTTTAGCAGTCTTGTTGAAACTCAGCTTTGTGACACTTCTTACTACAGTGCAGTCCAGGAAGATATACTGTCTCTCTTAAACTTTGGTGCGTGCAGCCCTATAGTGAATATTTGGGGGAAGCTGCTAAATACAAGCATATCTGTCAATCAACTGCTTGATGATTTTGCCTGATGGTTGTTCTAGAAATGGAACTTCCTTTGGATAGCTCAAAGGCAGCAGGACCTAACACTTCACCCCAACCACCTAATATCTACCTCTATTACAAAGTTGGTCCAGCGAATAAACCTGCCACCCGTCCGTGAAAACTTAATCCAAGTACATACCTTGGTCATAAGCACTATCTGAAAGAGAATCTCCTGCTGGTTCCTGCATCCATCTATCAGTATTAACAATGGCATGTAATGTCCAAAGGCTGTTTAGATGAATGAGTGGGAGATGTGGGCCATGTTTCGTAATTATGCACTTCATTGAAAAATACTTTTCATTACCTTCATGCTTTTGCTTGCCCTGTGCATTGTGCCATGATATTCATCTCTAAGTCAAGATGGCTTGACACCAGCTGGATTGTAAATGTGGATGCAAATACAATTGTGTGTCATATTGCCTCAATCTCCTGCTTTAGTAAGAAGAATTAGTCCCTCTGTAAATAAGTCACTGTAACGGGTTGTGTAGAAGCTGTGATGTATGGCAGTTATCAAGACCAGCATATCAGCCTGCATGTGCCAGCTGACAGTGTACTTCTCCCAGCTACATTTTTCTTCTAGGATTTCTGGGTTAAGGAAGCAAACGGGATAAACATTGAGCACAGAGTCAGAATACCTTTGAAGGCACACAGGACAAGCTCCAGAGTTTATTTTACGTGCTTCAGATGGCATTTTAAACTGGTTTCTTTCCCCATTTGGTGTCTCTGTAACACCTACATAATTCTCTCCTGCAGACCCTTACACCTTTTTGGCTAGCTCAGAGAGAAATGCTGATCTTTCCCACCTGGACTGCAGCTATCATGCAGTGCCTGTCATTCTCATACAGATCAAAAAGGATTTTGCAGGCTGTTGTCCTTGATCCATGCCTCCTTATATGTCAGTGTTAAACAAATGCTTCAACTGAGAGATGCCCACTTAAAAGACATCATCGCCACCAACACAAAAGGTCCTGAGGCACGTGGGGCACTGCTTAGTAATGTCCCTGAGAGGGAGTCCCGGCCACCGTGTCATCGGCAATGCTTCTGGTAGCACCGGACATTTTTGCTGGGGATCGTCCATCCAAATAGTGACCTAACGCAGCCCTGCGTAACTCGTGAGTCCACAAGACCAGTAGTGCACGTGCAAATGTTAGGGTTTCTTTTTCCAAGGGAATTCAACATGGTTAACAAATTCTGCACTCCAGGTACTCTTCATCCTACAGCTGCAACCGCTAGCACTTTTATAAAGCTGTCTTAATTACCAGTGACCCTGTGCTCTTCAAATGCATCAGCAGTACAAGGGATGATTCAGGATGACAGGGTCACAAGCAATGGGAAAAAGTGTCTGATCCATGCCCCACTTACATACATCTCTAGATCACAGGCTATCTGCCCTAGATTTTAAAAAATCTTGATATGAAGAACTCTGTTTTGGAAGAATTTAAGAGGACTTGGGTTCCAGCCCTCTTTTTGGTAGGATTGGATCTGTGTAAGACATAAGCACTAGAACAGAATGTGTAAAATAAAGGATTTGTGGATGTGAAAGCTGATAGATTTGGGTCTTCTGAAGAAGAAGGATTTTCACCCTCAGCCTAAAGTTAACTAGTTCCTCTAATTTAACTTTTTACATTTTATCTGCATTGTAAAAAGGTTTCTGATTTTATGGTAAATGTTGATACCAATAGCTGAGGAGAACTGCGAGTTGACACAATAAGAATCCAATGCCCAAATTTGTCATTGCAAAAAATCTCCCTAAGGAAGTCAATGAGCTCTAGAAAATTCCTCCCATCACTGAGAATTTGTTCACAACAGCAATGATTTGGGGGGAGTCAAGACTACAGCTGCTTAGAAAAATGTTTTTCTCTCCTCACCCACTCCACTATCAGCCCTGCTCTGGTCAGCAAACACAAGTAGGAGTTATTACACACTACTTTTATTGCAGTAAATCGTTTAGAAATGAGAAATGACTAAGTAGTCTCAAGTGCATGCGTAGGTGCTTTGCTGAATAAAAGCTTTCATACAACATGTAAAATAATCACAATACTCCACTCCAAAACCAAGATGCTTATAAAAAAGACATCTATCATGTTGCTCCAAGAGCTAATCTCACATCCTCCTCAGTCCTTACAACAGAGTCCTAATATTACGTTATGGCAAAATATACTTTTTAAATAAATTATAGGAAAATAATTCAATCTTCAATTTTGTGTTATTCATAAATCTAAATGCTTATTCCTTCTGCTTAAAAACACAAATAAACCTCAGCATATCTCTCTTTAGTGGGGCATAATATTAAGTCAAAAAAAATTTTCTAAAGAATTCGGGAAAGGTGACATAGCTCTCCTCCTCCAGTTCAAGAAAAGTCAGACTGAAGGAACTTACTGGTGTGATTGTTGTGATCCCACTGATGTGATTCTGCAGTCGATCATAGGAAATTCATCAAAAAGGCAAAACCAAAGGCCCCAGTCCTACCAAAACTTAAGGAAATGTCTGTTCCAACTATAACCTGCCATAAGCAGGTTTATTTAAGTCAATGGAAATGCACACACCCAGAAAAGCTCAGCAAATTTTTGAGAAATTCTGTCCTTTGTCAAGATTTTATTTTCCCCCAGTTTCTGTGGGTTGCTCAACAACTAAGGGAAAGGAAGAAATGAAAACTAGCTGCAAAGCCACCAAAATATAGACGGGAACACCAGCTATGTATAGAACTTTATGTAACTCATTCTTTTTTCTAATTCTTGCTCAGAACTACCTGGATTTCAGTTACAGTTTGTTCCTGTAGCTTCACATAACCTGATCTGTGTTTTTATTTAAAGCTATATAGTGTCCAGTCAAAGCACTAATGGTTTCTGATGACATCATCAAGTACAGTAATGACCTCAGAACCAACGGTTTGTTGTGGTAAGAACCCAGTCTTCTCTGAGGCTTTCTGTCAATCTCTCATTTTTTCACCCAGTGTGACAATCTGACTCTTTTTTTTACATGTACCCCCTTACTTGTAACTGGGTGTTATTTTGCCTGTGATAACTATGGCTCTCTTCAGTATTTGCCCATATTGCTCCTAGGTCAGCCTGACCTGTGTATAAAAAAATGCAGATCGATAAAATATAAGTGTTCATAAAGGAAACAACCTGTTCTGTTAACTGATCAGCTTGTTTTCTTTTATTTAAATAATCCTTTAGACAATGGAAATATGCAAAGGTCAGACCAATCAAAGCACTAGAGAAGCGCTTTTGATGCTAATATTAAATTAGTAACTCTTTTTCATTCCAATTTAAAATAGAAATGGTGCATGACCAGCACATTCTTTTCTCCTTGGGAAAGTCTGAAGACATACCAATGGAAGAGACACAGTAGCCAGAGTCTGAGACATCAAAGGACGCTCCTCAGAGCCCTGCCATCTTTGCCACAGTCCCAAAGAGCCCACAAACAAAACAAGGAAAAAATAACAACAGAAGTGGGCAGGGGCAGACTTTGTGTGTGTTCATCTACAGCACATCAAATCCCATCAGTCCCATGCAACACCATCAAAACAATGAAATGAGGGGCCAGCTAGGATGACGGCTGCTAGAAAAGCTTTCGGTTTGCAACACAGGCGACTCTGAAATGTGCTAATCAGACTCACCTGCCTGTCACTCACTTAAATCTACTTTGCAAAATACCACAGGATGGGGGACTGCACGAGCTCGGATTCCGTTCTACCACCAGGCCCAGAAAGCTAACCCCAACAGCCAAGTTTTCTGCAACGCGACGTCGAACACGGCAGAAGTTCCGCGACAACTTTCGCGCGCGTGCGTCGCACCCAGCCGCAGGGCAGGCAAACGGCAGAAGCGAAGGGCAGCGCCCGGCCCTGAACCCCCAGTAGGGCACGGGGACCCCAGCACCCGCCTGGTCCCCCTTCTTCGCGCATCCCTGAGCCGCACAGCGGACCGCCCGTGGGGCAGACCCCCGCGGCCTTCTCTCCCCGCCCCAGCTAAGTAAACAGGGTTGCTCCGGAGCGGGAGCGATGACCCGCAGCCTCCCCCTCTCCCCTCTGCAGCCTCCAGCCGCGCAGCCGCGCCGGGTCCCCGCTGGGGGCGGCCGCCGGGTCCCCGCTGGGGGCGCCCGCCGCGCCCGGCCCCCGCCGCGCCCGCCACCTGCCGCCGGCAACCCGGCCCGCTCCCACGCGCGGCCCGCTCCCACTCGTGTCCTACCCACGCCCCCCCCCCCCCCCGCCCGAGCGGAGCGCTCCTCCGCCCCGCCAGCGCCGCCCCCGGCTGGCAGGGGGAGGCAAGGGAGGGTTATTTCCTTCTGGCTGCTTTAGGTCTAACGGTGTGAGAGGTTTGCGGCGTTCCCGAAGCGCTGTCTTCGTGGAAACGGACATAGGCAGGGCAGAGCCATCCCTGGAGAAACAGATGCGTCACTGTCAAATGTTTAGCGTCAACGTGTTGATGGAAAATGCGTTTGGGGTTCTGCTGCTTCACTCCCCCACCCCAAATCTGGTTTGGTTTTCCAGCTGCCCCTCCCCTTAGTCTAGCTTCTCGCCCATTAAAAAACAAAAAAGCATGACTTTTTCAGCGCTGCCTTCTCCAGACAGATTTGGCTCCCTCCAAAGCCTCTGTGATTAAACACACAGTAAATAGTAGTCAGGCCAAAATTCTCTAAGCCTGTGACTTTTTTGATGCCAATAAATCCCACTGCACCTTTCTCTTCAGCTGCCCTCAATTTCCTTGACTCTTTTAAGGCTGTCATGTGCATCTGGACCTGGCTCCCTCTTCCACTGCAATATTTTCATTCCCTTTTAGATTTCTCTCTGAAAAACTGCAGACCATGAAATCTACATGCTTTCTGAAATCTTTGAAGCCATTTAAAAATTTGATCACTTTTCTTTTTTTTTTTCTGAAAATCCCCAGCCTGAAAAAAAATCAGCTTCAAAATGGCAAAAATACTGACGTTTAAGCTTTAACTCCTTGCCAAAAAAAAGGAAAATTGAAAATTAAGAATATTCTAATACATTTTCAATTCTGGGGAAAAAAAAGATCATTTTGCTTGAGACATATAGACCAAGATGAACCCGAAACACTGACTGTTGTCATTACCAGTCTGCAACATAAAAATGAAAAAACCTTATCTGCTCATATGGACACAGCAGATCTCCAGGCTGTGTAAGGTAATACAGGGGTTTTTGGTATCTTTTTGTTCCAGCAGAAGATCTCTTCCCCAATGTGTCTGGTACATCTGTGTTTTCTTTCATTCGAGCCAGAAGCACCATGGGGCAGACACAGTCTTTCTTGATATATTTTTCTGAGCAAGTAAGTATTTAATTTTTTTTTTCTGTGGTGCAGAATACAAAGTAGTGTGACAGGGCAGATTCTGGTCATTTATCACAGAGGAATTTAGAGGTAGTAAATGATATAATTTTATTAAATGGAGACAACCAGGGTGAGTGTAAGTGTGTGGTTGTAAGCCCCTCTTTCTTTCTTGCTCACCAGATCATTACTCTACACAGCCGTTAGGAGAATGAAAGCTTTTGAAATAAACAAAGTGCTGCTGTCAAAAGCAGAATAGTCTAAAGTGCAGAAATTAGAAGAGTAAATGGAACTGGAATTACCATGGGGATAGGAAGGAGATGAAATGTGTATCTAGCAGAATTTGGGGTCTAGCCAGGCATGTATTTTGCAGCAGCTATGTCAGGGAGACGGATTGCTGCCCATTGCTCTTTGCTGCCCCCACTGATCTGCCGGCTGAGTGGGTCGTGTGAGCGCTCCCCAACTTATTGCAGCCTGAAGAGGCCAGGTTAGTTTAGATAAACAGTAAGTCTTCACTAATCTAGTGCATTTTGAAAAAACAGGTTAGAGGAAGCTTGTATGAGCAGCGCTACTAGCAGAATCAAAGGGATTTGGGATTCCTGATAACCACCCAGAGACAGGCTGTGGTTACTAATATCTTCCACCAGCACAGCTGAAACTGGAAGAGCACATCTGTTCACCTCCTGAAGAGGACTAGATTTCTGGTCTGCTAATCCCATTTTCCACTACATATTCAGTCAAAATAGCCCCTAAATGGCTGGGGATCCCTCTGTGCTCAGGGTTCCTTCAGTAGCATTAATTTGGCAAAAGTAGCCAAAGAGAAAAGTGAATGTTAGTGATTGGAGCCTGATCAAAATAGGGCATATAAACAGCATAGCAGTACATAGCTCCGCTGTAGCTCATCCTTTGCTGCTCTTAATACTCTGAGTTCTTAAATCAGGCAGCTCCATGCAGCTTCAATTTAGTCAAGGGCCAAGCAGCTATGAATTAAGGAGCCATAGGGCTAGAGCTTCCAGCAATCTGTTCTCTCCCAAATGTCCAATTAGAAGAGATAACATGTTCAGAGATGAATTCCTGGCAAGAGCTGCGGATGAGATTTTGCTTGAATCAACAATGTGGTCAACACGTTGAGAATGATATATGAAAATAATGTAAGACAAAGATCTGAAATGTTTAAACAAGAGATCAGTTATAGGCCTCTCAGAGGTGGTAAAGGTAAATTATTAAAGAATTTATAATTACATTCATGCCTAATTATTAATAAACAAGGATGGCTAACAGATGCTGCAGCAGATTTACATTTCCTAAGGAAATAAGAAGAATTATAGAAGAAAATCAGGATCAGCAAAATGATTAAATTGGGAAGCTGGAATGTCTGTAGATGACAAAAAAACCCTTTTGTCAAACTATTCAGGAGGAAGCAGTAAAAAAAAAAAGGGGGGGGGGGAGATTCCTTTTCAAACCTTAGAGGCACTAACAGTTTGAAGAAAGCTGACATAACACCTATTGTGAGAACAGAAATAACAGAAGTTTTAAGAAGTTGAAGACCAGGATCAGATTCAGACCAATGTGTTCACTTCTTATTCAAGTGACTTCACTGGTATAGAACAAGTTGAACATGACAACAAACTGATACCTTGTTGTCTTTACCCTAAGAGTAATCCAGATCAATATAGCGGAAACTTTATCCGAAAAATCTAAAATGTATGCATTAGAAAAATTAACACCAAACCACAGAACAGAAATCATAGCAAGTAAGCTTAACAGAAAGCTTGGAAGGAGTAACAGTGGGTCAACAGGAGCCATTTCGGCCCCAACTGATTTAAGACCTGGGTAAATATCAGTGCAATATTCAACGCTAGACTGTATGATTAGCAAACAGCCTGACAGAGAGAAACTACTGAAGGGATAAAGAATTGGCTTTGATTGTTAAGACAAGAGACATTTGAAAATGGAGGGAAGAATCACAAAGATCTATTTTTGGAAGAATATTTCCTGTTTATTTATGACCTGGAAAAAATTATTACAGAAGAAATTACTGAAGTTTTCACAGAAATAGATAGTAAGACTGACAGATAAAGGTGTAAAGTGGTAACAGAAACTTGTATAAAATGGAAAATAAAACCTAGTAATTAATTGCTGGAAAACAGAACGTTGTGTCAATATTAAAGAAAAACACTTCTTTAACATGAATTTTGAAACTACCAAACATGAAAAGGAAAAAAGTGGAATACAAATGAAATCTTCTACATCATTTCTTCAAGTTCAGGATTTTTTTCCGATGAAGAAAAGCACTCAAAGACTTTTAAGTACAGCCAGGGTACCCCGACAAAAATGGAACATGAATGATACCGTGCAGCATTCAAGAAGGCATACTCAGCATCTGTACCTGCCCTTACTTAAACAAATGTGTTACAAGGCTACATCTACGTGAAGACCATTTGGCATTGCAATTTCATCAGCAAGAGCAGCGAAGTCACTTTCTGGTTCATCAGCACAGCAGCACGGACTGGCCGGGGTAGAAACAGTGAAAGGCATTGGGTATTCTCGGGTTTTAATCACGATGCTATCACAATCAGATGGTATTAGGTCCTTCATATACTCAAATACAATGTAATGACTTTTCACAAGACCACTGTCACACCACATTTACAGCATATCTCAGAAGACTTTGAAGATAATTTCTATTCAGTTTTCATCAGATTTAAACACCAGCATTTACCAGATACTGTATTCTACTCAAAGCTTCACAAAATTTCCCACAAGGGTATTTTCCTCTTTTAAGTGAGAAATTGTAATAGGCTTACAGTCAGTGAAGAGCAGTATTTTGACTCCTTATGTACTGAATAATTGTAGAAAAGATATTCCTCTCAGTATAGAAACAAGAGTCTATATATTTAGCATTGATGAAAACTGTTACTCTCAATAGGAACAGTTTGTATTAGGTCATTGAATACTTTCCATCCCCTAACATCCATTCAGACCACCTCTTCTGCCTTTACAGGCCAAATACTTCCATCCAATCACAAGATAAAAAACATCCAGTCTCCCATTTGCAAATCTCAAGTCCCACTTCTTCATTTACACCCAAAAATATCCCGCCCGCTGTTTCTTCTCCATCCCTTTGGCAACCGCCACGATTACGTGCATGGAAAAACATTATTAGGAAAGTCTAACGGATTTTAATTGTTTTCATTGCAAATGTTTCTCCCTAGTGGAAAAAAAGCTCTAATCATATTGTCTCATTGCTCATTCTTTACTCTTCTTCCTGTTGCCTCTATTACTCTCTCCTTCTGTTCATTCTTCTTTCCATCCTGCTTCCCCAAATATACTACCATGCCATTCTCTTTACTCTTTCTTGCCCTGCAGGGAAGCTCATTGCTCTCTCCTTTCTATCTCTTGATGATGTCACTTCTCCTCTAACAGAATCTGCAGTAAAATCCATCTCCTCCTCCTTGCTTCCTACAAACCATATGCGAAAGCAGTAGCAGAAATTGGAAGCTATGGCAAACGACCCCTGCAGTGATCAGGTCTCTGCGCATGGTAGGCAAGCACTCTGATGAAAGAACATAGGCTGAAAACACTTTTGTATTGATAGATCCTGTTTCTAGCAATAAAGCAGAAATTTCAGTAGATTGAAATATCGGTCGTTGTATCAACAGCCTGGTGGTGCCTAGAGACTTTGTACAAAACTGAGATCTCAAAACTGGTTTGGGTGCTCTCCACAGCAAAACTAGTCTCTCTTCACACACCCCACGGTCTAAACAGATCAAATATGCAAAGAGTGGGGCAACAGAAATATTGAAAGGTCAAAAGATTTGCCCAAGGAAACAGAGTAGATCTTGTCTGTGATTACTTATTGATGGCTTGTGTACTCATTTTCATTACTTATCCCACACCAAGCAGTAATAGGGAAAAAAAAATTCTTCTGCATGCTTTCACACCATTGACTGGAACATCTTAAACTGTTTTGCATATTTAATTGGTTAATATTGATAATCTTACAGTCAAATTAGAAAAATCCATTCTGTTTTAACCCTGGCAGGTACCACACTCTTTGTCTAAATCACCCACAAACAAACAAACAGCAAAAGGGATAAGTTTTGAATTTTGTTAGGGTTTTTTTCTTTGAAGGAAATCACCAAAGCAAGTTTCGTGGTTTTGGTGTGGAGTCTCACTTTTGATATACTGTGAAGGGTGCTGTCTCTCCCTGCCTGTCTGATCCAGGTGTGAATTAGCACAGGGGGAAAAACCAGGTGGATTTTTTTCCCAGAAAGCCTCCCAGGTAATGCAAGGATCAGAGATAATGGCCTACCAGTTCTCAGGAGCAGAGAATGTCCTCAAGGTTTGTGATTTAAAAATATTCTAATGAAACAAAATCCAAACAAGAAAAAAATGTCTTTAGAATGTCTTAAGGATTTTCATTACAAAATAAAACTGATACTTAGAAATGCGTGATAATAGCAAAGAAATGCATCTGATAACTAATTACCAACGTAGAGGTAAATTAGTGATGTCGGCAACTATGAAAATGCCTTTTTTCCACTACAATTTTAGATTCTAAAAAATTACTATGGGCTTGTTTAGGATTGTGATCTGGTATGCCATTTTAAACAATAGGCAATGTCAATAAATAAGGATGTCATTTAGCCTAAAGATGGTCTCGCTTTGTTTTCAGAGTATGAGCTGGAAAGCTTGAAACAAATTGACTGGTCTCTGATCAGCTATAAAGTTCTGAGAAATGTTAACATTTCTATTGTACTAAAAGCAGAGGATTTTTTGAGGGAAATACTAACTCAAAAACAAGTTATCTGTCAAGAACTGAAGGCTTTCCACACATTTCTTTTGTTATGAGAAGAAGCTGATGATACTTGGGTGCAAAAACGAACAAGTTCAAGTAGCTGAAGAAATTTAACCTGTGATTTGGATATTTGTAAGTGGCGGAGTGTAACACCAGCCTTTCTTTTCAGAAACCACAAGTTCAGTTCTTAAGCATGGAGAAACATGCAGAAAGTCAGCTGCTATGTAATCACAACACTGAGACATAGACTTCCAAAGGAATTTGGGAGCTCCAGTTGCAGGTACTCAGATACTTAAGAGAAACTCACCAAATGCCAAAAATACCCAATGCCACAGGCTGAAAATAGGAGTGGTGTCTTGTCTGCTTGGACTCTTTTGTAAACCCCACCATGCACCTTTCTGTAGTTCTGAGTATCTAAGTGTCTCCAACCATCCAATCTAACTGAAGAGAAACCATATCCAAGTAAATCTGCTTTTTGCAGCCATGCAAAGTGCTTGACGTTGTGTCTGACCGTTCCTACTCCACCCACTCAGCTTCCCTTGGCTTCTACATTTCAGATAAAATATAACACACAAATTCCACCAAAGTCCATTCTGACACCGCCATTTGACAGAATTTGTGCAGGATCCATTTCTTAGATTATCTTCTCAGACATACGTATTAGCATAAATACAGATTTCTGATGAACTGGAAACAAATATAACCAATATAGACTAGGTTATTCTGCTCAATGAAATTAATCTTTACTAATAAAATAGGGGGAAAATATGCATGGCTAATATTGCAATTTTTAAGTTTTAAGAAAAAAGGATTTTTTTTTTCCCCCGACTAGCTGTAAGACACAAGGGAAAATTTATCTTGTGTATTATCTAATAGGCCTTCCAGAACTAAAGACCACAGGAGGTAAGGCTAACAAAATTAATATGCAAAGAAGTTCAGCACTAGGGACCCATAATTTTCTTGCAAATGGTTTCACTTTAAGGATGAAACAACACAAGACAATACCAATTTCTTTCTTTTTTTGCAAATAGATGATGCTTTAAAAAAATTAACACATGACAGCAGGTGGGAAGAAACTAGAGAAGTGGATATTCCAAGTAGAGAGTGACTATAAATTTGATTTGCTTAACATTTTACTAACTGATTTGAATTCACTGATATGTTAAAACAATGTCAGGAGATATATTTAATTAAGACAAGATTGGTTGTCATTCAGACATGAAGTAAACATTTAGCACACCTAGTGAATTATTAAAGTGAATGAAAAATAATCTGACCTTCAGAAAGCAGAATCATAAATAACAAGGACTTAGGAAATTCTACCTGGCCGTGTTTGAAAATCATGTTCATTTGCTTGCATTAAATAATAACTGTAAAAATAATCATTACCAAATGCATTATTAATTAGAGGTTTTTAATGGCAAAGGAGTACTTTTATTGCAGTAATAGATTTATATCACACGTGTATATGCAAGACTATTATGAAACATGATAAGAGAAAGTTAAACTGTTCTTGCTTCTGCATATGGAATTAGCATGGGCATTTAAGGCTCTGTTCTTTATATCTGCCTTGTAAGATATCAGCAATAACTAGGTATTTTTTCTTGTAGTAAAGAGCTCATTGTAATTAGATTTCAAAAATATATGCCTGCACCCCAGGAAATGGTTCAATGTAATAGTATTCCCATCAATTCAAAATAGGTGAGTGTCAGACAAGCTTCAAAGGTAACAAATCAGCTCAGCATAATTCAGAATTTTAAAATTGAGATTTTGAAAAAGGAGAAAGGTTACATACCTTGGCCTAAGAATCTCATAATTTGATGTTTATATATGTCATATGTAGCATATTATGGCAATAAAATATACTGACGAAAATGGTGTCTTTGAAATGAATCCTCATTTAGAACGGAGTGATATTCCAGCAAGGAACATCTTGTTTTAACAAGAACATTGTAACAGATACTGCAGGACATTAGTTTGAAATACTTTTTCTGCATTTTTATCATCCTTTCACATAAGAAAAGCTTAGGCTTTAGAAGTTCAATTCACCTTTGAAAGATACCAGGAAGTAACTTCTGATAAGAATTGCAGAATTTTTTTGCCTTTAGCCTTTGTAAACCGAAAATGTTGTGTTGTCTACACACCATAGAATAATTCTATAAATACTGTGTTCACTATTGTGAATAACAGTTCAACCTGTAACTAAGCAGGTGCAATTACGTGGGTAACTTCTGGCTGTCGTGATTCTTCATATTTGTAAAGGTGTACATGTTCGTAGAATCAGGATCAAAGATTATTATAAATATGGTTTGCTTAGAATAAACTAAAAAAAAATTAAAGGGAGCAGGGGGAAGCAGAACATAGGGACTCTGCCCTGAAAACCAGCATCAAAATCTAAAACAATCCCATATGCAGCCTTAGTTTGCACATATAATACTTTGTATTTCTGCAAAAATTCTGCAAGATTTAAGAAGAACTGACATATTTTTGCTAAAATCAGTGGGAAAGTGATTGAAGATTGAAGATACAGTTCAGTATAAGGATATGAAAAACACAAGTTTATAAGAGAAAAATTAGATGAGTAGGTCCCTCTCATTCAAAACCATACACAAAGAGATCCCTGCATCCATCCACATGAACTTTCATCAGTCTTACTGAGAAAGTATTGTTTAGTAAGAAATCTGATCAGGTCCATACCTTTTTATTTATAAAACAGCTGTTATATCATCTTTAAGTAAAACAAATTCCAGTATTGTTTAGTAAGAAATCTGATCAGGTCCATACATTTTTATTTATAAAACAGCTATTATATCATCTTTAAGTAAAACAAATTCCTGAAATCAGTGTATAGTTAACATTCCTTGAACAAGTAGCCCCATTCAAGGGAAGGAAGCCACTCACTGGGGAAGTTATGTGTGTGTAAGGGTTTCGGGGACTGTACTGTGGTTTGATATGTCCTGTAAGTTCTCTTACTCACCCCCCCAAACGTTGTTTTCTTCATTTTAAATATTTTCAAAAAATAATTCAGCTATTTAAATCTGAAAAGATATATAAATAGAATTTGCTTTGGTGAGTATCCATTCTTAGGGGACATTATATTTAATTCAGATGCCCAATTTAGGGCTTTGATCCTTGGGCTATAATAACAATAGCAACAAAAATAAAATGCATTATTTATAAATTTATAGTATGGTAAATTCAGATACTTCTAAAAGACTAAAAATCAAGCTCCATTTGTTCAATATAAAAAGGCTTTGAAATGTAATCTCTGTGGGTTGATTGATGTATCACATAATGTCTTTTTTTTTTTTGCTTTCTCTGTACAAACATGTTAAACATGCTTGATAGTTTTCTAAGCACAAATAATTTCTTCTATTTCCCTTTGCATTCCATCTGTTTCTTTTACAGTATTTAATAAATTAGTGTAGGCAATATAAAATTGGATTACTTTATCCATAACCAAATTAATTATATATCAACTTTTTCCAAGGCCATAAAATACGAATATCTAATAATAACAATGTTTGCATTATGCTGTAATAGGTAAAGAATCTTCTTCTTCAAGGGACAGTAAGAGGTTAATGGAGACTGCCACAATTAAATACAATATCACATTTATTCCTTTCTTATTAGGCTGCTTTAATTTCTGTAAATCATATCCTTGTAGTTGGCAACTGGAATGCAGTTGGGTGGTTAGAGGAGTTTTGGTTAGGCAAATAAAATTACGTTCCTTGTCAAACGGTTCTTGTAACATGATGAAAACATGAACTTGCTAAAACTTGCAAACTTGGGTTATTTCATTTAAAGGGCTATTTATCCCTCACGTAAACAAAATCAGACGTTTTCAGGTGTTTCTGTGACCCCTCAGTGCAGACCAGCAACATGCTTCAGCTCACAGCAGCTGCATGCAACGCTCCCCCATGGAATTCTCTCTGTCTCAACACAACAGGAACAGCCAAAATTTCTTTTGCTCAGTACCACAGCAGAGAATATTGGCTTGATTATACAGTATGCTGGTCACCTTTGACACCTAGTGCATACTCTTCCTGCAGAAGCTGGCTGCCGAGTATCCACGGAAAGGATCACTGTCTTCCAGCGCTCTCACAGCCCCCCTTGAAAGCTGGATGCCCATGACTGGGCAGCATATTTACACGAGCTCTTCCTTCCCAGACAGCTCCTGAGCCACAAGCTTTCCAGAAAGGGTAGAGGCAAGAAGAATTTTGTTAATTTCCCCAGAACCTGGAGAGGTTTGTAATTAACATCCCAGCTCCCCACTGAACCTGCAGTGGCAGGCTGAGCATCCTTGCCCTCTCCTAACCTGGTTAAAGTCTGCCACCTCAAGGATCAGCCCTTGGGAAAAGTCTGGGGAAAGCAAATCCTGTGTTTTCTCAGACTGCCCTGCAAGAAATGATGCTTCAAATAAACCACAAGCCTTAACCTTGGGACAACACAGTTAAACCCGCAAAGCCCTGGTCACCTCAACTTACTGCCAAATGTTAGCTAGAACCTAGTCCTAGGAGCCAAGGGAAGAATGCACTTCCCTGTCCTCTGACTCCATCAGCAGTGCGACAATGCCAAGCAGCTTGCTGTAAATTTAGAGTGGAAGTAGATGGGAAAACTTCTGAGTCACAGCAACACCAGTCTGGCCTTCCTGACAAGACTCCTGCAGCCACAGAGCAGTGAGTGAGCAAGCAGAGATCCTTCCTTCCAGCTCTTCCCAGCACTCACGCTGCAACCAGGCGGTCCTGGTGGCATCCTTCTTGCCAAATATTTCTGCTATTGCAATGGTTTTCCCTTTGAGAGAAGAAAAAGGTACCTTCTTCCTTTCTGTTTTAAAGACAGGCGAGCATGTCCCATTTTGATATAAAAGCTAGAATGCTCTAATGTGGAGCATGTAAAATATAACGTTAAAGGACAACTGCGTGCTCATTTGGTTCTTGCTCAGTATTTTTGTCTAGGGCAAACATCTGATACTCTGCCCTGCTTCTTAGTGGTCTCTGTTCTTTAAGCATCCTTGAAATTAAAAAAACATTTCTTTTTCCTACACTTCCCATAAATCATAGTGTGAGATTTTTTTACATCACTGTTCAGAAATACCGAAGCATGAAACCATGCATTATGTTACCTAGGGTCCAAGTGGAAACAAGCAATTATCTAGCCTCCAAATTGTGGAAATACATACATAGGAAACAAAAAAACAACTCTGAAGAAAAACTACACATTTAAGACACAAAATGAGACTAATGCCATATTGGATTTCAGGGAATATAAAATATTTGTTTTCTTTATGAGAAAGCAAACTCATATTTCTGTGTGTCCTCCAATATGTGTGGAATACGGCATTTCAAATTTATTTTTGCATGTAACAAATGTGGTGTGTATCTCCTAAATTCATAACAATCTTGGACTAAATCAGCTTTACAATTATTATAGTGCAATTTTCCCTATCAAGAAATGCTGTGGACTTACTGTTTACCTTTCAGTTGATTTTATTTGCCAGATTATATACCAAATGGTCCCATGGGCTTGCTGAATATATGGGTGCTAACAATGAAAAATGTGCATAGTTTTAATACCAACTTTGTAAATTGCCTTAATAATAGCCTGTATAATGTAATAGTATTTTCAACCAGTACTTTTAATTTCTAGCTCATAAAGCCTTTTCATTGAACCCCAAGGGTGTAGCTATAAAAGTAAGATTTAATTTTGTATATAATGTGGCCTAAATTAGTTTTAAAGCAATAGGAGGAACATGCAGCTCAAAGAGATAAGACTGAAATTATTATAACTCCATGAAATTTCCTATAGCAAAATTAATCATTATTTCCATTTTAACATAATTTGACATAAAAATATAAGACTAATGTAGATCTAATCAAGGTATATATTTTAAATGACTTTGCTGTAAATTACAGAGGCCATAAAAAGAGTGTTGCAAACCATATGACAGCGAATGATTTGAAGACACTTCCAAAGTGTAAGTTGAGTATAATATTTCTTTGATGGAATGAGTTAATAAATAAATAGTACTCCATAATAACGAAATGGTATATTTATGTTCATATCTTTGACCAGGAAGTCCATACCCAGAAACTGACAGCGCAGTGTCCTGGCTGTCAGTCCTGCCATGCTTGTCAACTGTTTGTGACATTTGGTCATTTTTCCTAAAAGTGCCTCTCCTGGAGTCATGTGATTATACAAAACCTCAGTTTCTCAATTTCTAACCCTCCCGACCGCAAAGAAAATCTAGCAAGCATGAACGGTAAAGCAGATGAAAGGAGACAGCACATAAAAGAGACCCAAAATTATTTTCTCAGACTCTCTTTTTTTTATTTATTTATTCTGTTCATCTTTGTTCAGGGGCTTGACACATTCTTGAATGCTTGGGCTTAGCAAGTGTACTCTGTTGACCATTTTACACACAAGGAAAAAAATCTTAAAAGTCAGCAGACTGGTAAAAAGTCCTTTATTCCATAAGAAAAAAAATGCGTTTAACCTGGATTTATTTTTAAGTACACTACATAAAGCAGGGCCCAAAATTTTTCCTGCTATGTTGGCTCTGACTCTCTTTCTACAGGAAGACATCTTCCAATACTAGATGCTTCCTACTATGAAGAGTTCCTCTGGGCCTTAAAAGGGCACTGATTATAGCTCTCTTTGTGGCTAAATCTGATACAACTTCAAATCAGACAGGTATAGGGTATAGGAGAATAAAAAAGAAGGGAAGATTTATGAGGGTATCAGAAGATTTAGGTGATTCCCAGCATTTGGAATACTATTCAGAATGTTTCCTACATATACTAAAAGTTTATCCCGCTAACATACATTATGTTCTCTCAGGTCTGTGATATCAATACCTGCACATCTGAGTTTTACTTGCAAGGCCAGAAAGGTTTTGTGTTTTGTTTAGTAGTTTGAAAAGCTGAAAAAGAAAAAAAATGAATGGGAAAAAAAAAAAAATGGACTCTGCTTCATCAAAATTGTCAGCAAATTGCAGGAAGGACTGACAGTCAGACATACTGCCTCAGCGTGCTCCAGCACTGTGGTACCCAGGCACGTGTTGGACCCATCAGGACTCTAGACTTTGGAAAACTTTTCCTAAAGAATCCTGCAAGTTCCTGATGCTGGCCCAAGGCTGCTAAACAGTAAAACTTCCCCCGGTTTCGGTATGAACAGGCTCAGTCTCATCAAGAGTGGCTTTGTGGAATATCCTCTGTCAATGTTTCTTTTTTAAAGTTTATTTCATCTTTGTAAGCCTTATTGATTTTTACAGCTGCTGCTGGTCTAACCCCAGGAATTGAATAATAGGCTGCATCTCCCGCAACACCACCTCCTACTCCAAAGTTTCACATCTTCTATATTTTGAATAGCTAAATAGGCTCATTAACTATTTGTGTTTCTGGAGCCTTGCAACATATTTACTACAAACAAAAATAAGTACCTATGTCAAGCAATCTAAGTAATTATGTACATTAATTATACACACATATATATTTATATACACAGGAAGGAGGAAATGGTGTATTAGCTGTATGTTAAAGTGCTGCTCTTACTAGCATCCTAACCCATCACTTGCCCAGCTGACAGGGGCTGTGAGAAGCAGACACCGTGGCACTGACTGTGTTGCACAGGTCACCACGTTACCTGTCCCCACACATCGGAATCCACCTGTGCCACGGTGTGGCAGGGCCGTTTGCTCACCTCTCCGCATTGCACCACTTGGGCGAGACGTGGGCAAAGCAAGCAGCCCGGGGCACGCGCAGGCAGAGCCCACGGCCACAGCCGGACTGTGTGCCTCGGGGGGCTGCAAAGCTCGCGGTTTGGGAGGAGTAGCTGTAGCCTTTGGGGCAGCAACAGGGCGCTGCCTGTGGCACTACGGACAGGAATCGGACAGATGTGAGTGCCGATGTCACAGCGCTCACCTTGTGTGACTGCAGAGCCCAGGAGGGTATTTTGATCTCAGGGGTGGAAATAGTTAAAGTTCAGAGTCAGGTAAAGAGTAAACAAAATCCAATAAGAAATACTTATTTAACAAGGTGTCATCTAAGTGGGAGTTAAATTTGTCTGTGTCTTAATTAATTAATTCAATGGGATTGTAAGACTGGCTGAGGCCAACAGACCTTAAAAATCACTACATGTTTTTTAACACTAGCATGAAAATTATATTATATTAGAACATTACTCAACTTTCAAGCTGACCTCTTTCCCTAACGTATTTTTAGTAAAATTATTCCACAAGCAAGCTAGATTAACAAAGGTATGTCCTGACGGAAAGCCAGGGGCTGGCTTGCTGCTGAGGGGCTGATGTCGGTGCCATAGGTGCTGCGCTGAGGCTGGTGCAGGTGCTGGGCGTGCAATGTCCCAGCAGTGCAACAGGCTGCAAAGTGGAAAGTTGGTGTCCTGACATCAGCCACATGTCCCCGCAGCACCTGTTAAAGTACTGACCGTGAGCTACCAACAAAAAAACTCAACACAGCATTGATTTGTATCTGAATGAGCATTATTTTGTTTGGTACCTTTGTAGTTTTTACAGAAAACATACTTTGATCAGTCATTTGGGTGACTTTTGTTTGTTTGTTTTACTGAATTTGACTGGGAATAATGGTTATAGCTGAATCGCCACTAGAAGGCAACTCAGGAGGACAATGGCAAACTCAAACGCTGAGGATTTTTCATTTGCTTGTTGTGGCATTGCTGGCAGTAATCAAAGAGCCAGGAAAGGAGCACAACCCTGCGCCATTCTGTTAGAGAGGCGGGTTATCCAAGGCAATTTCTGAGTGGCAGAGTGGAACTGACACTCCAGAAAGAATTTATAAGCATCCCCAAACAGGTTTTGAAAGGCTACAGATTTACTTTGAAATTAGTAAGAGCTGGTTTATTATTTGTTTTCTACTTCAGTAAAGATATTTTTTGTTGCATTCAACAGAAAACAATAATCTTGTGAAAGTCCTTGGAAACTTTTTCAGTTTTCCTTTTCTCATCCGTAAAACTTTCAGTTATCCAATCTGGAAACAGAAAGAGTATCTTACTATGCAGGGTGATCAATTACAAATGATAAATAGCAAGTAGCAAAGTGCTGAAAATCCAGGCATTATGATCAGCTTGCAAACATCCTTTGTGCGCAGCATTTCACTAAAGTGCTCATTGAGCAATCATGAATAATGAACACAATAGTAAAAAAAAAAACAACACAACTTTGTTCAGTTAAAAATTGGCAAGGAAAAAAGTCAAATAAATTATTCCATATGATCAGTTTTCCCCTCCAGTTACTTCTTTATCCTCCTCTCCACAGCCAGAACTGCCAGGACCTGCCTGCTTTTTTCCTGAAGTTTTTTTGACGATCTACTACTGGAGCCTCTCCCCCTCTGTCTGCAGCCACAGTCTCTCTCATGGAAAATATTCAGTGGACTGCAACCAAGCTCCCCTTTACACGCGGGTGCTCTAATCCCACCAAACAAGAGTGCCTATTTTTCAGAATAGAGAATGAGCTCCCCTATTTCATCCAAACTAGATTTATACCAATGCCCAGATTTAAGGCAGAGATTCCTAGCTGTTCCCTCACAGGGAATGAGATGAAAAGAAAGAGTTAAAATTTCACTGCTTTGGACAAAACACATGTATTTGTTCAAGGGAAAAAGTTGTAACAAGAAGATATGCACGCCTGATGATGAATGAAAGCCTGTTTGTACCTAATGTATCGAAGAAATTGTTCAAGAGCAGTTAATTTTGCCGTTTCAATGTCTTTATGAGTTATCTGCCACAGAAGTACTTGTTTTAAAAAGATGAGTTGCCTGGCAACCACTTTAATATAGAGCAGCTGACTCTTCTGAACTTTGGGAAATGTTTTATTCATCAGCTGGTATTCTTTGCTCACTTCCCTTCATTTCCAAATTCCCTTTTCTGATTGTTTACATGCTTTTTACATTCTGCAGAGCAGCCTCATGGTCTATCCAGTACCATGCAGTAATGGACACCAGTTTTTGCATAATGGACACCAGTTTTTGCGTAAGTCACTTTAAAAAAGCAACAGGCATCCATGTTATAATCTTTGTTGCACACATACTCAAATCATCATACGACTTGACCTAAGTTAGCCTTATGGTGACAGAATGTTTGGAAGAGTTGTATTCATTTTTGTCTATTAATTAATAAACAAATCAATACCAGAGGCATTACTTTCCTTCAGGAATTGCCCACAGTTCTGTTGATATCAGTTTATGGGTAGGGAATTAAGACACTGGTAGATAAAGAGATAGAAAGACAAGAACTGTTTCAGATTACACCACTTGGAAAAATTACAAGAAATCGGGAGCAGGGGGAAACAAAATATACAGAAGAGAAGTTCTTGCCAATAATGAAATGGTTCCCAAGGGAAATAACAGACATCTCTCATTCTGAGCCTTTTCCTCTATAATTTGTATGGCAATACAGAACCTGAACAGACCAAAAGAAAGACACTGACATTTTGACCCACCTAGCTTTTTGAAGCCTTCATTATCAAACACAGTTTGATAAAGGCACCCTCATGTGTTGGTTTAATTCTCCGTGTGGAGAAAACGTTGTTTGATCTCCAGCTAGGGGACCACATCTCTTGAAGTGCTCACATGGAGTGGCATACCTTGAGGCCCTGACCCGAGGAGCCTCTGTAGGGGATGTTGTTTTGGATAACAGTTTAGAGTATGTTAATGATGCCCTGAAAGGGGGTTGCGATACTCACACCCTTGAAACCTAAGGTAAGATAGTTTTCCTATTTTGAAGTAGCACCAGATATGCGCACTGTTCACTTTTAATGAGCTCTCTTGTTTAGGAGGATGGTCTTGTTTACACATCCATATAAATGTGTGTTAAAGGTGCAACAAAAGAGCATTTCCAAAAGGTTAAATAAATGAAGAAGAGGCAAATAAAAGCGGTATGCCCGGCCTTTGGTGTTGCGCATGTGTTCTGGTGGTTTAACTTCGTATTTTTCCTCTGGTTCTGACTTATGGCTTTCAAAGTAAGTTAAGAGAAATTGTTTACTATGTGAGAAGAAACAACTATAAGCCAGTATATGGCATTAAAACTGCTCAGCAATTCTCCTTATAAGGCCATTAAGCAAGAACAGTGTCCTCTGAGGAGGGTTTCAATGGGGTACTGTGTGCATATGCCCTGAGCAGCACAGGGCAAAACCCCTCAGCAGCACCCCACCGAAAGCCCTTCATCCCGGGGACTGGATGAGGCGGTCCTGCTTCATGCAAAATTACGCAGGAGGATAGCATGTGTGTCATCACTCACTGAATTAAAACTCACAGACAAACATAATGCCATTATCTCCTAATCTTCAGCTGTTTGACCATGCTGGTCCAGTGCTTTTTTTCTCTTCCAGCCTTAGTGTGCTAGGTGGGTACAAGCACCTGCTGTGCAGAGCGATCTTTGAAAAGAGTCCTTGAAACAGAATGTTTTATGGAACTTTTCTTCTATTGCATCTTGCTAAGGGTAACTGCACTGAGTGAAGATTTGGCCTTGTTTATTCTCTTTTAGAAGACCTTTAAACTATTCACTGTCTTTCTACAGAGATATATTAATGATAATATCATTTCAAAAAATAGGAATGAAACCTTTATCCTGAAGAAGTACGCCTGATTTATTTGAGTCACTAACAAAATTCCCATTGAATTTAGTAGAATTTGCACTCTACTCTAGGACTTCACCAGAAAGGGGTTTTGGCTCAGAAATACAAGACGAGTTGAAGGCCTGAAGTTGTCTTGTGGCTGTACAGCTCTGCTGTTCAAAGAAGCATCTCATATTTAGATCTACTAAGTCCTGAAGATTTTTACAAGTATACTAGCACATGTAATTTGTGTTAAGACTGAACTACAGGCACAGACTGGAGGATTACCAAAACACCAGAGAGATTCATGTTCATATATTTCATAAATTCAAAGCAATACACCCATATCATAGTCCTGCAAAAGGACCCTGGACTTCAGCCCTCCAGTACAGGCTCGGGGAAACCCTTGGCATAAATCTGATTCACATCAAGTATTCTCCTGAATAAGAAGCCGTACACGGACAACAGCATATCTCATGTAATGTTGGCTGGAGTCAGTAGACCCTTTGCCAGTGTTGGTCAAAGCAAACCCAAATGCAACCATGGAAGTGTTATTGCTGGCAGAGACACAAACCAGGAAAATTGTGCAGGTACATAGAAATTAAGTCCTTCCTCCAGCCATCATTTCCAGTTAATGCACCCATGTAGTTACACAAATATTCATAATAATTTGTAGTAACTTTAAATTAAAAGTTCTTACTAATTAGTATATCACTTTATCATTCCTGTCTTTTTGGATGCTGCTCCCTTCCCAGTGAAAGTCTCGGTTTCTCTGTACATGTCTTCCTTAAGCATATTAGGAAATATTTGTATATCAGTGAATATTTAGATCCTATTCCTGCCCTTACAGTGGCACACATATACACCACCACATTTGTATTAAATTACCTTCAATCTCTCTGCCTTTTTCTGGGATGGTTGGAAATCACCTTCCAGCTGCCTGTGAAACAGTAAAGGAAGCTGTTAACAGCCAACCTTTCCTTCAAGGGGGAGAAATGATTCCCTAAAGAAAATCCACGTAGTTTAATGGCCTTCCTATGCCCGTGCTTGGCCTGCTACACGGTTTGGTCTTTACCTCTCTCGCACACAAAAGACTCCCTGTAGCGAAGCACAGAAGTTTGAAGCGCAGATGAAGCAGGCATGTTTTGAGCAAGCCTAAATATTGCATCCTTCCACAGCTTTCCATCATCACCTGGTCAGTGTAATTGGCAACACAGATCTCCAAAAAGCAAAAATCTTCCCATTTCTATCTCAGTCCTCTGGTTATTAATTAAATAACCTGTGAGGTCTGTTTTCTTGCCCTCTAGAGGAAGTCAGATTTGCTGTACTTATTAGTTACATAAAGCTGCCCAAGAATTTAGTGTGCTCAACTATCAGAAATTCAAGGGAAACTCTTTGCTTCCTTTCAAATCTTTTTAATTTTCTGAAGAAAAACACAAGAACTAAAAATTAAGAAGGCTTTGTTCTGGAGTCAAAAAAATATATCGGGGAAAAAGTCAAACTCCTTCCAAAACCTTCAGCAATTTTTAGTTTCCATCAGCGCTCCTGGGGAAAGCATGCTTTTTGGTTTTCCCTGAAGAGAGGCATTGTAGCAGGTAAAACAGACTTCTTCTTGGCCCCAAGCATGCCCAAGGGGCTGCTAAGATCTCACGTGTTCCAGGGGATCTCAAAACCTGAGTGTGGAAGTAGAAAGAGTGATGTTCATAAGAAAGCAAGAACTAAGGTGTGAGAACATCCTTTCTTCTAGCGCTGTAATTTTTTACGGACAAATGTAGGCTGGCAACTAAGAGGAGGATTTCAAGGTCCTTGTAAATGCCCTACAGGTCTTACGCAAGGGGACCTACTGCTGTCATGTTTGGGCAGACTCACAGATTCCCCTTTCCCTACTCACCAAATGCCGACCGCTTCCCCCCTCCTCCCTCCCGCCCCCTCCTCCTTCTCACACGCTCCGTACCAGCCCCTTCCCCGTCCAATTCCCAAACAGTTGCCCCACATCTGCTGCCCCTCTGACTTGGACTGTAAGCTGCCCGAGCCACTGCTTGTGGTCAGGTTCCCCACACTTGGCTTAGTGCCTCCCGTCAGGCTACAGGGCCAGGCCAGAAATATCAGGCAAGCAGTGACACATACTGCTCAAAAGAAACAGTGCTCAATGAGGAAAAAGAAGAAGAACTGTCTTGCTTGGATATGGTTAAAATGCACCTTTTTAAAAAAGTTTACTCGTTGGCCTGTTCTCTGTTGCACAATTCTTCCCTGGCATGCTTTATTTCTTTATTTCTTATTTTATTATTATTACTATTATTACCTATTATCTATTATTAATATAGCTATTATATATCGGTTATATGTCTACCACATACCCTTATATTTTTCTATTCTAAAACTACCTCTCTGTCTGCGGGAGAAGAAGCTGTCTCGGGAGCATCTGATCCCAAGTGATTGGATTACTAGTAACTAACACAGACGGTACCAGTTGGTGGACTCCTTACTCTGCGCTGCCTGCTCTCCAACCCCAAATACATTTTTAGAAGCCTTAAGGAGACAACAGTTAGGTGAGGTAATGGTTATTCTTAGCCTATTATCTCTCACACAAATGCTGTTTCCATAAATAAAACCTGAAGGATCCGTCATCACATGGAACTTACTCTAACGTATGCTGATGGCATGAAAATGAAGTGGGATCTTCAGATTTGTTTTCAACTGAGTAAACATGGTGATTTTTAGGGCAGGCTAGTAAATACATGCAGATGGTAAAACAAATTGACATAATATTAATTGAAACACCCACTGTCCCTTCAAGAGTTATTGTTTTAGTTCAGTTTTCTAATGGAAAGGAATTTGTTGCACTGTAACTTGATATTATTACTACAAACTAAATAAAAATATTTTTTTAATCGAAAAGGCTCCTGGTTTTCTTAAATCTAATAATAATTGAATCCACATTTTCCTAGCTATGTAACAAACAGCTTTTTTATGCATAACTTGTATTCATCTTGGAACATGATGTATTTTCAAAGGCATTATGGAACGAAGTGCATAAGCAGTCAGATTTGAATATAACGTATTATACCATTCAATCAGCTTACTACAGGCCATAGCCTTAAAAATAAAATTATACCAGTACTGCTGGCATTTGTGCTCCAGAGGGAGATGGTTAATTCTTCAATAAAAAGTAGAAGGATTTACATCTGCCCTGGCTGACAACATAAAAGATCAACGTTTTTCTTATACTTAGGGCAAAACGTTCTCTGTAAAAACCAAGTTAATGCAATATTAAAGCTGCAGAGTTAAGCATATAAAAATGAGGATAGGCACAGTTAACGATGAACATTCAACCTTAATTCTATCCTTTGGTGTGTTTGCATCAAAACATGGTTTGCATTGTGTGATCACTTCATTAACAATACAATTAAAAATATTAAGCAGCAGAAACCATGGGGCAATCATACCAAATCTTGTCCTTTAAAAAGAAAATTCAAATAACTTTATAGTGTACATGGTATATTCCAAGCTTTCACCTTATTATGGCTTGGGCAGGATTTTCTCTATAATGAGAAATGCAATGTTTCTTGTTCCTCACTTACTTACAAATTACTCCCAGACTCTTCTGATATGATAAATAGACTATAACCAGGGAACAGAAGCATAAAAGGAGAAAGATGCACTATATTCTACATATATGACACAAGTTCTCAAACTTTAGCAAGCAACTGAGTCAGTTCAAATACTAACATTTTATGTAAAACATTTTATTCATAAAAGTCCTAGTTCCCAAAAGCTGGAAATATTATTTTCTTCCAACATAAACCGTTGAATAAATACAATAATATATTTCTTTATGAGCTACTTGGAAAAGCGATTCTGTAATCTTTTCACGGTGAAAAAGATGTATTTTCATACCAGAAATTTGAAGCACAGAAACACTACTAAAGCCAAAACTTTACTTCATGTTACATATTAAAAAAAAAAAAAAAAGTAACAATTATACTTGTCTCAAAGGGTAAATATCCTTGTTAGAATTCTTCCCAATTCTTTTGGAATCAGTCTGGCAAATCTGTCAACATACACCCTACTACACCTTTTTTGTTCACGTCAGATCCTCTCCCCACAGGCCTTGCCTCCATACAGTTTCTGCACCAAAGTCATTAAATCAATCAGAAAAATGGTTCAGTTAAAATCGGTGCCACCTCATCTCATAAACAGAATAGTATTGGTACAGAGTTTATTTATACCACTGCTGCTTGTTTTCGTTAAAGCTATACTGAAATAAATATATTTATAGCTAACACACTTGTGTCCACACTAGGCTGTTACATTGATTTAAACACTGTCTGTTTTCTCAGCAATTTAGTTAAATTATTAAAACAATGACATAAAAAGAAGGGCATAGAGAGCCAGATGATAGAAACCAAAAAACACTTTCACCTCTTGTTTTCATCACCTTTTGTTTGGATTAAAATCTTGCAGATCATGTCTAAGCCTATAGTCACACAAAGTAACCACATTAAAAAAGAAGGGGATTTGGAGGGCTCTGCAGCATTCACCTCTTTTCAGTAAGAGCTGCAAACAGTAGAAACACAAAGTAAAATCATCGTTAGTTCAATAGTGTATGAAAGTGTCCTTTTAACAAGAAAATGTAGCACTTCTAGTTTCTTCTCCATCTGTAAAAAACCTCTGTGAAACTTTTTCTCATTATCTGTGATTTATTTCCTTATTCCTGGACCTGGAGTGTAATAATGGTCCAAATGTAATAGCCTTGACCTTTGCAGCTCTTCTCAGGGAGGTCACGAAGAATTTTCTTTAAGTCACGAGCAAAGACTTCAACTAGCAATAACACGATGCACTTAGATTATACCTTACTTCAAAAGATGTATAAGGGCTTTATCTACTGGAATGTATATCTCGGCTGTCCCCTGTGGCTAGCCATACAATCAACTTTTTTTTACAAGCAGGGAAACTGAGGCACGCCAAGAGTGAATTACCACTGACTGAAACTGGCAAAGATGGAATTAGAGGTCAGGTTTTCTGCATCCAATACTCACTTTAACCACAGTCCCATCCTTCCTCCCAGCGCTGTCCATGTCCTCCCATAACAAGACACAGTTATTATTTAAAAATTGAAGCGTGGGAAGGTTTGTGCAGAACACTGGCATTACTGCTCTTCTGTGGTGCTTATTTGAAAATCCCAAGGAATTTTCGTCTCGTTAGGCAATGCCCAGTAATAAATTTCTTGTCTCCACTCTCCTGCCTGCTTCATCCCATTGTCTCCTTTCCTAATGCACTGCACATCAGGACTGCCATTTTTGGTACAGCTCTAAATTCAGTTCTCTCTTTCTAATTACCGCAGTCTCAGGCTCTTAAAAGGAAAATAAAAGGAGCACTCCATTTTACAAAGGGGCAAACAAACTGGTGCAAAGTGCATCTTAAGAGTGTACTTATCAGCCAGGAATTCCTCATGTCTTTTCTCCCACCATTTTGTCAAAACCATAAAAAAGAAACAAAATGGCAACCACTAATATTCAGATTAATAAAGACCCATATGATTCCCAGCTGTTGACTATAAGTGGCAATCCGTGTGCAGTCTTTTTACCCAATGTGGTTTTCACAATACCCATATTTGTTTCTGCCTCTCAGTCAAGCTCCAAATAGGAACTGGTATGTAGTAGGATCTGTGCAAATAATTTATTGTCTGTCTTACATTTAAGGAACTGCAAAAAGAATGTGAAAAAACAAGGAAGAAGGTTTTTGTCCATTAATCAGGACCTTATAGAGAAAAAGAATGGGGTTTTACTTGTTAATAGTGAACAGCGGTTCATGCTTTTAGATTTCATGACTTTCCATAAGGCACAGGCATTCATATGGTTCTCACATTTTCTGAGAAGTCATGCAGAAGTTAACTTAAGTTTAAGCATTTACCAAAAGCTGTGAGGAATACTGTTTTCTTTGAAAACATTCACTGTTTTCCTCACTGTGCCATCTTTTCAAAACCCATTCTAGGTTTACATAGCCAAACATCTATTAAATATTAATATAACACATTTATATTGGTTCCTGTTTATTTTCTAGGGGAGCATAACAATACGTATTGTGCAGTTTGACAGCGCGAGCTCCATTATCTCCAACTACTTTTAAATGCCATCTTTCAGCTTCGTAGGGGTCCGGCTAATTGGGAAACCAAAAGGGGTGAGCTCTCCTCTCCTCCCGTGTGCTCCCAGGTCAGCCCCGCCAGCGGATGCCCAGCCCTGCGGGGGCTTCCCACAGCGGGACGATGTCGGGAAGGAGGCAGTGCCAGCCTGCCGGCCACTCTCCCCACGCCACGGGGAGCAGAGGAGGCCTCCGAGCGGCCGTGGGAGCGGGAACGACGTGGACCGCGGGCATCGCATTCCTCCACTCCCCAGCTATCGCGGCGGTCCCAAGGGTGTTGCTGCAGACGGCAGTAACTTAAAACAGCCTCGCTGAGCGCGCTGCTGGCAGCCCCCAGCCTGTGGGAGCATCTTGTACAGCCTCCTTTGAACACCCTCACTCTTGGGTTCGGAGCCAAGCTCGATCTGGCCACACACAAGGTTGGGAGCTCATGGAGGTACGGGCCTGGCTGCTGGTGAAGCAGCGCCTGGGGGAGCCGCGAGGTTGCCTCTCTTGAAAGAATAAAAGTGGTTTGCCTATAGGAGCTTCAGCTGAACGACACTGTTTTGCAAAAGCAACATAAAGGTAAGGTTTCTTGGAGAACAGCTTACAGGAATGGAAAAAAAACTTGGTTTATTTCCTGCAAATCAGGAACACGTGTTTACTAGTTGTTAAAATCGACTTGTGTATTAACTCTTTAAAGTCTAAACATCATCATATATGTGGAAGAAAAAGGGCAACGACGACGACCAATATTTATCATACACTTTCTATGCAAAAGAGCCAGATAATGAAATTTATTGCAGAATACAGATACATTGCTAAAGAGATGTGGTTTCACAATATTCTTCCTTTGCAAACTATTCCTCCATTGCACAATTTTAAAAATTATGTGAAAATATTCCTATTGAAAGTGAATATGATTTATACTAATCACTCAGAGACAGCTGGAATATGAAGAAAACTTGATGCATTTACTGTTTGAAAAACAAGACACTATATTTATGGACACAAACAGAAATCAGGACAGTGGCCTTTGGGAAAAGACATACAAAAATTTTAAATCAGGGATTGCATTCTCTCCTTCACTAACTACATCATTAAAGCTACAATATGAAACAAAGCATGGTTTTGTATTTGCTTGTTTATTTGGCTGGTTTTATTTAACTATGTTCAGCTGCAGTCACTGATACTTAAAATCTTATAATACACCATTACTGTTGCATTCAACACCAGAACAGGTTATCAATGAGTGTGATGAATTCTACATGCGTTTTTTTAATTATATACTCTGATTGAATCAAAAACTTAAAGACAAAATTCTGGGTGACATTTCTGGCCTGTACTATTGAGCAAGTCCCTTCTAATTGTAGAATCACTGAATACTGCAGGAGCAAGCAGACATTTGTGTCTCTAATGTAATTTCTGCACATGTATCATGGTATAGTGCTAGCAATCATTCTCCATAATAAATTGCTCTAGTAGCTTCTACAAATAAGACAACATTCATAAAATGGCAAAAATGCAGTTCAGTTTAACTTCTGCCTTACATACGCTGTTGCATCTATGCTGGGTTTAATGCATCAGCCCCTTGTTATAGTGTTTGTAGCCATATAACTCAAGGTCCCAAACCACAAGCCCTCTCAGGATGTGTTCTATCCTCCTTAGCACACTGACAGATACCAACCAGTCCCACGTCAAGTCTACAGCTGCTGCAACCTCAAGAACTTTCTGCCATGCACAGCCAGGCCTAGAGGATACAAGTACATGAGTCCTAAATGCATTAGATTTCTCTCCCACACTGTTGTTCCAAGATAATATTTAGCTTGACGTGTCACTTCTCTGCTCTGGGCACACAGAGCTGTTGGGACCTGAAGGTGGTGAAGGCTCCTGGGTCAGCCCTGATCCCCACAGGTCAGCCCTGCGCTCGCCGCTGCACACACAGACGCAGTGATGGCCTACGTGTTTTCAGGTTTTGAACCCATCCAGCCCTTACTTTTCTGTCTCCAGCAGCTAAAGACAACTTAAACTTCCACGTTGCCTAATTGCCGAGGCCAAGTGTGACTCATGAGCAATCTGTCGGTTTGTGGGTTTATATTTGGCAATTGAGCCACTTCAATGAGCTTACACCGTCCTGCCAGCTCCCACATCCACCCCTGTTTCTTTCAAGGCAGTCCAGACCTGGTTCATGACAGAGCCACAGACACAATGGTGCCAGCACAACATGGGCGCCTTCTCTTTTGGCAGCTCAGTACTTAGGAAGATTTTTCAAGAGCGCTCGTGTCCCATTTTAAGCTCTAAAATTCAGTAGCCAGGTATTGTAAAACAAGAAGCATCCAGCATCTCTTCTGAAAATGTAGATCATTGAAGACCTAAAATCCCAACAGAAGTGTGAAGCACCTTGGAAACTCTGACTGGCTGAGAAGAACAAAGGCAAGTTACCAAGAGAGCGCTTATATGGTGATGGAGTGTACAATGTTTTTCACATCTGCCCTTTGGGGTGGGCCTGATGCTTCATGGCTGACAAGGCCATGGGTAATACGTGGGGGGAAGCTGGAATTAACTGACTGCTCATGACAAAACAGCAACCTCTGAAAGGTCTGAATCTTTCATGAAGATAAAATGGAAGAATTGTGGAAACAAGTGACAGATAAAGAGATGTCTTTGGGGCAAAATTTTGGTTAAATCTTTAACCAAAGTAACATTCAAGACAAATGTTCCCCCAAAACAGTAAAGAGAAGTAACTATAGCCCAGGGCTGTCATTGGCCTTTCCCTTGAAAGCATCCTAATGCGGTTCCAGCTTAACCGGCTCGTGTCTAAACATCTATCTGTTTGCCATAGACAAAAAAAAAAAAAATCGAGTAAAAATGTTGATTTAATTATATTGGCCTGTTCTGGTGGTATAAAAACTTCTATGAATACCCAGAACAATGTGTGAGTGGGGAGTGTGTCCCTTGTAAGTACTGAAGTTAAAATGTTTCTGTTGGCTTCCAGTTCTGGAGAGATGGTGACTTTTAACTCTAAGCACATGCTCAATTGCTCTGCGGTGAAGGGATGGGATTACTCATGGGCTGAATGTTGATTTCTGGATATTGAAATATAGCACGTACAAAAATGGAAGAGATAACTGTGGCAGTGGAGGCTTCACAATGTCAACTGCATTAGCCAGCATTTAGGGATGGTTGCAAAAGGCAGGTGATTGCTTACTAAATATGGTCATTACATATGCATATGGCTCTAAATATTGAAAATGAGTCATTTATCTCCTGCCACTGATTTAACTGAGGTTTATTCTGATACCAGTCCATAAAACACGAATAGCCTGAAATTTTCCAGCATAATCGACACAGAAGTTTTAGGCTCAACTAAAATATAGACCTCCTATGACAATAAGTACCTGGATAAGCATTTGGTACTGTATTGAAGAGGCATACTCACAACATGAGCTACATAAACTCATTCTCTAAATGGGAATATTTTAAGAGATATCAAGTACAGATGTTTCAAAGTAGAATTTAAGGTCTCCCTGGGTGTCCCCAACTGGTGATCACTCTATTATAAGCTTAACTCTTCACAGACAGAGTTCAGATTCCAGCTTACCTACCCAACTTTGCATCAAGAACAAATAACTGTTATGTTTCAACAGTTCTTTGCACCCACTACCTAATACAAACCATGAACAGCTGCAATTTCACTGCCCAATCCTTTCTTATACCCTTACAACATTTGTTCTGTTAATGTAGGTTAATTCTGCAAATAACACTTCTGTAAATTGTTCTTGCAAACTGCTACATCATTTATGTAAGGACTTCTGTGAACTTTGAAAAATTAATGCCTTTAATTTTGGTTGATGGCAACATCAGCAGAGCTCTGTAAATTGCACTTTAATGAGATTTTGCTACAGGGGATAATCTGCTACTGACAGAGTAACATCTTGAAAACATCTGTAGACCTATAATTTTTCTATGACGATTAGATCCCACCACAAGAGTCCAAATACAGTGCAGAAATAAAGGAAAAAATGTAAAGTCCTAAATGAATATCCAACCTGTTCTTTAAAAAGAAGCATGCAATGAAAAGTTTCACGCGCTGAAAATAAATCAATTTTTCTGACTAATTAACATTTAGCTTTATTTAATTAAGAAAGACTATTACTGTCTTCACTGCTGTGCATCTGTATATAATGAAGCAAACAGCAGTAGGTATAAGATACCACAGAGGGATATGCCCAAGTAACCCAGCACTATAGGTGCAAAGGAACGTCTATTATTGTTAAGTAACTGACATCAGAGCCTCTCTTTAATGTTGTCATAAATAAAAGAAAGATTTTCACAGATGCTTTCGCATATGGTTTCTTATTTGTCTCTGATGGAGACTGGGAGTTAGATTAGATGCCAAAATTAAATGATTTAAATAGACAGCTGCATAATGCAAACTACTAAATAACACCTTTTGAACACTTTCTATTTATAGTAAGTTCTAACTCACAGAAGGATTTTGCTTATACCACTGTAGGTTATTGCTATAAAGGCATTGCTTTTACAACACTGAAGCTTCAAGGTACACTGCAGTCTATTTGGAAGTGCAAAGCACGCAGGATTATCATGGCAAACAGGAGTGGAAAGCTCAGAATCCAAGATTAACTTTAATAGATTAACTTCATCGTTGAAATATGCAGTTCGTGATTATCTGTAATAGAGCTATCCGGGATGAATTGAAAAGGCAGGTAGAGAGAGGACTTCAATGCAAACCACTGGAGAATTTTGAGTCTGTCATCATCCAAGTTCAAGTGAAGTGATGGACATCAGAGAAGGCACTTAATGCCTAAACGATAATCTATCATTTACGAGCACTAAGGTATTATATCTTGGGGATAAAACTTTGCATTAAAAATACTGTATTTGGTGCAAGAAAAAAATGCAGTTGTGTGAGTATTGGCTCTATAGCTATGTCAGTGTATTCAAGCAGACATGGGTAAGCAACATCCAAGCATGATAAGAACGCAGAAAAAAATAAAAACAAACCAACCCTATGTGTTCAAGAACTTGTGTCAAAGAAGGCCTGCAGCATTTCAGGAGACATATTCTTTGATAGTATAACCATCTCTTGAATTGTTTCTCCATGTCCTGTACAATCATAAAACAGAGGAAGTAGCAGTTCACAAGTATGGAGTCTGCATGAAGTTATTCTGGAAAGGAATAGGAACTGCCAAATCCTACTGGGATCAGAAATCTACACCTGAAAGCAGTTAACACTGGCTATTTCCAGCAAAATGGAAGGCACTAGCTAGTGGACAATTCTGAAATGTTCTGTCAAAACGGAGGATTTTTCCTACCACCTATTCCTCAGTAGAGGCACCATGTACAGAAACACAAAGATGAAGAGGCATCATTTGAAAGACACATTTATAGGTTTCTACATAGTCTATCCTATCCGCCATGAAAGTCAGAGAAGCAGCATTTAATCCCTGTGGCAGGAGCTGGGAGTCAGGCACTAGGTGATGCTCTCGTCTTCGGGCCCCTCCTGCCTGCCCACCACTGCCTGGGCTGCCTGCACAACAGCCTCCACCATAGCCACCACGGTGTAGCTCCACATAGTCCTCAGTGTGTCGCCCAGCTTCCGCTCTTGTGCAGCCCTGGGCCTTTTCCTTTTGTACCGAAATGAGAATATATTAATTTTATCTCCTGTTGCCTCTTCTTTGGCATTTGTGAGTCACAGGCTAGATCACTTTTCCACAGAGTTCAGCTCTCAGGGTTTTGAGTAGAGCTACCAGGGCACATACAGCCCTTACTCCTTCCCTCGCACAGGCACAGCCCAAAATTTGCATCCCTCTTTGCGGCCAGCATAAGCAACTAATGAAGATTAGGGATACTATCATCCCTTCTCCACCACTTTAGCCTTGCTATGGCTCCACACCGGTGTCACCTGACACTAAGGGGACAACCCAAAAATCAGATAATGTCCAAACCCACCTACCCTTTTCCAACCCTGATAAAGTGAGTAGGACATGAAAAAACAACTTCAGCCTGTTACAATTCCAGTTTTACAGCCGCAGAAAATGAACCAGGAGGTATGCATTTTGTCACAGAAAGAGAGTAAGGATGCCAACACTCCCGGTCCCAAGAACAGTTAAGTGGATTATGCTGCCTCTTTATAGCTTGGTCTCATACTGCACGCTATATTTGTCAGTACCATATGGTATTCATCCATTTTCCTTTTTCTAGACCATCCTTTTACTAGCTAGCGTCATAGAGTTGATACCATTAAGAAACTAACATCTAGTGGTGACAGTATTAGCCTGTAGCATGGTACTGTATAAATAGAGGTAATGAGAACTTTACTGTAATGTTTATAAGACCCTTTAGATACCCAAAGTGCCTTTCATATATTCAAATAAGTAATGACAACACAATGTGATCCCCATTCTCCAGAGAAGAAGCAGGCCTGTGTTTCCATTTAGAATTTCCCAATTCCCTTTGCTTCACTTTTAACAGCTTAAGTCTGCTATAAGTAGCTCCAGGGAAAAACTTTCAAGCGGCATGTGTTTTATTAACTACATTTTGTAGGAATTAATATAATTAAAATAGTGTATTTTATGTAAATGCCAGCTGAATTACAAAAGATACCATTAGCAAAGATTTGAGCCTAAAGAAAATATATTTCCAGCAATCTCAGTTATTCTACAGTCTTAGTGTAACTAAAGCTCTGAAAGGGACTCAATATGTGGATAGCTGTAGATGTACTTACCACTATGAAACATTTGGAAAAGACTCATTTCAGTTTGAAATATGGAGCACTGAGACATCACAATGGTCTTCAGAAGTAACCACTTAGAGGCTTCCCTTATTTACAGCTCTCTTGACTGGGAGAAGCCTCCTTGTCTCTCTCCACTAAAATGCTAACGCAATGAGTGGAGCACCAGCTTTCCAAGAAGTCTTACTGTGCTGTACTATAAATGATGAAGCTACAGAGGGAAGTGAAGCTTTGGCTGACATCCTTGATAGGAAGATCATTAAAGTCTACGTGCCTCTTTTCCCACCAAAAATCTGAGGAAGTTCTCAACAAGTAGTCATGTAAATTTAAAGCAACTGGGACAGTCTTATTTTACATGTCAAATGTGAGGAGCATAATCAGAAGTTAGCACATGAAAAGCCACCAAGCAAGCTAAAATTTAGCATCAACAGGACTGAGCACTTGGAGAGCTCCAGCAAAACTTTCTGTACTGCTGTTTCTGTGGCACCATGTCCCATGGATGAGAAGAGCTCTGCAGGGCCCTGCCTTGAGGGACCGAGCAGCCCTTCACTGACACTGCCAGAGTGCTGCTGCATTCAGAGGGCTCCCTCCTGCCTTGCTGCAGCTCTTAAACCAAGTGTCCTGGAAGAATCTGTTTGGGTTTATGCTATGCTATTCAAGGATTGATCCACAGTAGGCAAAAAACAGCTCTGTGTGTGAAACAGCTTTAAATGGCCTTTGCATCACCCTGTGCAAAGCAAGAGAAGCTTTTCAGTACTGTCCAGTTCACTTTATGTTGCTTCATGTCTCATTACCTCAAGCAGAATAATGATTAATATCAAAATAGAGTCCACTAAGAGTGATAGATTAGTAAATGGCTGTCATTCTTGTGCAAAAAATATTTTTATGAATGTATGCACTTTTTACTATCAAATGCACTCTTTATTAAGACTCTGTCACTACTGCTATTGGCATTATATTCTGTGAGTGCTTTGCTACTATGTGCTACAGCTCAGTGGGTCTCAAAACTGTTAAGTTCAAAGCCACTAGAACAGGAACTATATGGCAAAGACAGCAAAAGTCAGGTATTGACCCGTGAGTGTTTACCTGACTTCTGAAGTGATTTTCAGATTAAAAATCCAAAGAATCCACTGCTGAGGAAAAAAGGTCAACAGTATCATGAATATCAGAAGCACCATCTTGTAAGGCTGAGTTCTTAATAAAAACAGATGCAGTATGAAGCACAACTAAAATGTTTGGATAGCTGTAAGTAAATCAACTTGGGTAAGCTGACCAGAAATAGCAACTAATAATGCTAACAATTCTATTTTTGAGCATATCAAGTAACTGAACAATTTAATACACCCTAAAATACAATAAGAATGCAGTAAGAAAATGTGAGTGTAAATAACATGTTCATATTACCATTGACAATAGGAAAACAAATGGAAGGTGTCTACTGAAAGGGAGGGATGAGAATCTATTTGAAATATTGTTAGTGTCTAAACACCTAAATCTTAAAAACAGTTGCATTTTCAGGAACTTTCCTAAAAAAGAAACAATTGAAAATAAATTACATTGGAACTGGAAAAAACATTCCCAATGTCAGTCAATATTACCATCTGGTAATAAAGATATGAAGGTCAAAAAATGTCAGCTAACTTTCCCAAGCCAGAGACTGTGAATTTCAACCACTGAACAAGCTTATTTTCAAGGACAGAGATCAGTATACAATTGATTGCCATATTATCCACAACCCAGAGAATCTGGTTGTCTTCGCTAACAATGAGCCAGGAAGATAAACTTTATACTTCAATGAAGGAAAAAAAAAAAAAAAAAACCACTAGAATTAATAATTCCTGGCTGACCTTGAAGATACTGGTTAGATTAGGCAGGGAAGAATAGCTCTGACATTGAAATTTAGTTGAAAATGGTCAAACCAAACAAAAAGGGTCCCTTTGTATTTCTGACAGCTAGACCATATGCAAATGAAAATCAAATACTTTTTCCTGCCCTATGAATGTTTGTCAAGTGGCTGGGTAAAATCTAGGCAGCTCAGCCTTACCAGGAAAACAGATGTTGCTTCATCTGGTTTGATGCTCATATGGATGTTGAAGTCTCTAAGGCTAATAGTACAGTTCCAACAGTAGCTCTGACAGAGTTTCAATGAATACATTTGTGATATATTTCATACACTCTGATAGTCTATACACCCTTGTAACTACAAACTTTGATCCTTCCCTGGAAGTACAGGAAACACCTGGACAGTCTAATAAACTCTGCTGCACAGTTGGCCACTTTGTGCATTGCAACCAAATTGTAACCAGGTCTCAGAAATATGAGATGTGGATCTCCATTTCCTCTGTATCGCAGCCATCGATGCAATACTTTCCATGCAAAAGTGAGCCCTTGGGGAGGATAGTGGTGGGAGAAGAGACTCAAAACAGATGAAAGAGAGCCAGTAAACCTAAATGCATTTCGATATAATGTGTTTCTCTTCAGGCAAGAGGATGTTGTCCTTTCTCCTGTATGCCTCCTTTGCTGAGCACAGATGTATTATCTGAGCTCTTTCTGCTCTCTCTCCTCCTTTACTCATTCCCAGGCATAAATATCACACTTTCCACATTTCCTTCAGATCAGCAGTCTCAGTCCAGAAATTGTGAGCACAAGGTATTTAGACCAGTGGGGACAGTGACCAATATAGGACAGCTGGCTTTCCTCACCTCTGCCACATAACAGTTCTCTCTTCAGCGACTCTGGTTATTGGTCAAAACCAGCACTTTAGTACTCACAGTGTAACTCAGAGAGAAAAACAATTCAAGGTTTAGGAAGATAATTTCTTGACATCAGTCCTTGATGCCCAGCGATGTTAAGACACAACTTTATTACACTGTTTATCATGGAAGACTTATGTTGGCTTAATATTTGTATACCAATAGGGTGGTTTAGCATGTCAGCTTCCTGAAAGACTAACTTGCTGTGTTTATGATTACTGTTATTGCAATTTTAACATCTTTGCATTCCTTCCTCTTTATCTCTTTTCTTTCATTTGTATACTGAGTTAAACACATTGAG
This sequence comes from Haliaeetus albicilla, assembly GCF_947461875.1. Taxonomy (NCBI): domain Eukaryota; kingdom Metazoa; phylum Chordata; class Aves; order Accipitriformes; family Accipitridae; genus Haliaeetus; species Haliaeetus albicilla. The sequence goes on from NC_091491.1 coordinate 28,352,488, forward strand.
CAGTGATGCAAACGTCTCCCTTGGTTTCTACTGGTATTCTTCAATCCTAAGCAGAAGAGACTTACCTAGTAAGGAAAAGAAGTCTCACCTCCATCCTTTCTCTTCATTTTGTATATAAAAGTTACCACCCTGACAGATAGGCACACCAACCTTATTTCAAGAGCATACTCTTGGGGTTTTTTCTTGTCATTCTGACTTTCCTGCATTCCTTGTCATCCTCATCTGCCCAGAGTCTGACGTGTTAGCTAAGTGCCACACACAAGCGGTATGCTACAGATGTAACAGCAGATAATGGTCCCTAATATGGGAAACTAAGCTTAACCACACCTAAGCTGCTCATCGTAATCTTGTCAAAGGTTTTGCAGTACCTTACTTGAAAGTGATGTTAGAGCTAATGGATGCTCGTTGCATGATTATTCCTCCTTTATTTAAGAATGAGCACTATATTTGCTCTTTTCCAGACTTTCAGCTTTGCCCAAGGTCCTTTTACTTGTCTGCTGAATGATGGTTGCATAGGGAGGTTGTTAGATAGGTCTCAATTTAGGAAATGCAGAGGCACATGTTTTCATTCTTCTCTCCTCAAGAGTAGATATGCTTTGCTCAATCAGCACATCTCCTGCTTATCTTACAGCATGCATAAATTGGATTGGCTGATGGGTGTAGATTAAAATTTGGCATGAATTTCATTACATATTCTTTACCTCCAGCTATTTTTATTAGCTTCCCTTTCTCTTGTTTGCACAGGCTTAAATCCTTTTTGCTGGCACTCGTTTAAAACATTTTTTTAAGTTCTGTTTCTCTCCCTTATCAGAGTTGCTATCATTCTCCTCCTCTCTTACAATTTGTATACTCAGTAGGGCAGACCAAATAAATTAATAAAACAAGTTCTTGTTTCCAAGAAACAACTGTCGTGTAGATGCAATTATAGTAGAATAGCTCTTCACTTCCCATAAATAGCATTAAAAATAAAAAAAATTCTAAATAACAAAATGCTTTTTCAAGAAGTTTTCCAGCAAATTAAAAAGATTTTATGTACCTACAAATTCTAATCAAAGTAGCAATTAAAAATCCATTTTTTAAAACTCAATTAAAAATCCAGCTTTTCTCTGGAGTAAGTAGATGTAAGTTGGCTTGAGTGTAATACACACTGCATCCATTTGACAAGAGGGGGAGAAAAACAGGCTTGGGTTGTGGGTTGTTTTTTTATTTTAAGTGCAGATCAGCATCAATGCTTTTTATGTTCCTATATTTTGGTTTAGCATCAGTAAAATTTTACACTGAATTCAGGTCTGGTTCTCAAAATTTTATTTTTAGCTATGAACAGTTTTGCAAAGTTCTATATGCAATGTAATTTCCTTGAAATTTTTATACAACTAAAAATACCATACTTCAAAATGTGTGCAATATAAATAAGCTATAGTACTACTTCATAGCAGATGGAGAAAATTAATTAAAGCTTATAATTAGAAATTATTTCATAAGGAAATGTTCCCATATTCCTTTTAACTGGGACCTAAGAGAAGATATTTAAGCGAACAATGAACTCCTCGCAGTTAAATCTGACAAAGCTTCTGCTTTAGCAATTATGCCATTTTCAAACCTTTGATTTAAGGCAGTTTATCAAAGCTGGCTGCATGTCTTAATTGAACTTGCCATTTCAATGTAAGAGTTTGCATCCTCTAGTTTGCTTGCAACATGTTTTCAATAGACATGCAAAAGGGAGAGCTAAGCATGTTTTACTATTAATGAAAAAATGTTTCTAAATGTACGTGGCATCCTCCCTCACCTGATAACAAGCCGCAAATTTAAGGCTTTGGTTCTTGTTTTTCTACTCACTGCTGATTGAATTATGTTTAGAATATATTTTTTAAAACATATTTAGAGCCATGGTATTTTTTCTGATCAAACTAAGGTGTCTCTTCTCTATTCTTACTACTGCCAAGCGTGTGATTTACACACAGTTTAATTATTCAGATGTTTATTATGTTCTACATAATGAAATTTGGACCCTCATATTTTCTTCCTACATGCTCAGTGCAGGCTGCAATTATAGCCACAGATATCTGTTTATTTGATGAATTTTGCTTCTTCTGCATAGTTTGATAAATATGGAAATAAGTCAAAACCTACTTTATATACAGTAATTAAAGTGAAAAATCTAGTCATGATGCAAATCCTTAATTGGACTCCAGGAGAGATATGCAGAATTTCTCTTTAATAATATGGGATGACTGGGGACAGAAAAACAAAGCACACTAAAATATGGTTTAGAAGCACAATTAATCACAAAATAGAAAACAACCAATTTAGCATAGCTCATTCAGTGACTCTCAAGGCTCAGGTAATGTTCTTTTAATCATCTGGCTCTAATATTAAGGTTGTGTCATGTGCAGCTGAAATAAAACACAATATATGTTCTGATCTTCGGTGTGAAACATGTTCTCTGGACTAATTTGTAAACACAGCCTTTTCACACTAAAATGCTCAGTCTACTTAATAACATGTAAGTGAATGATCAGAGCAATGTAAAATGGTTTTTAACTATTATTATTTAATGTATTAATTCAGTAGCAGAAAGAAACCCTCTTGCAGTTGGTTGCAGGGAATATGTTTTTGTTGGCTATATATAATTCATTTTGTTTTTTCATTTTATTAAGACAAAGTCATTATTTTGGCCGATGATGTTCCAGAGAAGAATATACTTGTTAAGTGGTATTAAATTGACGAGTTACAGCACAGAGCAGGTGGGGCTGGGATACAAGTCTTCAGGAAAGATAAGTCTGTACAAGCTAAAGAAATGAATGTTTTCTTTCCAAGCTCTGAACATATATTGCTCTAATCAGCTAAAATTAACCATCACTGTCACTTAATTTGATTGTAAAAATATTATTCTCCATACAGCTTCAAGTAATATCCCATTAGGGGAATATGATCACGCTCTAATCAGAAGGTGTTGGATTTATTGTGCTAGTTTGTTTAAACTACAAATATAATTAATCTCTTTTTGCACTTCTCCTAAATAAGAAACACCAGAATGACACTTTTGTCTTCAAATGGATTAGAGACATTGAGTAGGAGCCAGAGGTCATCCCCCCACACTGCCATAGTTATTGAAGCAAGTATCTGCTTCAAAACCTGAAGCATTTTGTTGAGCGTTCAGCCTGCCTGACCCGGCGACGGCCGCGGACCGCACCGGAGGCTCTGTGGCTCAGACATGACCAGGAGGACCACTCTTCTGTTACCCAGATGTGCCCATTGGTAGAGACCATGACTGCAAGCTTCCATGCTGAGAGCAGCTGAAATTAGAGAGGCTTGATGTCCAGTATTCAAAATCACTGTTAAAACTCTTTCTAAGTCGGAATCCCAACTGTCTTTGACAGATAAAAGGAGTCCTATGCAATCTAGTTTCAATGTAGTCTACTCTTGACCACCCTGAGATGACCTGGCACCTCTTCATGCACCTGCCGTAAAACTTAAAGGCTTCAGAAATTCTTTTCTTTGAAGTGTCCTAATAATAACAGCCTAACCTTTGATGTTTCTTCCTGTACCACATGCTTGAACTTCTTATAATCTAAAGTGTATAACCTTCAATTGCTACACACAAACCCGTTGCACATCTTGAGAACACAACACTATAAACCTAATGCAAACTGTAGTAATGATGTTTTTATTTCATTTGTATTTAGCGCTTTATTTATATAGCATCATAAACCTAAATGCTTAACACACCAATTGGGCATTAACGATCTGGGCTGATTAGCATGGAGCAGAATTCACACGCCGCAGCCCAAAGACAGAAGAAATAAACAAACTCATGCAAAATAAACTTTGTGTGCAAATACGATATTTTAGGAGAAGATCCTTTTCTCACGAAAAATCAGAAAGAAATTCTGTTTCCAGTGGCTCGAGATCACATTCAGAGAGTATTTTTTGAATACGTAAAAATTACTAGACCACTAAGAAGTCAGGGAAAGTTATTTTTAAAAACCATTCCTAGCCTGATCATTACCTCAGGTTTCTGTAAGTTTTTACAGAGCCCTCTGAGAATGTCTGTCCAGCTCTGTTTTATGTTACTTCACAGATTTTTAATATTCAATAGTCCTTATCCAGTGCAAATGTTTAGATCTAAAAAGAATTGTTTCTAGTATCTATTTTTAACTTATACATCGGGGATGAATTTTATCCAAGATGTATCATTTATATAGCTCTGGGGAGAGAGAAAACACATCCTCCATGTAGCCCCAGCCCTGCAAAGGCTCATGAACATGCTGAACTTCCCTTGCTGTAAGCCATTCTGCTGAAATTGTGAGCATCTGCAGAGTGCTGCTCCAGCATTATTTAAATTCTTGCCTTTCCTGTTAATCACTCTTTTGGGTGGTCATTTCCAGCTGACTGTTTTTCACCTTACGGTTTTCCAAAACCTCAGGGCATTAGGTCTAAGTCTTGCCCTCTAGTTGGATTTTTTTTTTTAAGATTGCTTTTGAGAACAGTGAACTTTAGAGGAAAATTATTTAAGCAGCAATTATTATTCACATTTTAGGGTAATGTGTTTTGTCCAGTTACTCAGAAGAATGGAAAGGTTCTTTTTTTCTTCATAACTAAGGTTAAGCTGGACACTTACAAAGAAATAATCCTCACTGAAGAGAAAAGCCCTTCTGAGCAGACCAGTGAAAACAGTTCAGTCCAAACTCCCCACATGCATCAGGAAGGAGAACTCGTGGTCCTGGTCTTCTCTTCAGTTTCAGTTTTGTTATCAGATGTTTGCAGTAGATCAGTACTGAGCTCAATTTAGCTGTCCAAGGCTCAGTCCCATTGGCTCCCACTGCAAGATTAGAATCCAAATTTGCAAATCATCAGAATGACGCAGTTACAGCAATGTAACTGGTCAAATAGCTACAATAGAATGGGAAAACCTTTGGATAAGGATGACAAGTATGAACAAAACTCAGTAACAGCCTCTAGGCATGGGCGGGTTAAATAAACTAAGCTTCCTGGAACTGGGAAAACAAAAAAACCTTAAATGACTAACAGAGACATAGTAAAGCTCCATAATATCAAGAATGATGTGGTCAGGATAGATGAGGAATGACCACTGACTCTCTAGAAGAGTTGAGGGGCCATCAGATGAAACTCGTAAATGTCAATTTCAGAAGAAAAATAGGGCATTCTTGCTCTACAGTGTGTAGTTAAGGTAAGGAACTCTTTTCACTGGGATACACTGGGATGGCCAAAAATCTATATGGATTCAAAAAGCATCTGGAGAAATTAATGGAGAAGAAACTCAACAGGGCTAGTAAACAGAAACATGGCATCTCTACAGGAGGAAATCCCACAAGAAGCTTGGAGTGTGATTCTGAGAACTACTACACAGTTGCTCTTGTATTCTTCCTTACACATCTGTTGATGGCTATGGTCAAGCACAGGATATTGGGTTAGATGGACCTTTAGCCTGGCTGTTGTGGTTTAATCCCAGCCAGCCACTAAGCACCACATAGCCACTCACTCACTCCCCCCCACCCAGGAGGATGGAGGAGAGAATCAGAATGAAAAAGGTAAAACTTGTGGGTTGACATAAGAACAGTTTAATAGAACAGAAAGGAAGAAACTAATAATAATAGTAATAACAATTATAAAATGACAATAATAATAAGAGGATTGGAAAATACAAAACAAGTGATGCACAATGCAATTGCTCACCACTCACTGACCGATGCCCAGTCGATTCCCAAGCAGTGATCCCCCCCCAGGCCAGCTCCCCCCAGTTTATATACTGGGCATGTGACATCACATGGTATGGAATACCCCTTTGGCCAGCTTGGGTCAGCTGTCCTGCCTGTGTCCCCTCCCAACTTCTCATGCCCCTCCAGCCTTCTTGCTGGCTGGGCATGAGAAGCTGAAAAATCCTTGAGTTAGTCTAAACACTACTTAGCAACAACTGAAAACATCAGTGTGTTATCAACATTCTTCTCATACTGAATCCAAGACATAACACTATACCATCTACTAGAAAGAAAATTAACTCTATCCCAGCCGAAACCAGGACACTGGGCCAGTGCAGACACTCCTGCAGAAGAAAACTGTACAGCAGTCTGACTCATTTCAATGTCTTCAACAATAAAGCAAGAGATGTAGATCATTATGAGAATGAGACAAATCTGAAGAAATAGCATATTTCTATACACAGAAAAAATTGACATTGGGTTTCTCAAAGACAATATTAATATAGTGATGGAACCAGGCAGTCCACCTAAACATCTAGTTCAAAGTCTCCTACCTGGTTAAAACCCACCTGGAGGCAAAGAAAAGGTGGTAAACCTCAGGTTATTCATATAATTTTGTCACATTTGTCTGACTTTTAAATCACTAAGAAGGCTCTTAAATGCATGTTCCTAAAGCAGAGTGAAAGTGTCAGCATTTGGCTATATGGTACACACTTTTGACCCAGCCTCCAAAGCATTTCCCAGGTTTGCTCCATTTTTTCTTCGCTGGTGATGCTTTTCTACTATCGGAGGCTCCCAGAACTCAGTGTGGTATTGCAGGCACCATTTCACATAATAAAGGCATTAGCACCTCCTTGGTTTCTAAAAAGATCTCTCTCCAGCCTGAAACTACTTTTACCGCTGTATCACTTTACAAGCTCTTTTCTAATTTGCTACCCCCTATAATTCTAGGTATTTTTCAGTCTGACTGCTTTGTAAGTATCTCCTTCCATTATGTAAAGTGGTTTCTTTTCAGATTCTAGATTGTAGAGCTACTCAAAGTGAACAAAATTTGTTCACTCATATCTTTCATTATCATGTTGCACTTAAACCATTTCTTATGGGAACTTAATAATGTTCTGTAGTTGATTAGAGTTTAAAAGGTCTACATTCTTCTTTCAAATATGTACAAAAAGCTCCTATTGACTGACTTCAATTAACCAAATTTATTTCAACTCAACAGCCTAAATTCATTCTTCGTCTAACTCTATTGAAGTCGTGAGCCAAATATTGTGTGACACAGCTGAATTTCACATCCAAACCCAAAGCAATATTTCAATGTTGTCCATTACACAGATAAACAAAAGGGGAATACCTGACACTGAAAACAGAGTGAAACACATACCCTGACCTATATAGAAGTTTAGACTTGATTAGGTTGCTCCTTACATCATATAACTATAAAAATTCTACTCCTAGACTTAGTGATTAGCACTGTGAAGTCCTGGAGTGGACTCATATCAACAATAAGTCTCCCTTAGGCTTCAGCAGAGGTCAGGGTTTCCCTACGCATCTGCAGAATAACAGCATTGTGTTTATTTAAAGAAACTCAAAAATAAAAATAAAGCAATTAGGAAGCTTTCCAAGAGCAAACAAGTTGAGCAGGAAGAGAAAAAAAAAAAATCAAAGAAAATAGGAAGCAAGGCAAAACTGTGAGTATTTACATTTTCTACATATGGAATTTAGAAATCCAGGTGGTTTCTGTTTTGGTCCTATTTGCTTCAGATATTGAAATATCCAGATGTCAGTACAAAAATATACTTGAGAACTACAGCATTCTAAAAGAAATTGAAAGTCATGCTCTGTGTATTCTACCCTTTCACTGACACTTTGTCACAAGCATAGTCAGTTAATACAGTAATAGAAATAATTTGGGTTTTTTTACACTTTTGCTATTACAATTTCCAAGGTTCAGCCTAACTTATAATGGAAGTCAGCTTGTTGAGTCAGTGACTTCAGAGGGTCTTGGATTAGCTCCAAGTTAGGATGCTTTTTTTTTTTTTGTAATACAGCCAGTATATCTATATGAACAAATATGCCCTCTCTCTCGGCTGACTGGCCGATTGACCTACTTTGGGACAAGAATAGCTGTTGTAGGTAAACCCAAAGTTTATCAGCTGAAGTATCCTATTCCAATAGTGGCTGAGGGTGGATGCCTGGGGAGGGGGGCTGAGCACACTGGGAGACAAGTGGGAATACTCTCAATTTCAGCCATTTGTTGCACAGAGACTTCCTGAACCACTTCCTGAACACTGAAACTGGTGCTTCTAGCTCTCAATAGTGTTTTCTTCTATTAAAATGTCCAATCAGTTGTTCAACTCGTATAACATCTTAGCATCCTGTGGCAAAAAGTTTCACAACTTAACTACATACTGTGTGGAAAAGTATTTCCTTCAGGTAATTTTGAACTATCAGCTGACATCACTTGAGCTCTTCCATTCTTGGATGTTATAATAACATAGCGAATAAATGTTAAGGTATTTTAATAGCTGGTACTTGGTGATTTTATATGTATTTTCTCTTCTATAAAGGTACCACCATATGTCAATTAGTCAGTTTTTAAAAATCCAGACATACAGATAATATGCAATTGATAATATTGTGCTGATTAAATAAGCTGAATTAGACCATGAAGCACAGTATCAGCCAGTCAAGGAGTTGAAAGGAACTGACATTCCTGTTTTAAACACTGGATTATACTAAAATCGTCAAGTATTACTCTCAACACAACACTGAAGAGGAAAAGCAATACTTCTTCAGAGGTAGCTCTGGGTTCAGGAGCCAAGAAACACCACCCAAGCAATATCATTTCCAACACAGGAGTCTGAAGAACACAGAGACTCACCTCATCTGCTCATAGCAACCAATCTTGTTTAGAAATCGGACAGCCTGTCTTAATATTTCAATGGCTTGAAGTTGTTCCACCAGGTCATGTTGAACTACTCTAATGCCACAATGGCAAAACTATTAGGTGCGTAGATGTAAATAGGCAAATAGTTGTTATAACTATAAAAGCAAAAAGAAAATTACATCCTTCCTCTGCCAAGCAGATATGAAAAACAGTCTCAGCTACTACACTACTAGCCTTTTATGACAAAAACCTATTACCAAACAAGTGCCTCCTGCTGAGAGACAAAAACAGCAGTGTTCATATTTTAAAGATTTTTTTAAAAAAAAAAGTTTTTCAACAATTCTTATGATTTGTATTCTTTTATATTTCTGTTACAGACTAGTCTTGGTTGAGAGGTGATATAAGTTGAAGTCACTACAAGATTCAGTAGCAACCTTTGCTACCACCAAGCATAAGGTTTGGGGAACACAATGGGATACACAGCACTGACTAATGGGGTCACCCGAGATTTCATCTCCCAAGTCGTCTCATTTGCCCTAACCTAGGCATATCATTTCAGTCTTGTTCAGGTATGTTGGTGCCAAGCCAAATGAATTAAAACTCATCAGTGCCAGCAACAAATAAAAGAGCACTATATGCTATCTGTATACTAAAACTATAATGACATCTGCTTCCGTGCTAATCCTTCTAATACCTTCATACATTCATTAAGCAAAAGGGCACTATGAAGGAAACAGAACTGTCTACAGAAGTCGAGATTAGTCTCACTGAAGCTTCTTGAAGACAATGCTTGAACATGTGTTTTCACACAAACAATGAACAGTAATGATTTACAATTTCTTGGAAGAATTGAACAAATCCCTTCACAGGCAATGGAAGTGCTTTCCCTGGCCAGTCAGAGGAAATATTCAGAATAGGTTCTTTGTCCCAAAAGAAGGAGTATATTAAAGTCTAGAAGATTAAAATACTAATTGTCATTCCCCATCCCTTTCCACAGCAAAAAAGTTATTCCAAACAAACATTAAGAACAATGATGTTTCTCACAGAACCCTTGTATAAGCAGACATAGATCATCTCCTTGCTTTTGAATTTAATATTCAAGCAGAAAGAAGTCATCATTTGCATGAAATAATGCAATTGTCTGAAAATTGAAAAGTTGGCATTAAGTTAATATGTTCCATCTTAGAATATATTTGCGTATGACTATGTCAGGTATTTTTATCAAAATAAAATCAGTCCCAAGACCAAAAATGAAGATGTTGGTCATGACTGTCACAAAAAAGCCTCATCTTTAGGACTCAGCTCAGTGGGGGAACGAATGTGCTGATAGCTTAGAGAATGGTAGATTGCTGAGTTCTGTATTTGTGGTATGAGCTTATTCAACTGTACCTACAAAAGGTAAAAGGTAAAAGTTTATGGTAGTTCCTGGGTGATTTTTATTTACTTGGAGAGGAGGAGACATTTCATCCACTAACTAAAGAGGTCTACAAAGTATTGTTATTGTTCTCAGAAGGAACTTGAATGGATATTTTTATCTTTTCATTATTATTATAAATTAAGACCTTAGAGGAGAACTTTAATGGGCTATTTCTGTCTGCTTTACAGGAGGTGACAGTAAACCAAAGGTACGTAAAATAAAGATTGCAGAATGCAGTAATTTTGATTAAAGCTTTGATGAGTTGCTCAGCAGATGTGAGAAACCCAGACCGTGAAGATCTGCCAGGCCTTATTAAAAATCCATACAAAACAGTTTGTATTAAGCTCTCGGTGTCTTAGACTCAAAATAAAAATGAGTTTGTTTCTCTTGTCCATTGTGAAACCAGTGTTAGAATAGAGATAAAATTCCAATCCACAAAGACAGCATGACAGAACTGAACACATCTGGGTGTGCCGCATTCCTAGAGCACCTGGAGTACTTCAGAAATCTGTTATGCAGAATTTATGGAAAAAGAGTCCTTTTTAGAAAAATAAATATTTTTCTATTGACAAAGAACACCACAAATACTTCTTTAAAGCAAAGGAAGTAATTTTATTGGGCATAAACTGGCTTTCCTGCAACAGTAGTCTTAATTACTTTCCTGAATAACTGCGACTCCCTTCTGGGACTTTGTTTTAGTTTTCCCCTATACATTTTGAATTCTTTTCCAGCTCTGTACCACAAAAGCCACCCACACACTGACACCAAAACCATTTGCAAAAGAAAACAAAAGCCCCTGATCTCCATACAGGGAAGTCTTAAATAAAGACTTCTCTTTTCTTGGTCTGTCTTGTCCTCCTTTAAAATCTGTTCTCCATCTCCTTGAAAAGAATGGGATCCCATACATGCCTGCCTACAGAATGGGTACAGATCCATATTTATCCTGCTTCCCATACATATAGTTCACAAAGCTCTGCTCATGCAGTACTTCACACCTGAGAGGATAAGCCAGTCATTGTCTACTAGCTCACTATTCAAGTTGACCTCAAACAGTATATTCTACCACCTGCATTATAAATGGGGTTGTAGTACCCAATCAAGATGAGGGGTTTTCATCAGGCAATGACTATAACTATTTAAACTTGAAGCTATGGCAAAGCGGTCTCAGAATTTAGCAGAGCCACAAGAATTAACACTATGTGAAGTCATAGAAAGCAATAACCCAGAGACTTTCTGTCATCAGTACTGCCAGCAGCAACCACAACAAAATGAGAAAGGATGTCCTTCAAAACTTAGGTCGGTGAAGTAGTAGGAGGAGTGGTGCTTTTGGAGATATCACTTACAACTAATAGTACGGTGAGACTCTTAAGAGGTGCTTCCTTAGAGACAGAAATACATATTAAAGTATAATTTTAAACTACAGCTTTCATACTCCTATCACTTACTTTCCCTTCCTGGATCCTAAACTAGGAAATCAATAGGTGCTATTTATTCACCACACCTCTTTCCTCATTCCCAAGCTGTCTCCTATATACAGTCCAACACCAACACAAAAGATATGGTTTTAGCTATAGCTGGGAAAGGAGGATTGACTGGTTCACCTCTTGAATTCTTCTCCAGACCTATAGCTTTATGATCCAGTTCCTTAAGGGAAGAGAACACCTAGTTTTCTATCAAAGATAATGTTCCAGTAGAAAGCTAAGTCTCCAGACAGTAGCAGGTCAAAATCTTACTGCAGAGAATACTTCTGAAAAATGATAAGCTGCTTGTTGATACCCGGGGCCCGGATCCAAACAGGACATAAATCACCTAAAATGAGTCTTAAACAGAATGTAAACACCCACAAGTCAAGAGTGGTAAAAACCTCTGCAGAGCTGCTATCAAGTGTTCCGGCTTGTACTTTTTTTCCGTACCTTTAAGAAAAGTAATAAATTACTTGGAAAACCTCTGTCTGAACATGCACAGAACTTCCTTGTGTTTCCATCTAATGACAGGCAATTTGGCATCACTCCCATTCTTAAGTCCAGCGGAGATACTGAAACCAGTCATTCCTTCCCCAACAAGGAGGGCTGGCATTTGCAGAGCAGAAGTTAACAAGGCTTGAACTCTCCACAACGTTGGTGTGACTGCAGCAGCTTGATTTCAACACACAGCTAGAGAAAGAGTCGATTTGTGGCTCCTAGGAGGTAACATCCTAGAATACACTCAGACTGAAAGCCAGAAAGACCAGGTTCAAATCCTACTTGCCAAGGAGTGATGAGTTGGAAGCCTGGTTAAGCAGAGGAGATGCAAACAGTCTACCCACAAACCCCTCTGAACTGTGATATTCTCCATCCTTTTTGCTGAAGGTGTGCCACCAGTCAGAAAACAACATGAACAAATATAAGAAACTAAAAAGGAACCCAAAAGGGAGCCCAAGTCTAGCAGCAGTTAGGACACTCCCTAGGGAAGTGAATGTCCTTCAACATTAACACTTACTGGAGAAAATAAAGGAACAATCCTATTTGCAAGAAAGACAGAGCAGAGCTGGCCACCCCCAAGATGTGGCTAGTTGGCTTCTGTTGACTAGTAAAGGACTATCCTGCACTGGAATCAGTTGGATTTTTATCACTGAAATATGAATGCTATTAGGTTTGTGACTGATGATAGGCTAATATTATTAAAGGCTGATTTTCTCCTCTTCATCATGTTCCCTTTACAGTGTAAGTGCACATATCCTATCTCATTGTAATGCAATAAAGAAGGTTTTGAAAAAGAAATGCATTAAAGGTGCCTGAGGTTAGGTTTCTAACTGAAATTTAGAAGCTTCAGGAGAAGCTTAGGGCTAAAGGGCATTTTGTACATGAAAATAACTTCCTCCTTTGGCCAGCTAGTCAAAGTGGTGAGTTTGTCTGATGAACTGTCAGTGCACTCTCCTTGGAATACAGACAGCATGTGGTTGAAGAGTCCCTGTCTCTCTGTCTTCCCCTGCCAAAGAGCAAGCAGATATCCAGAATCTACTGCTGAGACATGATATTTTCCTTTTAGAATGATTCACCAGGAATTAAGGGGGATCTTTAATCTTCACCAACACAGGCTTTATAACAAGTCCTTATCTTCCACAATGTTCTTAAAGTCACCAATACACAACAGCAAAGTCATAATGTGTTTCATAAGGAAATACTATTTCTGTAGGGGAAATTTCCTTTCTTTTTAATAGCCGCCTCTTGCACTTCCATGCAAACGTACACAAGAAAGTTCTCTGTGAACCTGCAGGTATATCAGAATACTGATTTTAATACCCATGGGAATGTTTCTACCTTTTATAACTTTTTTTTTTTAATTAATGTGTATTTCAGCTGAAAACCAAAATAATGAGACTAAGAAGAGCCAATGTTTTATTCTCTTGGAGCTTTATTTCCCGTTCCCATCTTCTTTCTGGTTTCCACTTTTCCCACCATGCCCTCTATCAGAAGACAGAAGAGGGAGTTCCTGGCTGCAGAGATCTGCAAGGGATGCAGGCTGATTGTGCGAAGGGTAGTGATGTGAGACAGTAAATTACAGACACTATGAGGCACCACAGTGGCATTTTAGACTACAACATTTAGGGGTGAGGAAAGCTGTGCCAAAGCCATGCTAGCTTTTTGGTTTGTTTATGTTAAGAAAAGTAAGAAAAATAAAGCAGTGTAAATTTATAATAAAAAATTCTGTTAAAAGCAGCTTCAGTAGAAGATGTATCAACTCTGTAGAGTAGGGGAGACAGACATCATTCTCAGTCCAAGTCTTAACTCCCACCAGAAACGTGTATTGCATACTGAGGATCAGATACAGTCCCCCTATTTTACAGAAAAGTCTCTCTGCTGCATTGCATATATGTTTGCCCGACCTTGCTGTAGGACAGAGCCACAGGAACAGGGAGCTGAGGAGCAGTGCAAGAGACCAGGCCAGCCCCCGAGCAGGAGCTGGATGATTCCTCTCCAAACAGCCGAGGTCTGACTTGGTTTTTCAAATTTCCATCAAGGAGGTTTCTACACATACCCTGATAGGCTGTTCCCTGTTTCACCATCCCAGCAGCTAGAAATTGTTCTTTAATATCCAACCTAATCTTTCCTTCCTGTAAATATCAGCCAATTTTGAGCAATGGCTACACAGAAGTAAAGATTGGATGGCCTTTTTTTTGTTATAACCTCTCTGTCCCAAAACACTAATAAGGCCTCTCATTCTTCTCCTTTCAATATTAAAGAAAGAAAATTATTACAACCTTTCATTGTAGGTGACGTTTGCTAAGTCCCTGTTTTTGCTTGCTGTTCTCCTCTGGATCCCACCAGTTTGCTTCCCTCTCTCTTAGCATGGCCAACCAGGGCTGGATGCCACGCAGCAGTGACCTCCCCTTGCTCCCAAACACAGTGCCTGCGAGAAACATCAAATCTCACTGGCATGGCAGCTTCAGTTTTTGCAGCACAATTGCATTGGTTTTAGGTTTTCACCAAGACACCCTGAAATTTGCAGACCCTTTTCTGCAGTCCTGGTAACCAGGCAGACATTTCTATTGTGTGTATGCCTTGACTTCTTCTGAAGGACAGCACTCTACACCTGTCCTCAAATTTAGATGTATTTATCTACAAATATAAATTGTGGATGGCTAGTGTCTCATTGTCTTCTAAGAGTTTCTGCTTGTTTCTGTGTCATGTCAGAAATAAAAAGAGTGGTTATAAAATTGCACATGTTCAACAATGCTCGATAACAAGGCACTGAGCATTGTAGAAATGAGCATATTTGATTTAATCAAAATAAGTGTTGTAGGAAAATCACGTAGGTTTAATTTTTGAAAAGCTATTAAGTTTCAAATTAAATGGAAGATTAAAATAAAAATGAGCTTTAGCTGTAAGTGGAGGCTAAATTTGGTCAATTTTTGTTGTTTATCTGTGCATAAAGTCCTTGCATTTACCATTTGACAAATCCTCTAATAAAATACTTGCTGCAATCAGGTGAAGTAGGTTATTAATGGTTCTAAAAAAGATATACAGGATTGCCTCATCCTGAGGCAATTAAGTCTGTGAAGTAAGTGTGTTTAATATCTCTGGGGGCCTGACTGGAATGAAACAGGTGATTTTTCTACAATTGCCATTGTTTCATTTAGAATTTCTTTAATTTTGTTTGTTTTTAAGTGAAGAATGACTCCTTGCTTTGTACTCCTTTTGTTAAGACTCCAGTTTGGGGACT
The DNA here is from genome assembly GCF_947461875.1 of Haliaeetus albicilla. Taxonomy (NCBI): domain Eukaryota; kingdom Metazoa; phylum Chordata; class Aves; order Accipitriformes; family Accipitridae; genus Haliaeetus; species Haliaeetus albicilla. Next base: position 28,367,717 of record NC_091491.1, read on the forward strand.
TTCAAAGGCTGTGTGCGCCACATCAAAAGCAGAGCGGAAAATTTTAACCACCACTGAAAAGCAACGTGATGTTTCATGTCAAGCCCTACCATCCCACACAGGAGAGGACAGTCCGTATTTACTCTCAGTCTCTTGACTTGGGCTTTGCAGTGGTGCTGCCAGCTCCCACATTAGATCGGGGCAGTCCAGACCTCCTTGCCTTGAGTCAGCTCCTCAACAAAGTGATTTGCTCACACCACCTGCTAGCTACCTCTGTGGCTCTTCGTCTTCCACGCTCCCCCGAGGGGCTCAGGGGCTGACGGATGAAGGGACAGGGAGTCGAGTCACCACACAGCCTTCCTACTCAGCTCTCCAACACATCTTCATTTCAAAGAAATGCTGACTTAAATGCAGACCTCAGCCCTCACTTACGGATCCCCAGCTTCAGGCACTTCAGTTTGGAAAACAAATGCTTTACCACCGTATGTTTTCCGAGGGATCCATTGCGTATACATCAGGGTGCTGTTTCTCCCTTTGCTATAAAATCTTGTATTTTTCATTTCTCCTTTTTTCCTCTGCTGTGTTCTTTTTTCCCTGGATTTATTAGTGGGGATGGTTTGTGGAGGTATGGTTAATTACTAGAGCTTATGGCCTGCTGTGATTGAAAGCTGATCTCACCAGTTTGGGGTCTGCGTTATATTTATTCTGTATGTAATTAAATCTGAATACCATAACTATGCATAATGTTGGAAAATAATGAGAAACTTTTTTTTCTAGTGAAAACACATCTGAAAGGTATTTTCTTCCTGCAGTACTGAATTTCTACAAAACACTCTGCACTTTACACACACACAAACAAGCAAACAGCCAAAAGGCCAAAAGAGGCGTTCCGGTCTATGATTTAGATGAAAAAGAAAATGTTTGTTTATCAGATCTATGTGATCCATTAAAAATAAAGAAGGAATTCAAGCAAACTGTGATAAAGGCTATCCATATATCTTGGGATATTCGTAACATCACAGACATACTAAAGGCATGCAGAGAAGTGCCAGCACAGCAGGGTGAACATGAACAGCACATCCTGGAAGCAGCAGCATCCAATTGAACACAGGAGATTTGGCTGGGGAGTCCCTCAAATAAAACAAGTTGTGGGAGGCCAGGCCACTGCTCTGACTATAGGGATCAAAAATTCTCCCAATTTCCCTACCTAAGGAGGGGGGACCAGACCAATACGGGAGAGGAGATCAGACACTGTTTACACTGAGATAAATCAAGCAGAACACTGCACAGCTCACTGGACCATACCAGAATTAGGCCAGACATATCATATCTAGAGGCTCAATTTTTTTTCTCTGCTACACATAAATCTGAAGTTTGCTGAGGCCCTTGTTCACCAGCGTGACAATGATCTAAAGTAAAGGCCTCTACAATATCCCTAGAATATCAGAAATCTTTGGTCTGGAAATTTATCTCATTGCCTCTATATAGCTGATATTCAGAAAAAAAGAGTTTGGTATCTGATCTAATGTGATGAATGATACAGTCAATAACACTCAAAAAAAAGTGTGTGCAAGCCAAAGCAAAAATAACTAGATCAAATCCACAGTCTTTCACAGCAGCAAAGCAAGCCATTCTTGGGGTACACCAAGCAAGACAAGGGTGACACAGTAACCAGGAGATTACCTTTAAGGTTTAAGAAAAGTAACAAGGGGGGGGGGGGAGGACATCTTTTTCTAAAGAACAAGGGCATGGCCCCTCTCCCTAAAAGTATTGAATGTAGGGCAAGTATAAGTCAAGTAAAAATTCACTGAACAGCCAATGTACGTGGAGTAAGGGAATTCCCAGTGAAATCCTTTTAGGAGGACCTTGCTGTCTAGAAAACACCTTTTGCTTTGTCCTCCACCCCAAACAGTAAGGAACAGACCTGCCAGTATGAGCTATGGAGAGCACCACAAATCATTGAAATGCCCAGGCATTACATTACTAACACCTTTGCTTTTTTGGAAATTAAGCTATTATACCAAGTGCCATGGCCACTAAAGGAATGCTCTTCAAGGAAGCGATCAGCAAACTCATGTTTCTGAGACAGCAGCAGACAGCCATTTTCCCTCCTTGCCTGGCAGCAGATGTGTAACCAAGTGTAAACACTTGAACAGTCAGTCTCAATCTGTGGATCAGAAAGCAAAGTGAACCAGCCCTTGTGGGACAAGATTAACTGTGCAGGTGTCAACAAGGCTGTTTGCACCAGCCATCACCAGCACTTTAATGGAACCAGATGTACCAGCTACTACTTTTTTCAACAACCTCAGCTTCACGTGGCACAGAAGCCAATGGCAGCTCAGGAAACAGAAGCATCCATACAAATGCACCTAGCCACAAGATTCTGCAAGAATCTCATTACAAGACTGGGATTTGCAATAGTTACTTTTAGCTACATCTGTGGTGTGTATGGACCTGAGACAATAATTATCAAAATAAAAAGTTCTTTGCTGAACTCCTACAACTCATGACTATTTCCACTTCACAAATTGTCTAGAAGTGGATGACCCAGGAATTCTGCTCTTTCTTTTTGCCAGTGCTCTCCAGAGCTGTCGGTCCTTGACCACTAACTTCTGAACTATACTGATTTATGGTGCTTTATTAAAAGAGATTACCTGCTCTTTACCAAACTGAGCATCAGCCATGGAGTCAGGAGAAAAGCCTGGAAAGGACAAGCTGCTACTTGCAGCCTGTGGAACACAGGAGCATGACCAAGCTCCAGCTTGCAGCCTATGCCGTGATCCTCATCGTGACTGTATTAGAGCAAGGTGGGAGCATGAGACCTTTCCCATCTCCTCTCCACTGGTTTCATCATGGCATGCATCAGCCATGTTTGCTCTCTGCAAATATAAGTATATATATATACACACACACACATATATATATAATCAGAGACCAGGACCCTAGGGAACGTCAAGTAGAGTATTTGCCCTATAGGTTGGACATATGCTACTGCTCCCTCACGAACTCATGACTCAAAGGATATGAGAAGCACTAGGCATGATTACTGCTTCTGTTACAGTAGGTCTGAAGAGCTCTGTTTCAGGCCACCATCAGCCATCCCATCTATGTAGCCAAGGCTTTTGCCCCAGCTACTTGCAGCACCTCAGGGTGACATTGCACTGCCCCAGAAGAGGGCTTTTGTGCACAGTCTTTCTTTCTAATCAGCATTCTCTACAATTTGTAGATTGAACACAGAGGGGAAGTTTCCCCTTTATATATCTTCAGATTCCCGCAATTTATTTTTTAGTTATGAACATGTTCAGATAATTGCATTAAATAGCTTATGATACATGGTAGCAGAGAGGTTGAGGAATCCTATTCCCAGCTACACAAAGTACCATCCTGTATCATGTTTTAATCTGCCATTTTTTGCACAAGTAACAGCACACCAGATTTTCCTCTTTGTTGTCACATAAGAGTACTTATCCACCAAAAAAAATGGAACCCCTTCCTGTGGGTGTCTGTACAGGCAAAATCCAAATTGCAAGACTATTTCCTAGACAGAAAGCTATGAAATTTCATAAAATCAACAAGAGAACAAATAAGTTCTTGGTATATGAAAGCAAAAATGTCAGTATCCATCCTCCATAATAATAGTAATTTCATAAATTGTAGGGTTTATATACAAGTTATACAGACAATTAACACAATTCTGAAAAATTTTAGCCAGAGAAAGAAAAAAAAATTAAGAGAAGATCACAAATGTGCTGAAAGTCCCTCAACACCACCGCTACCTTGCATGCAATAATTATGTTGTCATTTGTGCTCAGGGAGAACAAACAAGAAAAAGACACACATCTCTGACTCCTCCAAAGAAAATGTTTGTTCAAGAAACACCAAGTAGAAAACATTTTCACAAATCTTATTGTGCCCAAGAGAAGCTGTAAGCGGCACGGCAGACATTTACACTTGCCAGAACTCCATTCTGAACGACCTATTCAATACAAATTACTGTCTGGCATCGTAATTGCTGCACTGCTCATGTGCTTGTGTTTATCTTCTTAAAACATGTGCATGGCAAACTTTTCAAAATGAAATAATCACAGGTAAAGTTTGTTCTTTCTGTCATGTAGCTGGTGTCCTGGATACTTTCATGGAGCAAATCCCTAAATTCTATTGCATTTTGTTAAAAAAGCTGGGTGTAAGGTAAATGACAGATCTTGAAGCCTTGATATAATTAAACCTGAAAAGAAACAACATGCTGATGAGTCATGTATATGGTATTTATTTTATACAGCATTCCTCCCAGTCTAATTTTTGCTTCTGAATTAGGTATCTGTTAAAATACATGGCGTTGTTCATACCCACAGCTTATTTCGGCTTCCCTCAAACCCAAAAGAGCAATAATGCATAGATTTAGGAGATAGTAAGGTCTGTGACTGAGGCTGCTGCAACTTTTTATTATTTCTTTAAATGAAAAGTGAAAAGTTAATGCACAATTGTGCAACAAGCAGGAGGGGAAATGCTGTAGCAAAATCCATACCCACCAACCCGTGAAATACATGAAGCTTTCTTCACGTCCACTGTTTAAGCGGAACCCCCACAATGACTTCACTTAAAAGTCTGCATAAGAACAAATGGCACAGTATCTCAAACTTTAAAAGATACAATATGCTTGCAAATTATTTCCATAAGTATGTTAGTAAATGAAAAAAAAAAAAAAGCTTAAATCAAAGCAGAGGAAAGAGTGGGAGTTCTTCACCAAACAGCTTGTCTCCCAGTAGAAAGAATGTCTTCAGGTTCATATAAGCAAAAAATCATTTTAAACTCTAAAGCTCTACCCAGTGCTACCAGGTGGATATATCTGGAATGTTATCGCTCATGGGAAACACTCAGATGACAACTAAATTCCAGGGAAGAGCACTGTAGAGCTGTGTTCTGCTTTCCATTAGAAATAGCTCACTCCATATTTCTCACCACTCCTTGCACACTTCCTCCAATACATTGAGAAATCAAGCTCCAAGATAACATACTTTTTTTCCTCAGCCCCCAGTTAAGAAAAAGCTGTTTGTTTTATTTCAGAGACATGCAGGTATGAAATCAGCTGAATTTTCAGCATTTAGACACGTGCTGAATCTTGTTCCTAGTGGTCTGTTGGGTAGAAGAATTAAAATTACGAGGCCTAGGCATTTCAAATTAAAATACTCACACCGATAATCAGAGCTGTTAGCACCCACGCTGATTTCAAAAGTTAGATCCTTACTTGTTTTGGGAAAGCAGTCCCTTCCACCATAAAAGGGTTTCTTAAGTTAGGAATGTCCCTGCACCTCAGGACAGGGTCCAAAACAACCTCAGTGAATGCACACATTAGTTGGGGACCTCACAACTCCAACTCCTATTCCTCCTACCTTGCAAATTTCACCCTTTCCCTTGGCTTGTCCTTTACTGCTTAAAAGGAGAAGGACATAATTAAATACTTAAAATACTCCCTCTGCTGCCAAAGCCTGCCTTAGTATCCTCAAAGCTGGTCCCACTTGCTGGGAGCAGTGTCAGAGGAACTGTACACAGTCTGAACCTCTTCCCCTTGAGCGTACTGATACTATAAGATTGAGTTCTTTGACTTTATTTTTCTTTAGTGCCAAACCTGACATTTCTCTTACCTAAAATACATGGTATATAGCTAGAAACATTGAAGAATGACTCTTCTGCCTCAAGGCAGGATCCCCACACTCACGTCATCCCTAGCAGAGGCTTGTCTGGTTTCTCCCCCATAGAGACCCCAAAAGCTCCCTAGGTCAGTTCCAGCGCACAGCGCTCCTTGCAGCTGGAGGCCTTGATCCACCTCTACCCCAAACCCCCTTTGCTGCAATTTAAGCCCACTCTCTCTTCTGCTGTCTATTATGGAGAAAGAAAGCATTCAGTCCTTTCCCTCACCAATAACTTTTTCTATATTCAGAGGTTCTTCTAAGCTTTGTCCTGCCCACACTAAATCTTTTTTGTGCTATCTTTCCTCACAAGTCATGCCCTAGAGCTGTGATTAAACTTGCTGATTTCTTGTACAATTTCCTAATGTTATTTATAGCCCAGGTCTAAACTACCTACCAGTAACCTTCTGGATCCCCTCTCACCCTGAACAAGAGCACTCAAAAGGAAAAAGTAGTGCTCTCTCATATATATAGCCATGGGCCAGACCTGCAGGTGATATAAATTGGCACAGGTCTGTACCTAATTAAAGGGCTACGTAAAGTCAGGGGAGGTTTGCTTTGCTTTGTTGTTGCTTTAGGAACAATGTGGTGAAGAGAAAGACTAGGTCTCCCCTTTTATTTGTTTCCGTATGAGAAATTTAGGGGTCTGGGTTTGTTGGGGCGGGGTGGGGGGGGCTATTTAGGAGATTTTTGTGTTGTTGAGTTAAAGAATCCCTGAGCGGCGCTCCTGGGTGTGCGGAGGGCAATTTAGTATTGTCTTCCTGCTCTGATGAGTTTCTTAAAATAAAACAACCGGCAACGTGTTACATCCCCCTGGAAAAGGGGTTGCTTTCCCCCGCAGAGAAGGGCTTCTTTACCGAAAGTCCGAGGGTTGACGGGGGGCTGCCCCCGACCCGTCACTGCCGTGTAACGTTTAGGAGGCCGAGGGACGCTCCTGGGGGGGGGGGGGGGAAGTCATTGCAATCGGTGCTGCGCTAGCACGCTCCAAAAAGCTTCCGAACTAAAAAGTCAAATACCGCGTAGCTTGCCTAGCTGATGCTGCCCGGCCCCAAGAGCACGGGGGGGCTGGGGCCGGCGAGCGGTTTCGCCGCCCCGCCGGGGCCGCCCGGAGCGTCGCTGCGCGGCGGCGGAGGGTCCGCGGCGGCGGAGCCGGGGGCACCCCGCGGGCGGCGCGGGGAAGGACGGCGATGGGCGAGGATGAAATCCGAGGAACTGTGCGTCTCTCTCCTCGCTTCCAAAAAGTTGACATCAACTCAGTTGAAAAGTAGGTTAATTAGTAGCGTCTGACAGAGCTCCCCAGCAGCGACTTACTTCAGGTGCCGCACATTACTGCTACTCTGCGGAAAACGGCTTTGTTTTCACCTAGCTTTGTAGCCTCGAGTGTCTGAATATTGATTAACTCTGGGTATTTGATTTCTTTGAAATACACTCGCGTTATTCCAATAAACTGCCTCCTTTAATCGAGTTATTTTTTAAATGTAATTAAAATATTAACAGCACTTTAACGTGACCCTCGGCAATGAAGTCGTTTCTCCCTTTCCCATCAGAGCTCGCCATGTCCTTTACCGAGGGGATGTGGTTGCGGGGGAGGACTGGACGCGGTCAGCAAACTCCCGCGTAGGGACTTACCCCGGGCAGGGTTTTTTCTCATAGGAAAGACTGAAATATTTACATTCCTGAGAGGGTCTTGGCGAGCTCGGCCGCGCCGCAGCCCCCGATCTAGCCGTGCGAAGCCAGAAAACCTTCCCCCTTCCGAAGATGTCGGGGGAATCGCCCTCCGGCCTCCCCCCTTGGTCCCGCAGGCGGGTGTCGCGCTGGCGGGGCCCGACTCCTGTCGCGATAGACATAGAGTCGAGGTGGAGATGAGAGGCGCTGCCAGGGCGGCGGCCGCGCGGGGCGCTCCGCGCTGCCCTTCCGCGGGCGCGCACGGCGGCCGGGCTGGGCCGGCCCCGGCCCCGGCCCCGGCCCCGGTCCCGGCCCCGGCCCCGGCCCGGCAGCCGGGCGAGCGACGCGAAGCGTTGTACCCAACGCCAACCCCGGGATGGGCACAACTTTTCAAAGGCCTCTGGTACAGTTATCTTTTTTTTTTTCTTTATTGAGTGAGGACACGCAGGGGAAGGCATGCAGGGGTAATGGTAATCGTGGGATTAAGCACGGCAGAAATAAAGACTCAGTTGCTGCGGGTTCATTCCCGCAGCTCAGGCATTGCTGCGCGCAGCTACCCAGTAGTGAAGCGTCCTACGCAGCAAGTTTCTCTCTCCTCCTGTGGTTTCTCTGAAAGTCTGCCGAAAAGGCACCCCTCTCCCCGCGAACCCCAGCAGCCAGAGAAAGCCTGCCTCTGCCCCTCGCCTGTACTTTAACCTGCCTTTTCCTCCCCCGAAGGGCTCTGCCAAAGTTTGCTGCTTTGCTCTCCCCTTGCGAGGACACCGCGCGGGGCGCAGCTCCTCTCGGCGGAGGAGGAAACCCGGCGGCGAGACCCCCCTGCGCCAGCTGGGATTGCTATTTCGGGGCGAGCAGGCCGGGGCCAGGGCCGGCGGAAAGCCCCGCAGGAGGACAACCTTTGAAGCTCCGCGGGAGGGGGCGGAAGAGGGGTCGGGCCGCAGGGTCCACTGGTGGCCCCGGGGAGCCGGGGGGGGGAGCGCCTCTTTCAGCAAAGAGATGCGCAGCCCGTTCAGAGACCTCCTCCTCCTCCTCCTCCTCCGGGACTGGCATGTGGCGCAAAAGCCAGGAGCAGGCTCAGCTGTACCTGCCTCCTCTGCTTAGCTTAAGGCACCGCTCTGGTGCGGAGAGAAGGGCTCATCAGCTGCTCACTTCTGAAGCCCTGGGCCCCACCTTGATGCGGTTTTCTCTTCCCAGTGTTCCCTGTAAAGCCAAGGAAAATCAAACCCAGTTGTCTTGATCTGATCCAAAAGATGTACCAGACCAACTCCGATCTCAGCAGAAATGTCCTTGTTTCAATTTCCTCTTAAGTCTATTGCTTTTTCTTCTCAGGCAGGCAGCCGTGCAGCCACTGTTTTAATGTGCGGGGTGAATTGTAAGGTCATCAGGGCTTTCCTGTGCTCTAGGAAACTTTTTATTTCTTGTTTGCAAGGGGGTGAACGGGAGAGCCAATCCCTCTCCCATTAAAACATTTGTAATTTAGACCCTGCCTGTTGACTTTACCTAGCTGTGACGGGGCGGGGTTACGGGAAAGTGCCTCTCCAAAAAAAAAAAAAGAAAGAGAAAAAAACCCTCAGAAAAACAAAAGTTAAAAAAAGCTCCAAGCCCTTCCCCCCCCCCCCCCAAAAAAAAAGTCCAAATACTCCTTCAAATGGCCAGGTTGGGAGGGCTGGGATCTGCTCTGCTGCAATTACAGGCTTCTCCGCGCTATTTATACCGCACTCTCCAAAGCTTGCAGGCTTCATGGATAAGAAGCAGAGCGTTCCTGGAATCGGTTCAGAACGTGTTCTGATGTACAGATAAACTTCTGGAAAGTATCTGATGACTGTGCCCGAGTGCGCTGACCCGCCTCCCTTCGATGGGAATAAAGCGATAGCGTTCGACTTAAAGAAAGCCGCAGAACTTAATTAATTCGATGCTTTAATGGTTATAGAATCTGCAAAACACTAGTATTAATTTAGACACTGGCATCTGGTTTCACTGAAATTCATGTCGAATGTGCAAACTACCCCAGCGGTCCCGGCTGCTCCCCGGGCGGGACGGGGGGAGCGGGCGAAGCGCCGGGGAAGGTGCCTCGCCCCGGGGCCGCCGCGCTCGGAAGTGCGAGGCGAGTTCACGGCGGGCTCAGCGCGGGTGGGAGCTGACCCCGGCGCACGGGCACACGCGGGGACACACGCACACACACACACGCACACCCCGGCGGTCCCACGGTGGCCGCCCGCCCCGCCGCCGCCGGCCGGGCAGAGCCCGCCGGAGCAGTCGCGCCCGCCGTGTCCCGTCGACGGGCTTTTAGCGGGGTGGACGCACGCACGCCCGCGGGGCCGTTTGTCCACGTTTACAAAATCACGCAGCAGTGTGACTCGAGTCGGCTTTTTCCGATTGTGAAATCGTTGCTTTAAGACAAAGAGTCTCCTTAAATCACGAGGATGACAGACTTGAAAGAGAAAATTGATAATGTTAATAAATGGGGTTTACTGGGAAGATGACATTTAGAAAAGGGTGAGATGTCCCAAATTTAATTTTCGCTGGTGAAACAAGACAATTCTAAAAGGCCACAGATGAGACGATTTTTATTAAACATTTGTACTATTTTGGAAGCTAAGGCATAACTCATCCGCTCTAAAATTTAACGACTTCGATTCATCAGGAAAGTTCGCGCTTGGACTCTGCTTCAAAGACAGAACAACAACTCCAATGACAGGCTCTAATGATTTTCCCCTTCTGATTTGCAGTGGGTTGGTGTGTTCTTGTGCCCAGACCCAAGATTCATATTCAAATCCCGAAGTCATAAAATTTAGGCTTTCGCATTTGCTTTTTCCAAACCGAAACTTGACTGAACCAAAGTCCAGGATCAAAAGCGCGCAAGAGCTACCAATTTCCCAGGGGACTGCAAAAGCCACTTGCCGCATAGTTGCTCTGACAGTATTGCGGACAATTTGGGCAACATTGGGCAACACGTGTTGTCCCTGGGAACCGAGTTGTGTTGTTTCTCCTGAGGTTTCCCTGTCAGCTCCGGTTTAACAGAAGTTGTGCTCCAAGGAGGTTTCTCGGGAAAGGCGAGCAAGGCTTAATATCGGACACAGAGGATGAGCAGAGTTAGGGAGGAGGTGTGTTTGCTCGACTTGGGGCTTTGCTGCTGCTCCCTGCTTGACTTTGTTTCTCCCCCCTTTTTTTAACTCTATGTTTTTCTCCAGTGAGATTAAACCAAGACAGACAAGTGCAGGACTAAGGGCGAGTTCAGGGTGGCGGTGCCGGGGCTTTCGCTGAGTAAGAAGTGCGGCATCGCTCCCTAAACGTGCCTCCTTTCCTCGGAAAGAGGTGGCAGGAGAAAGTGATGGGTTTTCGCACGACAGTATCTGATTGCCCCAAGGGAGGAAAATACCTCGGTGGCAGCCCCGAGCCCCCAGCCCGGCTGGCACGGCCGGGGCAGCTCAGCCCTGGCACCTCATCCCGCCTGCTAGAAAAAGGGTGTTTTCTTTCACTGGACGGGGTGTTCGCGGCCCCATCCCGAAGCACTCGCACCCACTGCCTGTGCGCGCAGGGGGGACCGAGCCGGAAGAAAACAGCCCGGCCTGTGTTTATTCTCCAGCCTTGAAATGAAAAGAAACCGGCTCGTTGCTTCTTGATCTTTTCATTTCCTTTCCCTGGCCTGGGAGGAATCCCCCTGCCCGCCCCGCACGTTTTAAGCCATGTCTGCGGGACTCCGACTAACCCTAGGTCTGTTTTTTAAAACGTATTTAAGCTGCAGAATTTGCTGACACATAAATAAGCCATCAAGGCTCTTGGAAGCTCATGAATCTGTGACTGAAATATGTGTGGAGACTTACACACTTGTTCCACGTCGTGATACTTTAAAAACTTTCACAAAGACGACTTTGGACAAAAAGCACCTCTGTTTAACAAGATAATTCTTGCTTTCAGTTTTATTTCTATTTTCAACTTCCTATTCTTTTGTCCCGTGACATGGCGCTTTTTTCCCCCTCGGGGACTCCTTTCTCTTCTTTCTCCCCTCCTATTCTGAACTGTTTTACAGCCCCGCTTTGTTACTGTCAGGAAAAAATGTCTGGAGAGCCCTGTCTCCTAAAGAAGGAGCAGAAAAGGGAGGACTGGAGCTGCAATGTTGCCTATGCATGCAGAACATCCCAATCTGTTTTTGTGCATTGAGTTGGGGAGAGGGCAGCAGGGAGCGTGCACCCAGCCTCAGCCCGGACAAAGGGAGGCCGGACAGCTGCGCACCCGCCACAAAAGATTCACTCTTCTGTCAACTCTGTTTACTTAGTGTTGTTTCTGACCTCTGTGCTACACTTGTTGCTAATACATATGCTTATCAAACCATTTTAATTGGCTTTCTTCATAACAGTAGTCCCAGCTCTTTTTTTTTTTCCCTACGTGTGTTTCCAAACAACTTAATTGACTTCTCTAATATTCGTCTTCTCGGGCTCTAAACACCGGCTTTCTCCCCGCACGCCCCCCAGTCCCCGGCAAAAGGGCCCAGGGGCGGCTGCCCGGGCAGAGCTTCACCTTTCGGAAGGGGTGGCTGTGCCGGGAGCTGGGGGCGCGGGGGGACCCCGCACCCCGAGGGGACAACCGGCCGGCCCAGCGGATGGGGGCCGTGCGCCATGAAGCGGCTGCCGGTCGCCAGGCGAGCCGGCTCCCCCCGTCGTGTTTTCGGTGTGCTTTTGCTTCGCTTTATGGCACTGGGCGGACGGGTGCCAGCCCGAGAAGACCCGACGCCACCCCCGGAGCTGCCCATCCGGCAGGAGCGCAGCGCCCCGCCCGGGAGCGCCGGGCCGAGCGGCTGCGCGCCCCCCGCGGACGCCCTCCGCGGCCGCGGCCCCTGCGCGGGCACAGCCCGCCCGCCCGCCGTGCGGACAGCCGCGGGGGTCGGGGCCGCCCCGCTCCTCCGCCCCGCACCGAAAGCCCGCGTCCAGGGCAGCCCGGCCCCCTCCCGCGCCGGCGGGCAGGCGCTGAGGGCCGGGGGGGCCGCCGGGCCGGGATGCGGAGGGTGGCGGAGAGCAGCCAGCCTGCCCCCCAAATCTCCCAGCACCGCTCCCCGCAGCCTTTGCCATCTATACGAATCGCTTCGCTTGAGTCTCTCCCCCACCACCCCGCCCCGCGCCCCGTCCGGGTTTGGGGTTTTTTTTGGTTTGGGTTTGGTTTGGTTTTCTTTTTTTACTATTTCGTAATTAATTGTCGCACTCGTGTTCGTAATGGAAACAATCCTGCGAGGCCGGATGGTTGTTATGATTTGCTTTCTTTAGAGTTTCTCCCCCCTTCACAAGCATTGTTCGCGGTGACTGTCTGGGCTCAGATATGATGTTGGGACAGCGCCTCCCTTGAAATGGAAACAGAGGCCTGAATAAAGAAGGGTGGAAAAAAAGTACTTTGTAGTCTGCATCGTCCATCTTTAATTCAGAGACGCATCTATACTCCTGGGAGCGCCGCCTTTGATCTCTTTGATTTTTACACCAGATCTGTTATGGACTAAAATTCCTAGGTTTTCCATAGAAACATCTCCATTCCTTCGGGATATTGATGTTTTCTTCTTCCTAGGGGTTATGATATGGTAAATCAGATTCAGAAAAGCATGGACAATGCCAGCATTCATGGGTCGGGGGGCGGGGGTGGGGGGGCGGGAGCCTCTCTCTCTTCTCCTAATGAATCAAAATATTGTTTATTCTGTTGCTCTTTAAGCCCAGTCACTTCAGCTGCCTTTCAGTGCCTTCAACTCTGGAAGAGGGGCAGCAGCAGCAGCAGCAGCAGGTTGCGTTGCCATGGGGACCCTACTGTATGGCAGCAGCGCCAGCCCCAAAGACAATGCCTCGCAAAGGGGCTTGAAAAGTGAGGTTTCTCCCTTTGCCACGCAGCCACTTCCGATGGAGCAAGCATTCTCCTTTCGGGACCCTCGTCTTGTCACTAGAACAATGTCTATCTTCGCCTGCCAATTTTTTTTTTTCTCTATCCTGCCTTTGATCTATAAAAAATCAAAAGAACAAAGTCAGGGGAGAATAGGGGGCGCTTTTTTTTGTTGTTGATGCACAGAACAGGCTTTTATAATTTGGGTCTACTTTTGTGCCTGAGGATTGCAGGGGCAGGGAAGGAGGGTAGTTTATTCGTGTGTTGGGCTCTCTCCAGCCCCGCTGACCCCGGGCACGGCGTGTGCCAAAGGCCCCCCTCCCTTCCCTCTCCTCCTCCTCCTCCTCCCCAAAGCAGCCAGGAATAAGGACGGGTGCTGCCCAGCCCGGGTGTCCCCCGCTTCCCGGCCCCGGCCCTGAGAGTTCTCCCGCAGGCTGGGGCCTTCCCACCTGCCGGGCCCAGGCCACCGCCAGGGTGGCATCGACCCTTGCCCAAGGCCGAGAGAGGATCACCCAAGCCTACCAACTAATGCCGATGTTAATAAGAGAGATGCGTGCAAATAACAGTGTGCCCATCGCAGTATATCTTAATGCGTGATGCAAAATGATGCTGTTTTCCAAGTCATGGTTTCGGGTAAACGTTAGAGGAATGAACGTGAGACCAACACCCTTTTCTTAGAAATCAGACAAATCTGGACAGCGTGAGGCCCTGAGATGCTGAAATCTTGGCTTTACATGCCAGCAAAGAAAAGAAACTGGAGTGTCCATGCAAATATGCAAGTGCGCGTTTGACTTCTTTGTTTTTAAGTGGCAACAGGCATTGTCACGCATGTGTAGGACAGGCTATAAATAATCCTAGATGGAAAACTGGGTCTAGTTCTGGTTCTTTCCATGAGGACAAGTGGCTGGTTGGGTTCACATGTGACTCTATGCACGTAACCCTCCTGGAATTAACCCTAATCACTCGAGCTCAGCTCGGTTCCTTGCCTCGCTTCGAACAGCGGGAAGTGTTGATTTCTCCAAAAGGATTGCATTACAGCTACTTCCTTTTCATTAAAATGCCAGCAAAGGAAACAACAGAAATGACTGGTCTGTGCTGTATCGGTTACACTGGCTTTGGTGCCCTGGCTAAAATGTATTCCCGCACGATTCAGTGATTAACTCCATCACAGGCTGGTTTCCTACTTTGAAGGAGTCGGTTTTGGGGCAAGACAATACAGTAGGCTGGGGAGAGAGTGGAAATTAGAGGAAGGTTTATTAAAGAAACTCAGACATTCTTGGTGAGAGCTCGTTCTGTCTCTGGCTGCCTTTTCTAAGTCATTTTTGAAAGAAAATCACCAGTTTCAAAATGCCTAGTTAAAGTCAATTAATTTAGACAAGGGCATCTGACCTCCTGTCTGGGTTTGCGCTGCTGGGGAATATTTGCCGTGGGCTGCAAATGGAGGCAGAGGCACCCCTCACTGGAGGGCTGTGAGCAGGGGCTGGGACTGGCATCATGGGACTCAGGGCCCTCACTACTGCCTTTATGTCAGACAGACACGAAACAGGGGTGACACTCAGCCTTTTCCCAGCATGGGAGACTCGTGGGTGGGCACGAGGGAGTATTAGGGCATTGCATGTCCCAGCAGCATGCCATGGCAGTTTCAGGTCTAGCTGTAGATCACAACTGGGACGCTCTGGGTACACCATCCAGTACCTGGAGACAGCCAAGTCTCTGCTGCTGCATCCGCCTGGCATCACCTCACACTTACAAGTGTCTCCTAGCAATTGCCTATGACCTGCATGGGATTTCTGGACCTTGGTCCCATGCCAAGCCCACAAAAGCCCTCAGGTCAGTGCCCAGGAGCTGACACTTTACCATCTGGGATATCCCCATGCCTCAGGTTCTGTGCCCAGGGACAGCAGAGGTGAGTCTGTCATTAAAACTGTTACTGAGGCAGAGGGTTTGCATGGCACTGGGAGGACCTGGGGACCACAGCATCCACTTGCAGGCACTATCTGGCCATTGGAGAGAAGGGGAAGGGACGGGGGAGGGGTGTATTTCACCTGTCTGAAAGATAACCACTGGGAGAAGATGTAGCAGGCCTGGGGCCCAAGATCAATCCCCCTTCTCTCCTCCTCCTCCTCCTCTTGTTCCCCCCCCCCCCGCCCTCGATTCCCCGGGGAACCGGCTTCCCACCCTATCTGGTCACATTCTCTTCCCAAGATTAATTGTTGGGTCAGGGCGGATTCACCATTGTGTCAGCCTGCAAGTGCCTTTCTCTTCTTTCTTTTTTTTTAAGAGCGCCTTAGTCAAACTTCAGGCCCCTCTCTCTTCCCTCCTCCCCCATCTTTTAGGGCGGGGGGCTGCTACCCCGATCCGACCTTCTGGGCTGAGAGGCATCAGCCATGCCTTTTAACTGTACAATTATGCACACTCCCTAAATGTTGTTTTAATAACAGCGATTGAAAAAAAGCCGCAGCGGGTTGGTGTTTAGAAAAGCAGTGAGATGCCTGGAGCAGCTCTCTCTCCCCCTCACACACACACACCCCCCAGAAACACTCTGGACACCTTTGCGGGGGGAACGGTGCAAACGCACCCAGCCCCTAGATGGGGTGACCCCCACCTCCAGCGGAACCCCCGGGTCCCCTCCGGGCAGCGGCGCCCCTGGGAGGCGCAGGGGGGAGGAGGGCGCAGGGCGGGCGGGCGGGGGCAGGGACGTGGCTCGGTGCCTCGCGGGCAGCCCCGGCCGGGGAGCAGCGGCCCGGCCGCGGGGGCCGGAGCCGGCGCGGAGAGCCTCGCACAGCCCCGTATCTCCGGGAGGCGGTATCTCCGCCCGCCCTTTAGCGCAGGGGACACGGCCGGGGCCGGTCGGGCTGGAGGCATCGCCCGGCTCTCGGGTCGCTCCCCTCGCCCGGAGCCGGCGGAGCCGGGTGAGAAGCGGGCGTGGGGGTGCCGGGCGGTTCATCCAGCCTCCCGCCGCCGCCCCGCAGCTACCGGCAAAGGCGTGGAGCGCGGAGGCGGCGGGGGCAGCGGCCGGCCCCCACGCGGGGCAGAGCCCGGCGCCCACCCGGGGCAGGAGCGGCCCCCTCGGGCGGCACGGTCCCGAGGGTCCCGCCGCCAGCTGGGGCGGGGGGAGCCCCTCGGTGCGCCCCGACGCCGGCGGCTCTGCCCGGGCTATCAGCAGCCACGCCGCTCTCGGGGCTCTGCCCCGCGGGAAACTCCCACCCGGTTCTGGCTCCCGTGTGAAACCACAGAGCCTGGCACTCATTTTCCTTCCAAAGCCGCCGTGTAAGAGGCGCTGCGAAGGAGACCCAGACACCTTCATATCTCAATTTTTCTTCTTTGGACAGGAAATGTGCGTGGAGGGGGGGTCGAGATCGTAAATTTCATTGATTACTTGCAGATTGTACAGAGTATATTCAAGCTTTCGTGACAGCTTCTGGAGACATAACGACTGGACAATATTGCCCGAACAGTACAAACTCTCTTTAACTACTACAAAGAAATCAGCAGGTAATTATAGGCTCGATTGTACACATAATAGGCATCGGAAATCGGAGAATAACTGTAGGCAGCGATTCTGAACCAGAAGAGGAACTGTCGTGCTTCAAACTCTCATACAATAGCTGCTCATTGTGCCGGGTGTCTTATTCTAATTAGAGATACCTGCACAGCATAGCAAATATAGAAGCGAGACACATCCTTGATCTTCCTGCCAGTAAAACTCATCCTTTAAAAATTAAAGATATAAAGGCAAAGCAAGCCACGTGGGTATTCCTGAAACAGGCGCTGATGCTGAGCTGTGCCTTCTGCCTCTGGAAAAGCGCTTTACTGGGCAGAACGAGCAGAATTTCTGACCGGGATGGGACTGCTGGCAAAAAAAAAAACTTTTCGCAACGTGCCCAGAGAATTACCTTTTCCACAGAGAAAGCTAATAAATGTAAAAGAGCGCCCGGCCAAAATTAAGCGAAAACAACAATCACTTGGGGAACACACCATGCCCTTATTTCATATTGAGTTTATAATAGTTAAAATTGTTTTTTCTTGACTGTAGAGGAAAAAAAGACAAGCTTGCTTTTCTATACCTAAAGGGATATAACTATGTATTTCTGACGCAGAGGTTGTTCCTTCTATAACAAATGGGTTTGTTTTGAAATCGTTACTGACACTCCCTGGCAGAATCATCTGCCTCTCCTTTAACCGGTGATTCCTCCTTCCAACAGACTCTACGTCCCAGCAAAACCGCGGGAAAACCCTCCTAAAAACTCCCCTGGCGCCCCTGCCCATTTCCCTCGAGGGCTTCCTCCACTCCCGTTCCTTTCAGGTGAAGTTTTCCAACGAGCTCCTGCGCCACGAGCCGAGGCGGTGCCTGGCGTGTGCAGCTGTGCGCGGCTGCAGCCACGCACTGCGCGTCCCCGCGGTCTGACCCCTCTTCTCCAGGGCTGAAGCGAGCCCCAGCGGTTTCCACACAACTTCGCTTTGAATATCATCTGGCCTTCAAGTTCACTTCGGTTGTTTTGCCTCTAGGGGTACGTGCCATGTTATTCTAGGTCACTCGTGACCTATAAGCCTAAGCGAACATGTGTCCGCATCAAAAGGCAGCCACGCAGAAGCAAATGATCCAAGGTATCACTGCAGCCTATAGGGAAGGTTGTCTCCGCCGGGTCAGGTTTGGCTCTGTCAAAAAGCAGAGCAGAGCGGAGCCGAGGCGTGCCAGAGCCCGGGCTCCTCACCCTCGACAGCAAGGGAGAGCGGTGCCCGGGGACAGGCGCTCCTCGGGGCTCTGACCTTTGCGGGGAATTTGGCTTTAGCCTCAAGCCCTGGTGAGCGCGGAGCCGCGGGGTGTGCAGACCCGGGCACGCACCTCACGCGTGTCTGCGTGATTGGGAATAAACTCATCGGGGAGCAACCGGGCTCCAAATAAATTAGCTTTGGATTCCCTTCATTTACAAACATCTTATTTGGGAAGTCCGGTTGCTGTTTTTCCAGGCAGCATTTCCTACGTCGTTGTAAACGAGATAATATAACTGTTGGTTAAAAAACGGAAATGATTGATAGAAATCAATTCTCTGCGCAACTGGCAACGAGTAAGAGCTGAATATTTCACTGGGTGCGTTGCAATCCCGCTCCTGTGACAACCGTTTTGTCTAAGCTACGTTGCTGGCTTCTGCCTATCTATTTGATTTTAATGCCAAGTTAGCGTTAGATCTAAAGCAGGATGTTCGTATAAATATGAATCAACTTTTTCAAAATGCTTCTGACTAAATCGTGCCGTGAAAATAAAACGCAGAGGGAGAGAAGGAGGGGAAGTTGTGTTTCCCAAAATTGAAAGACAGTAAAAGATTGGTCATCAAAAAAAAAAAAGTTTCCAGATGAAGACAGTAAAGGTAAATCAAAGCAGAGCAACTGTTTGCAATAGCGCTTGTACTTTTCCTGTTGGGCTGCGCAGCATTTTACCGCGTGGAAGTACTAGCAAGATGTGCAGGTATCCGCTTACATTATAAACTGCAGTTGGTATAAATATTCTTCTCCAGAGAACAGCTTTATCACAAGCTTCCAAATAATAAAGTAGCCCTTCAAACAAAAGCCACACATCAGGTGTCATTTTATTAATGAATGACGCTCTGCCTGATAACTATGAAGGGTGACTCTTTCCTGCTCCGTCCCGTCCCGTCCCGTCCCGTCCCGCCGCCGCCGCCGCGGAGCGGGGAGCCCCGGCCGCCGCCCTGCCCGCCCGGCAGCCCCCACCGAGTGCCGCCCTGCCTGCGGCTGGCTCCAGGTCTCTTCCGAGCAGGCTTTGGGGGGATGCCTGGCACTCCGGACTTCAGCGATTGATTTCACGTACAAAACGCTCCCGCCAAATGGCAACTTTTTTTTTTTTCCCCCTAAAGTTTCGCGGTGTTTGCCCAATTTCGGCAAGACAGGTTCGTGGGACGAAGGATAGGTCAGATCAGGGTAATCTGCCTGCCTCCACCCTTTCGCCTGTGTCACCTCTGAATTTCTCAGGTGCACGGTTTCACCTCACCCCGCACACGTCTCTGCCATCAGCAGCGGCCGGACGGTGCCTGAACTCAGGCTGTTCCACAGCCCGTCCCAGACCCAATCTGTTAGTGCAGCTCGACAAGCCACGCTGTGAACGGGGCAGAATAAGAATCTGTTGATCGCCCTGGCCACAAGTTCGCTTTTCTGACCTTATATCCTAGTCCGGCCGGTTGTTGGATTTGGTCTGGTTTGGGCTTTTTTAAGCCCACTCTTATTCTACGTGTTAAATGGTCGGCTCTTTAACCAGCAACTAGCAATCATCAGACATTAATTTATACGGCTTTTACAAATACCTAAGCTATTTAAAATGCTGAACTGGGTTGTGTGTGGCAGGGAACATCTATCTATTGAATAGGCAGTGTCACACGGTAGCATGCTCTCTTGTCAAGGGTGATTGTGTTTTAGGCAAACATTTGAGCAAACATAAAGGCAAAGGTCAAGTACTGTTCAGTTGCAGTGTGTGCTAATTCACCTAGCTAACCAATGGGGCAAAAGTTGCATTTTCTGCGAGCACCGCAGACCAAACCTCTGCGAAGGGCATTATTAGCTGTGAGCCGGCTGTGATCGCTTCCAGACAGCTCCCGGGTGGAAGGGCTGGAGGCTCTGAGGGTGCCCGGGGTGCAGCTCCCGCACCATCACCTCCCTTTGCTAACAAGCGCCTTCCCATAAGCTGGTGGGGTTTGCACAGTTCTGCTCTTCCCACACACGCACACACCTTTTTTTTTTTTCCCCTTCTCCTCTCCTTGTTATTTCTTTCTTTCCCTGCATTTTCTCCCTCTCCCTCCCCATTCCCCGAACAAACGAAGCCGGGCTGCCCATCGCCGGCCGGCTCAGGGCGCTCAGCGCCCGGAGCACCAGCGCGGGGAGAAGGGCGGCATCGGCGGCTCCGGAGAAATTGGGCGAGCGGAGACCAGTGGCAGGAAAGTGCAGTTTGACTCCTCATTGAAAGTGCGTGGGGAGGAGGGGGGAGGAGGAACCGAGTTACTTTATTATCCTCATTCCTCCCCACGTCGTCGCAATAAACTAAAGCCATGTTTTGAATAGGAAAGGCTGGAATTTATCTCTGAGGGTGATCTGCCTGCAGAATTTTCCAAGCAAACCTTATTATTTCTCATAGGGAAATTCCTCCTGCCATCCAAAAAAACTAGAGAAGAATCAAAGGACTGGGTGGTGGTTGTCACACTCGCAGCTTAGAAGTCTCTCTCTCTCTTTCAAGGGGAAAAGAAAAAAAAAAAAAAAAGGGAAAAAAAACCCGGCGACCCATTCCTTCCTTCTCGGTTCAGCCTGGAGGGCTCGCACTTTGAATCAATAGTCATTTTGTTTGAACCAATGGCTGTGCTTCCATCCAGGCTGTACGTACAGTAGTTTTCATAATAAACCCGGGTTTCACAGTTGTGGTCTTAAAGGACTCAGGTTTGCGGGTTGCACGTGCGAAATGAATAAATAAATAAATAAATAAATGGCAGTGGGATTAAAAAAAAAAATCAACCGAAAAAAACTAACAAACCGCCAAATAGAAACGATTATTCTGAACCCAGGCGAAAGCTCGTGAAATTCTTACTTGTTGCCTTGTGCTGTAGAGGCAGTCGCCTCCCAGTCCCGCACCGTGGGGTCTGGCTGCTGCCTGCCTCTGCTGCTGGGAGAAGCGGGATGATTTTTTTTTTTTTTTGACAAAATTCCAGGAAGAACATCAACAATGTTAGAGACGTGATTCTAAGCACAAAACTGGTTTATGGCTAAAATGACATTAAAATCACGGGGGCATATTTTCTTTGCAGCGCAGACTTTAAACACAAGCATACACGCGTAAGAAAACACGTTTTAAAAAAAAAATAAACTTACCCCCGCCTGCCAAACCATCACAATTTGTGGGACTCTTCTTTAATGCTGCAGACAACTTGGTCCTTCAAGCCCTGCATTAAACACGGTGGATACAGTGAAACAGGAATAAAATTTAAAAAAAAATAAAATAAAATGTTTTGTCATATATTTCTAAATAGTCTAATCTCCTTCAAATGTCTCGGATTTCTTTACAACCCACTGGCTACGGTCCTATAAACACCACCTGGGCAGTTTCACAAGCTTTAAAGTTTTGTGTGAGTGTGTGTGTGTGCGCGCGTGTGTGTGTGTGCGTGTGTGTGTGCGTGCGTGTGTGCAGTAAGTTGTTTAAAAGGCATCGTTACCATTCAGAGGTATAAAAGTATTGCCCTGATCTTTGGCGTGATGGGGTTTGTTTTTTGGATTTGGGAGGGTTTTTTTTACATGCACCTCTCATTTTACTTAACTTTTTAAAGATGGGAAAAGCTGGAAGCTTTAGTTTTCGAGAGACTTTTCTCGTTATTCATCTGTTTGGTCGCCTTAGCTGCACAAAAGCGTATCAGCTGCGTTATGAAAAATGGCCTAAGCCCAGAGAATGTCACAGTGGTCGACTTATTATTTTAGCCCTTCTTAAAAAAAAAAAAAAAAGAAAACTCGGGGAAAGTTTGCTTTTGATGAATTCAATAAAAGCAGCACTGCAACGGAAGAGATTTTAAGCTAAAATCATACAGCATGGGGGCAAAAGCTTAAACCAGCCAGATGGCCAATGGTAGCCAGTCTGCCCGCTTCAAACCCATCCACTGAAGTTACAGTCCTCCAGGCTTTTAGCTTTTTTCATGTTTATCGTGCTTTGCTTCCGCCCCTTAAAAATATCTCAACAAACAAATAAACAAAAGTGAACTTTTACAATTCATGTGTCACGAACCGTTTTTCTTTCCGCCTCTGAACAGGGACAAGGCAGGATTTTTTGGTTTTGGTTTTAAAAAAGACACGGCATCTCAAAGCCCCTGGGCAAGGTGTTACTTTTTAATTTACCAGCACCTCATCTCTCGTCCCCAGGGAGGGCTTCCCGGCCGTAACCAGAAAGGACAAGTCGAAAGGACTGCAGGGATTGCAACTGAAGGCTGTGCTGTGAATCAGGTCCTGTCCTTCCCCTGAGCAATAAACATATGTAAATAATAACAGCGATTAATAATAATAATAACAGCCATCATAAATACCCCAGACTAGGGACTCTGTGGGGCAGGGCGTTGAATTCTGTGTGGGTTTTGTTTGTTGTTAGAAAACATCCATAAACAGCCCCCAAACCACTAGTAAACTCTCTTCTCTCCTGGCGTAAAAACCTTTGCAATTCTTGTGATTTCAGTGGCACTCGGAGGCAGCCATTGGTTTCCAGAAAGTTGCCCTGGCTGTGAGCGGGGGCAGAGATCCGGCGCCTGAGCCTATGCCCGAGCCTGTGTCCACCTGCTCCGATAGCAGGACGGAGCTTTTGATGCCGCTGGTCCGGGGGAAACGTCAGTGCTGGCGGTGCAG
This sequence comes from Haliaeetus albicilla, assembly GCF_947461875.1. Classification (NCBI taxonomy): domain Eukaryota; kingdom Metazoa; phylum Chordata; class Aves; order Accipitriformes; family Accipitridae; genus Haliaeetus; species Haliaeetus albicilla. Next base: position 28,390,273 of record NC_091491.1, read on the forward strand.
AGGGGACACTAATTTGCAGGAGAAGTAGGGGCTAAACAAGCGCCCTGCCCGCCCTGCCGGGGCTCCCCTCGCCTCTTGCCCCTTATTTCACAGTTATTCCCACCCTGCAGAACAAGTGTCCGCGCCGCCCCGCGGGAGGGGGGCTACAGCCAGCCCGCAAGTGCCTAACGCGGAGACAAATATGCCCCCACCCCCCTTCACCTCTGCCCCCCGCGCCGCGGGACCGAGACCCGGCGGGCCGGATCCAGCCCCTCCTGCCCCCGGGCCGGGCCGGGCCGCGCAGGTCGCCCACGGAGGGGCTGGGGCGGGCGCACCGCCACCCGCGCACCGCGGCCCCTGCGCGGCCAGAGCCGCCCCGATGCCCGAAGGCACCTGTGCCCCGGCAGCCGGGGAGCCCTCCCCGCCGCCGGCAGCCCCCCCCGCGCCTCCGCCGCAGGTAGCGCGGCGGCCGGTGCGCGGGTCCCCGCGGGAAGGCTGCGCGTCCACCAGCGGGGAGGGAGCCGCCGTGCCCACTCGTGGGGGCGGCAGGTGCTGCCCGCGCACCGGGGGGGGGGGTAGAAGGTCCTGCCCGTGGTCCAGTCTCGGGGCGGGGGATGCGGCGGACAGCCCCTGGGAGCCGAGGAGAGAAGGGGAGCCCCGTGAGGCGGCGGTTTCCCGAGGGCGGTGGGGATTTAAAATACAATATCGGGCTCGATTTGTAACCGATTAAACGAAATGGAAGGACAGCAACGCGCAACCCTGCTGAAAGCCGGCTACAGAGCAAAGGAAGGAGCGTGCGTTTGCGTGTCTTTACGAGTCGCGCACTGGGCGCAGTCACCTTCCAAAAGAGCGAATTTACTGTGCAGTCTCCTAACGCCCAGTGACCTCCGTGCCCGGGGCTAGTCGCCCGAGAGGCGCTGCCGGGATGACCACGGCACCAGCCACGCCAGTGGTCAGGAGCAGAAACCACTTCGCAGTCGTTTCCCCCGCTGGTGCAGCAGCTTGCGCGAGGCGCTGAAATAAGAGTAAAAAGAAGCTGGCGGGGAAAACTACAGAAAAACCAGCTCCAGAGCAACCCCCACTCGTGTGTGTACGGGGCTGAGCAGCGCCGGCCACCGGGGTGGGAGCGGACACGCGTGTCCCGCTTGGTACCCCCTACCCTGCTGCAGACCCCGCTGCTGCCCAGCGCACGGGTCTAACCCGGGTTCCTGCCTGCACCCGGGGCTGCCCTTAACGGGTCACCTCGACGTGGGCAGGAGGGACGTCTGGGGGAATCCTGGTTACCTTCTGGACGCCTTTTTCCCAAAACGCTTGAGAAATCCGTTAAATCAAAGGACCTCGCGAGGCTGGAAATCGCCCTTTGCATCCCCAAAGAGCACAGGCTGGGGAAACTTGAAGAGACTCCATCTCGATGGGAATGACAGCGCACCATCGAGGGGCGTTTAGAAAATTTGGAGGAGGCAGTTAAACGGGTCAAACAACGAGGTTTTGGTTTTGATTTGGGGATATTTGGTCCCCAGAAAATAATATCGATTCTGAGCGGTTTTGCAGAAAGGGGGGTAAATCAGGCGGTGAAGGAGCGCGTCCCAGCCGTGTGCTCCCAGAAGCGGACCTGCGCCTGCTTACACGACTGGCCCGGGCAAGAGCCCGGCAGGGCAGAGCCCCTCTGCGCCCTCGGAGCTGCCCCCTCGGCGCTGCCCCCCCCTGCGTGGGGCAGGTCCCCCCGCCTCTCCCAGCGCCGGCTCCCCCCCGGCTCTGTAGCCTGTGCAGAGTGCTTGAAGATCCCCCGGGGGGACGGGGTGCTGTGATCACTACTGCCGTTAGCCTCACCCTCGGGGATCCCTCGGAGGGGCGACGCCGCGGGAGGGGGGTGTCACTGGGTGTCACCGCAGTTTGGGGTGGCGAGGGGGGGCCAGGCTGGCCCCGGGCGGGTGGCTGAGCGCTGCCGGCCGGGCTGGGAGTCCCCCCCAACCCTGGCCACCGGCTGGGCGCTGCCGACATTTGGTTCGTTGTGCCCCGGCTCCGCCGGGATCCGGGCGCAGCGGGTCGGCTCTGCCCCGCTCGGGGCACGGCGGGCCCGGAGCCATCCCGGGGTCGCGCGCCGAGACGCAGCCTTGACGCTGCCCTGTGCGAAATACCGGCATGTGGTCACGTTCACGAGTGTGCAAGGTATTAGACGGACTGGTGTGTCCTCCCAGCTCCAGGCTATGTTCGACCCGCCCCGGTGTGTCACCCCTCCTCAGCCCTGCGGGGAAACTCGCTCTGGCTCTGAGCCCCCTCGCTCTGGACTTCACACCCTCCGAGGACCGATCCCGGAGCTCCCATCCAGCCCAAACTTCCCTGGAGTCAAGAGGAGCGAGCGGGTTTGGCTCTCGGAGTGTTTTCGCAAGTCAGGGCACAGCTGAGGAGCGGAGAATTGCGGAGATCTTTCCCTCCGGCTGGCCAAAGAGCCTGCTAAGGACGGGCTCGGGGGCAGGAGGCGTCCTCGGAAGTCCTCGCCTTTCTCGGAAGGTTGTGTCTCGCTTCAATGTTTACTCCCCGTACCGCAAATGTCACCAGAAAGCAACTTTAGTGCTTTGCGGTTAATATTTTTTGCCCGAGGTCTATCACTAGCATTAATTGTCCCAATAAATTGAGATATAGTGTGCATAATGCAATGTAACAATATGGTTATATTCCACGTGTATGACTTAATTAAGCTATTTGCAGCCTGATGCTGCAAGTCAACGGGTGTGCAAGTGGATTAACAATGTACTGTTCTCGTATCCTCAGGATGGTGCATAATTACTTTACTGGCGGTACATATCAATTTTTGATGATTGCAGAACACATGCTCACTTTACCAACAAGCGCTTTAATAACTCTCCATTGTGTTTTAAAAAAGCGTTGTTTGGAAATATTTGGAAGCCTCTGCAAACAACGCTCGAGGTTCGTAGCGCGAGGTTCAGACCCGATCTATATTTGATGAAGTGCAAAGGCTGCGAGGCAGCGCCCGTCCCCGCCTGCCCGCTCCCCGCTCCCGGGGCCGGCGCAGGGGAGCGGGGCCGGCCGGGCCGGGCGCGCCGGGCGTCGAGGCACACCGGCGGGCCTCCGGGCGGTCCCCGGGGAGGGAGGCGTGCGGAAGGCGGGGGCGGGCGGGGGGCACCGCGCCCCAACACATGCTCCTGACATTTGCGAGAGCGGAGTAATGCAATTAGGAAACTCGATTACAGGGCGGCGGCGAGGCTGGGGGAGCCCCGGGGCTTTGTTCCCGAGAAGATGGCGCCCGGGTCTGGCCGGCGGGATTTGGCGTGCGCCTCTCCAGGCAAAGGTGGAGGGGGACGAGCGCCGACCTTTCCGGGGGCAACTTAATTTCTGCAGCCTAATCGCGTTGGGGAGGAGGGTACCATCCATCCATCAGAGCGCGCTCACCGCACGGCGCCGCGCGGGGACAGGCTGCCTGCCCGGCCGGGCATCGCCGCGCCCGGCCCGGCGCTCTGGGGCGCCGAAGCCGCCCGGACAAAGAGAGCGAGGGGAAAAACCAGTGTCATAAGGGTGCCGCTCCCCCTTGGCCCGCTCGGGCGTGGCTCGGGAGTCCGGCCGGGAGGGCCTCGGCGCTCCGGGGCCCGCCGGGGTGCGTGGGTGCGCCGGGCCGGGGCTCCGGCGTAATCAAAGGCCCGTGGCTTGCTTGACCTGGGAGGGCACTGAGCAGCTCCCGACCGCAGGGGATGGCCGGGGACCGGCCCCGGCCGGGCGGGCAGCAGCCTGCGGGCGCCGGGCGCGGCCAGTTCCGCGGGGCCTGCGCGGCCCCCGGCGCCCCGCTCCGCGCCCCGCTCCGCGCCCCGCTCCGCGCCCAGGCGTGGTGGCGCTGGTGCTTCGGAGCCTTCCTGGAAAAAGTCGATTTGTTCTTGCACCTGAAGCAGGTGATGTTTATGCAGAGACATCTGAATGACAGCAGGAGTGAAGGACAAATCTAATAAAGCCTAATAAACCGTGAGAGTCTAAATGTCATTAAACTTACAAAGATGAGACTCCAAATCACCAAAAAGGTAAATGTCTTCATTAGTCTGATCTCTGAAGACTGTCGAACATTTCATTAATTTATAATTTATGATTGTTTGACAAATATTGAAAAGTATGTAAATATGAGGGGGATAATGTCTTTTCTGCGGGAGATAAGGAAATGACCCAAACTGTACGTGCCTGCTAGATTACACACGAGGTTCCATCTATCTGTTATCAAACTGTGCTTTCCCTTTATACAACATATTGTGCAACTGACAAGTGAAATAGTGCAGATAAACCAATGGTTTAAAACGTAATAAAGACAACAGCCATTTGCATTTTTTACATTTTATTACAAAGGTAATTTACTATGACACATTTCTGAATGTAATTTATGAAAACATTTTAAAGCAATTATATAATGTATACAGCACTCGGAGACACGGAAAGTCAGATAAATAATAATCTTATGGATCTTCAGAGACTTTCTATAACGCTGAAAATATAGACTTTCTCAGGAACAGCAGTAAAACATAAAATCATAGAAATAAAATGCACAATGATGTAATAAAGAGGAAATGGGTATACTTCGAACTGGAATTGCAACATTAGATATTCAGGGAAACAATCTCATCTATTCCAAAGAACTAGATCATCCCAGATTTTTTTTCCCCTTCCTCTGCGTTGTGAAATAGGCTTCTTACAGGAAAGAGGATTTCTGAGGAAAACGCCTTGCGCCCCAGCCCTCTTTGGCGGACCAAGAAGCGGACCTTCCAGTGGGGATCCCGGGGAGGCAAGGAGCAGCGTCAGTCTCTCCTCGCCTCCCCTCTGACAAAGGGGAATTACGAGTTTATTATCGCTCTTCATCTCGGGGGGGTGAGGGGCAAGGAGGCGCTGCTTTGCGCGGAACTCGCTGCTCGGGGCCGGGGCCCGGGGGTGCGGGCAGGCCCGGGCAGCTGCCGGCCCGCCCGCCTGCCCTCTGCGCACCCCTCTCGGCAGGACCCGCTGAAGGTTTCCACGGCCTCCCGCTTCTCAGCACGGCGCACACTGGCTCACGCCCCAGTGGAGCCCGCGGCGAGGTTGCCACCGTTTCGGTGGGCGAGGGGCAGGGGGCGGCCGGGTGCCCGGCGTGGGGTCCTGCGCCCCCTCCGCCGGCCGCTCCGCGGCTCTGCGCGCCTGGCGCAGGAGCGCTTCGCTGCCTGACGAGGAGGGCGGGGAGGCGCCCAGAAACCGAGAGGGGACAGCATCGCCTGGGAAATACATGTCTCCAGGTGCCTCCGTAAGGTATTTGCACCAAGAGGGTCAGCAAACCCATGGCGTGCAACTGCCTGGCTTTTTTTTTTTTTCCTTCCCCCCCACCCCCCCCCCCAAAGCCACCCAGTAGACAATAAGCCACGGAGCAGGGTTTTGTAAAAGCCCCGCATTCCCCAGAACGGGCTCTGTGTCTTTGTCTTTACATAAAACAGTGCCCTTTGGCCAAATGTGCCTGTAACGAGCTTGTAAAACAAACCAGAAATCTCAGCTCTTCCTCGAGTCTACAAGCAAGTCGCTTTATTCCCAAATCTTGCAAATATGTTAGGAGTGTTAGAAGTGGGACTAAAACCCCCCTAGCAGAGCTGGTTACCTGCTGTGAGCCTCACTGCCACAGACCCTTTCACCAGACATATTAAATCTCTTGCCCTAAGAAAACAGGCACTTGTCACAATTGAAACCCGACGTATCGGGGCAGCGGGATGTAACAGTTCAGGGAACTTTATATTTTCCCCGGAGGCCCTTCCGAGCGGAGGTCCCTAACGCACCTCCCCCGAGAGGCCTGAAGGCTCTGCCCTGCCTTCGACGTCTCTGAGGGCCACGGCCAGAGAGGAGCCCCTCGCCGGTGCCCCCTGCCCACCGCCAGCACCGCGCCTCTGGCCCGGCGCGCAGTTAGTTAGGGGGCCAAAGAGATTTCGACGAGATGGCAGGTGATTCCCCTGCCAGAACCCCGTTTTTTATGCCCCCCCCGTCGGTTGTCCTGGCTGTGTCCCCCGACGGCAGGTCCAGGTGCCAGCCCCAAGGCCGGGGCTCGGCAGGGCGGGGGCGGCGGCAGCGCTGCCCGGCGCTGGGAACCGCCACCCCGGCCCCCCAGCAGCCGGGGACGGGTGCCGCCAGCTATCCCCCCCACCCCCCACCCCCGCCCTTCGACAACACGCTGTCATTCTTTCCCAGCTCTGAAGTATGTGTTTTATTATAGATTATTTAATTTGATGAGCAACATTCCCACCGCCCTGAGCACAGTCTAAGTGGAAAAAGGTTTACTTGGCATTGCGAAGCGATTTCAATAATAATAATTAAAAAATAAAAAGAAGCCAACGACGCGCAGACAAGCAAAAAAGCTCTCCAAATATCGCCAGAGGGGCTGAGCCGGCTTCCACCGACCTGGGTCGCGAGGTTTTCCACCCAAAGGAGCCCTCATCTCTTTTTCGTAATGAAGCCAAGGAACAAGAGGTGTCCTGTCCTACCACCCCACATCTGCTGCCAGGGCAGGTCCTCCCCGCCCAGTCCTTACCCGGCTGTTTGCGAGCATCTTGGCCGACAACTGGCAATTGTTGAGAACTGGCAAAATGTCCCCTGTAATCTAAGTTCAATATATGTCAGGCGATGGAAAGACACCGGCAACTCATTTTTAGGGCGTAAATGATTTCTTACGACACTCGCGGGTTTGTAACTTGCAACGAAAGGAGGAAAAAAGGCAGAAGCGGCCGGAGGCTGGGCTGGGAGAAGCCCACCGATCCCTTAGTCATAAAAGTGTACAATGGAAAGGCTTTATTGTCTCTCGTTAAGCAGTTCATAAGTGACCCCGTTTATTTCTGAATAGCCATGTTTTGATGACTTATAGTATATGCAAAAACAAACTTTCCCGCGGTGTTTTTTTTCTCCGTCATGCTTTTCTTTTCAAACAGCCAGATGATTTTAAAAAGAAAAACACCCAGAAATGATAAATCGCGTCGCATAGCTAATGGCTGGAGGGCACGTTTACCAATTCATAATCATTTATTCTTGGTGATGTATGACCCTTACTCTTAAATCTCAAAAGCTTCTATTTGAAGGTGTAAATAGCTTTTTCCCCCCTTGCAGTAAACCTTACTGCATTAGCAGTGATTGATCTCCTGTACAATTCGTCCCAGAGTGCTATTTTAGAGGGGGAACACTGGCTTTTGGAGATTAACTGGGGAGTCTGTTACATATTAATGAACCTAGGAGATATACTAACGTTTTGGTAATTTAGTTATTTGTGTCTATAGCTTTCGCCGTTATTTTCTCTTAGACCCCCGCGGTTGTTATACATCGAATTAAAAAGTGGTCCTTCAGCATCATTTTTTCAGTGGCAACTAAACGCCATTTAATGTGAAAAACAAATGTTGACTTGTCTCTTGAAGGAAGTGTGTTTCTTGGCAAGACATCAAAGTGTTTTAAACTGTATTAGGAGGGTTTGTTAGTTTTCTTACCCGGAGCCTACGGTAATGTAAGGAAATAGCCTCCCGGCGGAGGCAGCCCGGCGGAGGGGGGAGCGGGCGCTGCGCAGCGCTGCACAGAGGTGCCCGCTCGAGAGGCGGTTCGAGCTGCAGCAGGAATGCACGGGCACCTCTTCGCTGGGATTACAGCCTTGATTAACGTGCTAATGAATAGGGATGCTAAAGAGTCGTCCGGAAACCCGTCTGCGAGAAGGAGGAGTGAGAAACTCCTAGGCTGGGCTTAGCCTGCAGAGAGACCAACCTAACTCAAATGCCATTAACCTACTGCTCCTTAGCAGACACTCGGGTAAAACACCTCGGAAATGTCTGAGACGGGGCCGAGGCGGAGGCAGGAGGTGGAATCCCCGCTGGGCTCCAGCCTCTGCCCCTGCAGCTGATGCGGGGCTGCGGAGCGGGCAGGGCAGCCCGGAGCAGCCGGGCCGGGCACGGTGCACTCGGCGGTGGGGCGGACGGTGTCCGGCTCCCCGGCGGAAAAATAGGGTCGGGGGGCCGGGGGGGGGGCGGCGAGGGAAAGGAGCCCGGCGGTTCTTTGCAGCGGTTCCGCTCCCTATTAAGTTTGACGTCCTGCGCGGATTTATAAATTAGGCTTCATTATGCTCGGAGGTCGTTAAAGTAGGCAGCTCGGCTAAGAATTAATGCGTGCAAACCCCCTCGCTACAGCTGGCCTCGCCCTGAGCTATGTGGCGGGCTCAGAAAGCAGGCGGAGGCTCCAGTCACTCCAGTGGGCAAGGAGAGACACCGGTCCCTCTGCCCTCTTCCACGCCATTTGGCGCCGGTACCTAAAAGGCTGAAGCGCAGCTGGCCACTAGCCTGGAGAGAGCATGGAGCGGATCCCCAAGTCAAATGGATCTGCCCTTATTTTTGGAGGGAACAGACATGCTTCTCCCCCCGCGCCCCGTCCCAAAGTTAAACGTTTGTTTAGGACAAACTCAAGAAGCAACAGTCTTTGCGAGAACCTTGTTTTCCCCTTCTCCTCGTGAATAACAAAGTGATCATAGGCTACTCGGCCAGTTGGCGAGGAGAGAACTTTTGTTTTCTGGGGCGATTTATGTTCTTTATAAATATGTGGTTTGGAAAATAAAAAGAGACTTGAAAACGTTGTTACAATGAAAAAGGACAAATTAGAAGACATTTTCTGTGATCAAAGGAGGAAGAGAAAGCGAGTAGGGGTATTCAAAAAGCTTGACTTATTCACACAACTCCTTTGGAGCCCAGGGGCAACAAGCGTGTCTTACATTGAAAAGGCGGCTCTATTCAGAGTGCAGGTGCGAAGTGGTGTGGCACATTCTGCCACATTATGTAAAGGTTGTTGGAGATTAGTGTTCAGACTTAATAACTAAAGCGCTTGATTTACATTGGAAAAAAGCCCCCTCATCCGTGAAAGCAAAATAATTTAACGCGTGATCATTTCGAGTGCTGCTGATATCCTAATACTTGCATTGTTCTCGGCCAAGTACTAGAGGAGCGCGGATTGATGCTTTTGGGAACCTATCATTTACAGCCACTGAACTCTGCTCAGAACTGGAGGTCTGGAGGAGAGATAAAAGAGGGGCACAAGAGAAAAGTTTCACATTAGGGGGAAAAAAAAGAGAGACAGAGAGAACAATATAAATGTGACAGTTCCCCTCCTCCCCACAGACGACTCCGCGCCTCCTGCCCGGTGCCAGGGCGAAGCAGCGCCCAGGTCTGGGGAGCCGAAAATTGGGCTCAGGGCTCAGGCACTTCTCTACTCCGCCTTCCCCCGTCGGAGCAGAATTACTTACCTTACTAATTATTCATATTTATGTAAATGTCATTAGTTAATGTAACTTTCTATAAAAAGATAATCAGGCGAGAACGGAGCATAGGTATTACCTTAAGTGCATTGGCTCTGGTTGTTTCATTCATATGTTAATACACGTGATGCAGTAGTGCCAGGCGTGGGGAGGGGGGAGAGGAGGGGAGAGGAGGAAGGCAAGGGAAAGAAATTAAATAATAATAACAAAGCCCCACAAAGGCTTTAAGTTTGCATCGCGGGATCAAGGAGCGCGATGCCTTCTGAGGCACGAACAAAGGGGGACCCGGCGCCGTCCCAGCCGCGGCGGCTGCTCGGGCATTCCGGCAACTTTGGGTGGCTTTTTTGTTTGTTTGCGTCCCCTCCTCTCCTGGAGGAGAATTTTATGCTTCAAACCGTTTCGATCTACCCAAACCCTCGTGCCGGGCTGAGATCCTCCGTTCCCGACCGACCCGAATGAAAGTATCTTTGTACGGGACACGCACCAATTAAAATTGCAATACCTTTTTTGCATCCCTCTTTAGTGTAAGCATTTTAGGGCCATTTCCATAAATTCTCCGCGAGAATAAAGGCTATAATGGGAACAAGGTGAGAAAGCTGTTAACCATTGTTTCAGCAAGAAAAGGTCGTAAGTCAGGCAATTGGTGTCTGACCTGTCAGGATAAGGTATAAAGGCTTTATTCATGCAGTCGCTCACGATTTTCTCAGCTCTCACAAAAGTGTTTTTATGATTCTGTTTTCTTACCTCGTTCCTTAATTAAAAAGCTGAATGATTAGAATAGCACCTGCATAATGTCTGGACGACGCCTGCATACTAATTCGCGAGTCTTTACATCTAGTAATTATAACATAAAATCAGAGATTGAATAAAACAGAAGGATTTTGCCCCTAAAGCCCTGCTAATCCCCTTTTAAAAGAGTCTGCTGAAATAATTCAGAACAGTTTCCGGAAGTTGGATTACCGACTCTTTTTTGACTATTTACAATGAAATGATATTTCACACTTAAAGGAGTCTCTGTATTTCTACAACAGGTTTTTAAAGGTGGCCTGTTTTCTAGACAATAACAATCCAGTGACTCCTTCTTTCTTTTCCTACCCGGTCCCCCCCCCGCCCCCCCTCCCTTCCTCCCAGCAAGGTCTTCATCTTTATCAAGTACATGCGAGGATTAATCTGTCCTCAGGTAGGGAGAACAAAACCTCCCCCCTTGAAACCTCCCTTTGACTCCCCACCCCGGGACTCCCAGCCTGGCCACCCCCGGCCCCGGCGGGACGAGGGCTGCGTGAGGGCAGCCCACCTCTGCCCAAGTTCAGATGCACCCTGTTTCCCAGCCGCTCGCAGGAGCAGGCAGTGGAGCAAGGAGCTCCCATTGCTTCACTATTGCCCCCACAGGGCAGAGGATAATTTAAGCCAGCAGTGACTAGTCAAAAGTTGGAGAATAAATTTTTCTCTTTTTTTTTTGCGTCTTCCCAAAACAGCTGGGGGGGGGGGAGGAGGAGGGGGGCCGGGATGGGCGCCTTTGTCTGGCTTTCAGGGTGGGCTGGAGCAGGTATCCTCAGGGGCAGCAGCGAGGCAGGGCGAGGGCAGGAGGGAGCCGCTGGCCGCGGGCAGCGCCGGCTCGGGGGGGGGTCCCCGGCCCGGCGGGCGGCGCAGCCCCGCACGGCTCAGTCGGGCCCCCCCGGGGGGCTTCCCCAGTCCGTGCACACCAGCACAGTGACCCGGAGACAGGTTTTGCAGCAGTAATGAGCCGATCCTCTGGGTAACACTGACTTGGGGGAAAAGAAAAAAAAAAAAAATCAGCCGCTTTGTTGAGGGCGTCCTGTTTATTTTAGGGAAAAGGTTTCCTCGTAGCCCAGCGTGCTCCAGCCCGGCCACGGGGTCGACTGCGGCGGTTGAAGAAGAAGCAAACGAAGCTGATGCGGGGATTTCCGAGCGCGGGAGCTGGTGCCCGACGCCGCGGGGTCTCGTCGCCTAATCCAGGCGAGCTAGCGCGGTCCTCGCCTCGGAGCGGGGTAGCTCCAGATGCAGGAGAAGTTGAGACCAAATTTAGCCTCACGGGAAAGCTGCAGAGGTTTCTCTGAGCTGCTGCCATCATTGGAAACACCTTAATCTGTTGTGCTTTTTTTTTTTTTTTTTTACTGTTAAACAGTTGTTTTTGCGGTGACTTCTCTCGTCCCCCCTCCTTCTCCTCCCCTAGTGTAATCCTGCAAAAACTCTAAATCATCTACGAGAAAATGGAGTCAATGTGTCATTCAGCATTAAAAATCTGGGGGTTTTAACTAAAAGCTTTAATTGCTGTTCTGGCCCCTTTATAACCATGGGAACGCCGTGCTCTGTTGGGATCTCAGAAATGTTACATACTCCTTAAGCAGGCGCTCCCCTTGTTTGTTTACTCTAGCCTACTTTCATTCATATCCCAGGAATATTCTTTCACCACGCGACACACGAAAAGACAAAGGGTGTAAATAAACTAACATATGGCCCAGAGGTTTTAGAGAAGCTGGAGCCGCTTAGCAAGTCATGTGGGTGATACTGGGAATCCGACTTCTCTCCTTCCCCCACTCCCGCATAACCTCTGCTTCCCTGCGCTCTCCTTCTACCTTCTCACGATAAGTCACGCTCGTGTCGCGACCGGCTTTGGGGGACCAGCCGTTTTTTTCTTCGGACTGGAAAAATCAAGGCAGCGAAGGGATGGGGAGGGATGGGCGCACGCCTGTGCGTTTGTGCCTCTAAAGCAGCTGGAAAACCCCCTTTGACATGACCAATGTGCGTGGAATTGTGTGTACACACGCACACGAGCCCTGGACGCGGTCCCTCCCGGGTAGGGGGGTCCGGCCCCGGGAAGCGGAGCGCTGCGGGCCGGGCCGGGCCGGCCCCGGGGAGCGGGCAGGCTGGCGGGGGCAGAGGGGAGGGCTGAGCAGTCCGACGCACACAGAGACACTTGACAACGACCTTTTTTCAGTTTTTCTTTTTTTTTTTTTCTTTTCTCCCAATTGTAATCCGTTTCAGGGTTTCTGTCCCAAAGAGCCTAAATGGTGGCTGAGCCGCCGCTCAGGCTGGGGAGGTGCGTTGTGTTTAACCGCACGCTGCACCTCCTTCCCCTCCGCTTCTCCCGATAAGGCGGCGGAAACGGGTCTCGGTTACTGATTCATATTTCTAATCTTCCTTTCCTGAACATACAATGTTCTTTTGTTAAATGAATGGTCTTTAATTAATGCACTTGCACAATGCGGGGGCTTGCATGGGGATCGATGATAGGAAGCAACAGGGGATGGTTCCCTCCAAAATGGTTTGTCAGCATTGAGAAAGAAAAGGCAATGTCTATAAAAGGACCACTAATAATGCCCACACGTCTCTCACCATGTTGTCTGAGGGGACATTCCTTCCCTTGTTGACAGTCAAGTGTAATAAGTACATGTCTTCGCTCAATCATTATAGACCATAGAATTGTATTCTTTAATTAGCATGTACTGTTAGCCCTCCTTTCCTTTATGGGCCATTTTTTTGTCTTTTACAGACCAGCAAAAATGTTTTCCTTCGGTTCTTTTTCTTGAATTCTTTTCTTTCTTTAATTATTTTCTGTCTTTTTCTCTCTCCCTTTCTGTAGTCAAATGTATTCTTTATTGACAATATTCCTACCGGCCAAAGCCAACTTTTTGTCATCTCTCTGTGTTAGGCAACTTCTTTCAAGTATTCCTTTTTTTTTTTTTTTAAAGGAGTCAAGGCAGCGCGCATGCGCACGACGCCTGCCGGCTTTAGGACGGCTATGTGCCCAAGGCTGCTGCATCCCTCGAAATTGCAAAGCTGAGGTTTAAAAAGTCATGAGAAGAAAAGTCTGAGTATGTTCGGGAGCTGCGAACCCCTGCAACGTATTAAAATCGGTTAGAGGAGTATGCAAGACGACGAAGGCTTACCTTCAGGTTACTTTAGCTGACGAATTTCCTCTCTTAGAAAGAAAGAAAATGCTCTAAATCCTCCTAGGAACCTTATCAAAAGTGTCACTGTGACAGGGACTCATTTGGGGGGGGGGAATTCTTCAAACAGTTTCATCCCTCACCCGCGCCGCCAAAACAAAAACCCCTCGGGGGCGAGGGGAGCGGCAGCTTTTCTCGGGGGGGCTCCGGCTGGAAACTCTCGCCAGTACCGAGAGTATTAGTGACCCCAGAACCGCAAACTGCCCGTGCAGGAGTCAGGGTGCCACGGCGGAGGTAACCGGGGCGGGGGGAGACAAAGGGACAGGGCTCCACTTGGGTGACACCGGGCTCTGTTATCACACTCACACTCTGCACCTCGGTCAAGATTTAAAGTACAATTCATTTGAAGTCTCCGATCTGAAAAATGTTATCTCAGAAATGAAGCCAAAGAAGTGTTTTGTTTTGTTCTTTTAATGCAAATGCCAACCTAAAACGATTAACATTAAAAAGAGGTTAAAGACCAACAAAAAACACGCATTAGTACTTGATTGTACACCACATTAATAGTACACCGGCTTGGGGAATTTTTTCCCCCAACTAATACAAAAACCAACAGAAAGACAAGGTTGATTACACAGTGTTTTAGGAATGGCTCGGTATCATCAGTACAAACACATATTTTAAAAGTGCACATTTGTAAAAATAACCATAGAATTGAAACGCTTATAAATATTTATTGTAAAAAAATCCAAATATTAAAAATAAATAGTATGTTCAAACACACAACAGAACATTCCTTCATTACCAAACACGTGATGAAGGAAAATACGGAGTATAAGAAGTCTGGAAAGAGATACAGCGTATCAGCATTGCAAATGTTTTTTTGCGAGCTACATTTTCAGAGGCTTCTCCTCTGTACAGTTCACAAGGAATGTGGTAGATTTTCCCATAAATATGACAAGATCCAGAATTAATAATAACAATAACAATAATAACAATAATAATAACAGTACCCACTTCACTGCAGTTTGACTCGGTCTTTACTTAGGAAAAGTCCCATTAAATTAATGGGGTTGCTTAGAATGGCAGGATTGGGCTCAGATCATTCTGTAGCAACTAGAACAGAAGTACACTGATGAGTTACAACTTCAAGGGATTCGTGTTACGAACAGAGCGTTGCATGATCTCCAATGAGAAACTACTAAATAAACCTTGACCAGGGAATCATTTCAATATACACCGTGATGTTTATAAAATGAAGATACAAAAGGGATGCAGTTTGACTACCTTTACACTTATGGACAATAAAACATGAGAGCATATGGAAGCCATCGCTTTGAATGCGTCAACAACTTCGATACGTTGCAGTATATACATGCTTAATAGGTATTCGGACTGTTAAAATGATCAAAGCCTTTACTCTTACGTCTACGCTCTTGATTTCACTCTACTGGAAAGAAAACGTTTGTTGGTCACATAGTGGTGTTAATGAAACCCAACATTTCTGCCTTCTCCCAAGAATCGCATTCTGTGCAGCATATGTGTAGGAATAATTTATTAGACGGAAAAGTTCAGAGGATAAAATGCAAAAAAATGGACATCATTTCAACTCTCGAACAGTAAGGTCATACAGACATCTATGGTGATCTGTACACAGACAGAGTTTCACACAGCCACAGCCACATATATCCAGATGTATGTCTGTACACAGGATTCGATAGTTTGGTATTTTCTGCACCCTCTGGACCCCTAAAGTTATCTTTAAAAGTTTGATTTTATCTCTTTAGAAACGGTTTAAAGCTAACGGGCAGGGTGAGTTTGACAGAGAGGAGAACAAATCGCTGACAAAGAACCTTTTACGTTTCATCAGCGTTGTTAGGACGACGAGCAGGAATTTCTCAGATAATAACTCCCACTTCAAAGATTTCTCAGCTCAATAGAAATTGGACCATCCTTTTTATTCAACCACAAGGGCTGGCACTAAAGACGACTCAACTGTTTGAATTTTTTTTCATCGTGTTTATTTTTCCCCTATTCACCAGGGTACTTGGATAAAATAAACAACAAGACAATTACTGGAACATGGACTTCTAACTTTCCCGGGCCCATGGCCCAGCGCCCATGGCCCCGGCCGTGCGGGTGTCAAGTTCCCCCGCACCGCGGAGCCTCCGCTCGCCGCCGCGCAGCGCCGGCCGGCCGGGCCGGGGAGGCAAGGGGGGCACTGGCGGCTCCCCCCGGCCCTCGCCCCGCTTCCCTTGGGTCATGGGGGGCTTCCATCGGCACACCTACTCCCTGGGGCCGCAGCAGCCCAGGGCGGCGGGGGGGGTGTCTTTCGGTCCCCGTCCTCTCTTCCCCCGCGACGGGGGGGGAATGGAGAGGGAAGAACTTCTCGGGCTTCGTGGCCGGGTTTCGCTGGGAGAAGGTGGTCAGAAATACGGGGAGAGGGGAGGGGAGCTGGCCCCGAGCCGGGCTGGCAGCCCCTTGCTTTGGGGAGGAGGAGAGCGGGGCTACAACCCCCGAGTGGAGCTGGCCTCGGGGGGAGGGCGAAGGCCAGCAGACCCCAACTCCGGCGAAGTGCATTAGGTGGAGGAAGTATATCTCTAGCGGGGAGCAGATTGAGTGTATTAAGCTAGCATGAAACCAAAGGTCAGTGCAAATGTATCTTAATAGACTGTCTCAAATGGAGTGTGCCTCCTTTGAAGGCCGCTTGCTATTGCTCTCCTCATTACCATAGCGATCCTAACGTGGCATGCTGATGCACCATAAAACTCACACTTTCAACCCCAAAATCAGGCCCTTTGAACAACCCGAGCTTGATTAGACCTTTCTCCTTTTCTTTTCCCCCTTAAAAACCATTTCCTTGCCTTTAGAAACTTGCCCTCAAATCCCAAACGCATTCTCTGATCCCGGCAGAAAGCAGAAACAAAAGTGAGCTGAGGCGACGGTTCAAGCGGGCCTTTTCTTCCTGACAGTCTTATCCATTTTTATTATGGTCTGGAACAAGTGCCCTGTTCGCGTGGGTTTTGTTTACCGGAAATTAAATGAAAATGATTTAGTTCGCGTCAAACAAAAATATATACTTGTATACACAAGAAAAAGGGCCTGTTAGACGTAAATATTATGTCCTTAATGAAAAGACTGGACGGGCTCCAGACTTCGCCTTTCACTATTTAAGTATGACTTGCCTATTGCCATAGAAATCCTAACTTACCATGAAGATTCACCGTTGTGAAGAAATACTTCTTTGTGCGAGCTTGCTTTGATGTCTAAGGCATAAGATTCAGGCTTTCAGCTGCGTCTGTCTAGATTACCTTGAGAGCAACGGGGTAGACATCTGTAACAAGCAAATGAAAAATTAAAGGTGATTAGCCTGCACATCCAAATACTTCTGTAAATAGAAAAATAAAGAAATAAACACATCTCAGGACACGATGGAAGCACCCTCCCTGCCCGCAGCTGCCTTCTGTACCTCTCGATTTCCACGACACAAGTTTCAAGGGCTGCAGAAGGGCACAGTTTTCCCCTACTTTAGGCTCCTCTCTCGCACATTTCTCCCACCTAGGTAATGCCCTACGTGTATTCCCGGTAGCGACACGCTCTTGTCACTATTCGAGGTGTTTAAATGCACAAGTTGTCGAGTTTGGGCGAGTGAAGAAGGGACCCCCGGCTTGCTGCCTTGGGAGGAAAATAAAGCCGCATTAGCAGAGGAGGCGCTGGGCCGGGGGGTGGGGGGGTGGGTTAGCCACTGACCAGCTATTCGTTTGCCGTAGCTTTATATTCAGATATAAACATATCGTATATAAACGTATATAAACATATACGTGCGTGCGTGCATACGTGTACAGCTGTAGACACACGCTAACCCCAGTCACCTGGGTGCAGAGGTGATGCAGCAGACACGAGAAGATGCGGTTACAGCAGCCTTCTGTCTGCGCTCAGCAAGCCACGGAAACCTCTTCCAGCAGCCCGTGCTATTTATTTGCCTATACTATCTGGTATTCTTAAACATCATTAAAGTAATTAAAACGGCACCATTCGGCAGTTTCAAGCTACCCCAGTGGAGGGGTTTGTTTATTTATTTTTTTTTCCCTTTCCTTCTTTCTCTGAACCAGAGGAGTGAACACTGTGGCTTTGCGTTGGGTCTAGCTTGAAGCTCCGGGGCGGGATGAAGATGCTAAAGCCGCGTTGCCGGGCCGGTACAGGCATTTATCATCGGGACTGTTCGCAGGGCGGACGCCGTGGAGCTGCGGCCGCGGGTCCCCGCGCTGCCGGGGGGGCTGCCCGGCCCCGGGCCCGGCCCCGGCCCTTGCCGTGACGTCACCGAGCGGGGTCTGCCCCCCCCCCCGCCCCCCCGGGAGCCTCAGCGCCCACGGTTCAACAGGAGCCACGCTCCGGGTGGGGACGGGCATGTTTGGGTATTAGAAGTCATTACCAGTGGGAGCTAAAATGGACAGTCAATCACCTCACCCCCCCTGGGCCTTTCTTTATTAGCGACTACTGGGAAGGGGAGGGGGGGAAATATATATATATATGTATTTGTATACGGCAAGAGGGAAAAGTAAGGAGATTCTTTACAGACACGTCCATCGAACGGGTTAATTAATCAAAGAATTTAATGGATCCATTTTGTACAGTTCGGTAACAAATAATAGTTTATATATATATATTTCTTAAAAAACCGCACTCTCACAGCAAATCGTGGGCGAACAGAACACTGCAGCACACGGCACTGGTGACAAGAGAAAATCCGTACAGCCAAAATCTGTCTGAAACCACTTTGGTCCTCCGGGGAGGGGAGGGGAAGAAGGGAAGGGGATGCAAATCAGCGAGCTCGTAACCAGCCCGGAGCGGGGCGGTCGGGGCGGGGGCGGTGTGTGGCCCGGAGCGGGGAGGCGGCAGCACCCCGGCCGAGGCGGGAGCGGCCCTCCCGAGGGCGAGGCGCCGGCGGCGCAGGCTGGGGCCCGCAGGCTGGGGCCCGCCGGCTGGGGCCCGCCGCCGGCCCACCCGCGCACTCCGCCGCGCGTCGTCTCTGCCTCCGCCGAGCGCCTGGCTCGGCGTCTCCCGCTCGGCCTCCCCTGTGCCCCGGAGCGGCGCTCCCCGGCCCCGGCTGGGCGAGGGCCGCCCGCCGGCGCTCCGCCGCCCGCCGGCGCGCCCTTAGCAGCGGGGCCGGGGCTCGCCGGGGGGGCGCGGCGGCGGCGGCGGCGGCGGCGGCGGCGGCGGGGGGGCGGCGAGGGGCGCGGGGGGGCCGCGGAGCCCCGCGCCCTGACACACGTACCATTCGCTCAGGTTGGCGGCGGGCTGCGCGGGCGCGGAGGGCTCGGCGTGGGAACAGGAGGCGGGGGGCTCCCGGCCGGAGTCCGAGGAGGGGGACACCAAGGAGGGCGTGGAGGACTCGTAGCCGGAGCTGGGAGGAGGGGATTTGCAGTGCACTTTCATGTGTTTTCTCAGGGAGCTGGGGTGGGTGTAGGACTTGTCGCAGCCTCTCACTTTGCAGTTGTAGGGCTTGTCGCTGGTGTGGACGTGCGAGTGCTTCTTCCTGTCGCTGCTGTTGGCGAAGCGTCTGTCACAGCCCTCGAATTCACATTTGAACGGCTTCTCCCCTGCAGGAGGCAACGGGCGAGCACAGCCATTAGCGACGGCGGCCGCGGGGCAGGAGCCGCGCACCCCGGCACACCCCCCCCTCCACCCCGCCCCTCAAGCCCGCACCGTCCCCGGGCCCCTCTCTCCGGCCCCGGCACGGCTCCTCTCTCCGGCGCAGCTCCCCTCCGGCCGCCGCCTGCCCCCCCCCCCCCCCGCCGCCCCCCGCCCTGCCCTTCGCCGCCCGCCCCGCCGAGCTCCCCCGGCGCCGCCGCCCCGTGCCCACCCGGCTGCGCAGCCGGCTCCGCAGCGGGAGCGCCCTGCCCGGCCAGCTTCTCCTCCCCCTTCCCCTGCCCTGTGTGTCGACGTGGGGGTTTGTGCAAAAGACAAAGCCCCGAGATAAGGAAAACTTAGAGGCCAAGTGCTCGTTCCGAGCAAAGAACGTGTGCCGTCCCCGCAGACTCGGATGTCCTGCAGAAAGAGCGGTCAGTGATTTATCCCTGGGAAGGTCTTTACATTAAATACATTTCTCACACTCCCCCAGGTGCACGTGGAAATATTATTCATAACCCGGCTAGATCACATCTCTTCCACTCCATTCGTGCACCGGTTACAATCCCGTGGAAGATCCGCATCCCCCCCTCCTTTCCCCGCTCCCCGGCGTGCTGGTACCGTGCGTTAAGGCACAACATCTTTTCCAAAAGACGCCGATTGTGAGGGGCAAAAGGATAGAGATTCAGCAGGAGGATGACTAGGCCGGTGCACGGCACTGTCGCGAGGGTAGGATTCCCTTTTCATTTGAACCTACTCAGTCATGGAAGGAATTGCAATCGGGATTAATTTGTCTCGTAATATGATAAGTGACGTTAAGCATAATAGCAATACAATCGTGTTGCTGGAGTCGTGTGAAAGTTTAACCTCGGATCGTGTGGACCGGGCATGGTACACGATACAGAGGACGTTTTCAAGGAAACATGCCACAGACAGCTTCGGGATGAAATGATGACTACGTTATCGTCGCTGATAATAGCGAACTGCAAAACCCTGCTCGCCAAGCAGCACCCGGGTCCTGCATCCACCGAGTATGAAAATAGCCTCCTCACCCGTCAAAAGCCAAAAAGTATCTGGGCGCAGAGGACACCACAAAAATACACGGCCGAACCTTAAACCTGAAGTGCAAACAAAGCCACTGTGTTCACCATCATGGCGTATGTGGTCGACAGGACTTGCAATATTTGTAAAAGCTTCCAGGTTTGGGGGTTTTTTTGTTGGTTCCCCCCCCCCCCCCCGAATATGTTGGGGCTTTTTTTTCCCCTCTCAGTTCGTCACGATTAAATTTCGGAGGGACGCAGCCCACCTCGTGCTCGGCTGCGAGCAGAGGCACATAAAGGAAGGCATTCCAAATATTTCACATGAATGCACTTTATGCAAGGAGGGTGGGAAAAAGCTCATGGCTCAGCGTTTAAAGTATGTCCCTTCCGCACTGTAAGAATCAATGAGGAGCTCTCACCTCCTGCGCCGCTAACATTTGCACAGAGGATGGGTAAATACCTGGCGTTAGAGAGAAGGGGGGAAGAGGTTAAAAATAAGGTCTCTTTGAAAACAACGCGGGCCCTGTAACCAAATACCGTCGACATACAGCGGTGCATATGCATAGACACACGCACGCATATAATCTAATTACGGTTTCACGTAAGGAAACAATTTGACCTTCAGCATCCAAGTTGAGACAACAAATCAAGGATATTAGTGTAGTACAAGCAAGCAGTAAGTTAGGAGACCCCAGGGAAAGCCATCCTCATAAGCACTCTGCTTGTGCAAAGTGAGTTCCATTCAGGTAAAAGCGGGCTGCGGCGCATTCCGCGTCCCCGAGAGTTGAAAAATGTTCAACTTCGCTTAACCCCCTGAAAGAGCCGCTGAAAAGTCCCTCCGTACAGTCGGGTTGCAAGTGGGAAGAGGGCAGCATTTTCTCAGCTGCCCGGTTTGCATTCTCTGAACGCCTCAATAAAGAGGAGCCATCCGAGCCATTTGCAAGTATTCCTTTCGCGAGAGCAGGTTTTCTTACGTGGAAATCCCTACCCGGCAGGGAGAGGACATTTTACAGGTCCCGGCTGCCGCAGCCGGGGCACGGAGGTGCAGCCACGCAGAAAGTTCCCCGGGCGATGGAGGAGCGCAGGATCTGAACCGCCATTTTACCCCCACACTTGTAGCTGGGCAAAAGTGTTCAGTGAAATTCAGCTTGGAAATTGTGGCATAATCCCCCGTCTCCGGGAGTGGATTAAGGTATTTACAAACTTCTCCGGGTGGGTGGAGGGAGGATGGGGGGGCTGGGGCGGGGGGGGGGGGAGCCGGAGGTGGCGGCCCCCGGGCTGCGGGCGAGGCGCGGGGGCGGCGGGGGCCGCCCGGGAGGGAGAGGGGCTCCGTCCCACGCCTCGCACTATTGTTCCTGGCCCGCTGGGAAGGCGGCGAAGCGATCCCTGCCCGTCCCGCTCGTCCCGCTGCTGCCGCCGCCTTCACGGCCTTATCCTCCAACCTGGAAAATTCGCACATCGCCAGAAATCCCTCTGCCTGCTCCCCAGCCTCGGAGAAATCAGAAGTCATTAATATTTGAGGAGGCAATAATTTTCCTGTTGAATCTAGAACTGTCTTCATGAATAATTCGTAGCGAGTTCTATTAGGGTTTCAGAAACATTGCGTTTTTGACAACTTCTGAGTGTTTAATAGAAACGGTGGAACCATAAAGGCCCTGCAGGAGTTTTCACAATACAGCAATTAATCACCGGGAAAGTTAAAGCGAAAAGTACAGGCGCGCAGAATGATGTTTAATAAACGCAACCCTCCGATCTCGGGTTTGCCCTGAACCTGCCTCTCCGATGTAGGTCAGTTTTCCCAAGAATTTAACCATTTTCTGCTTCAGAGACTTCAAACAGTGAGGCCGTTAAAGAGCAGTAAAAGTTTGTTTACTTAAGAAAAACACTGTCATTAAGGGATGAGCTCTCCCGGTTAATGGCTGTACCTGTGCTGATCTGCCAAGGAACTGGCTCGGAGACAAGTTATGTGACCCGGGGATACTCCTTTCGCCTCGAAAAAGGGGGCCGAGAAGGCAGCGGAGGAACACAACTTTGCTATCGCCCCCCCCTCCCCTGCACACAGACGAGCTATTCATAGAGCGATGGAAAAATAATTAGGTGACGAGTGACGGTCGCTGTAAAATCTCTGTGCTATGTTTAGACGATAGCGATACGAAATTAGTATATGTTCTGCATATTATATCACGTCGAGTTGTAGCATAAAAATGCAACTCCTGGAAGGTCAAGCCCTGCACCGAGCATGGGGGAAGGGGAGTTTTATGAACTGGAAGGCGAAAAAAATCGTTTGGCTGTAAGCAGATCTTACAATAGGATTATGTAGTTTCCCTCGCAGTACAGAAGGCTGTACAGAAGGGAATGGGAGGTGGAAAACCCTACACTGGAACAGATTAAATTTTCCAAAAGGGGCTTATTTCTTATCTTCTTCTTCGGGGGGGGGGGGGGGGGGAGGAGGAAAAAAAAAAAAAAGCGCCAGCGCTACAGACTACAAACATCGGCTGCTAAACTAATTAATACAACTTCACAAGCTGCTCCTGGAAGTGTGAAAACTTTCTACGTGCAATTTCATTAATTATAAATGCTTTCCTGGCCGGAAGAGTTCAAACGTAGTTTTGCAAGATAGTCCATGGAGTTACTTTATTTTCTGGTAACTAGAACTAACAGATGTTTCTGACACATGTCCCAATTTCGCTTAACAGATCTGCAAATGACATTTCAAAATGTACAGGCCGAAACAATACTGGGTTTTCTTCTCTCTATTTTTTTTTTCCCCCTCCCGAGAATCAGAACTTGCAGCTCCCCATATCTGCGAACGCAGAGAGTCGTTGGAAGGCAATGCTCATTAAAAATGTCAGTGTTATTCAGATCAAACATTTGAAACTCCCTCTGCCCAAAACAAAACTGTTGAACGAAAAGGTCGCAGCTGTGTTATTCTCACAATGTTCGAGCAGCAGCATCTCAGCGACATCAGTCAAAACTGACTAGACAAGTTGTAACTTCTATTGTTCACTTTTAATTTGTGAGCTTGCACAATGATTTCATTTTTTCCCCAACTATTTTAAATTGAAAAAAAAAATCCTCGCCCGTGTGAATAAGCAGAAATAGCAGCTATATCACTCGATATTTACACAGATCTACTCGCATAAACATTACAGCAGCCTCTCCGCACAACCAGAAAAAAATATGGACGAGAATTCTGAGATTTGTTCTCGCTCTCCCTTTCCCCCCCCTTTTCTCCCCCCTCCTCCAAACGGTAAAGAAGCAAACAAATCTGAGAATTTATTTTCCAGAAGTACTTGGCGTGCATTCAATAACAACGCAAAGGATACATTAAAAACAAAATAAAGCAAAACAGTATGCTGAATAACACAGAGAGAGAGTAAAGAGAGCTTTACATACTGACCTGTATGAGTTCTTTTGTGTATTTTGAGATTCTCTGATCTGGCAAACACTTTGCCACAGCCTGGGAAAGGGCAGGGGAAAGGTTTTTCACCTGTGTGGACTCTGATGTGATTTACAAGTTTGTATTTGGCCTTGAAAGGTTTCCCTTCTCTTGGACACTCTTCCCAGAAACATATGTGATTGGACTGCTCGGGTCCTCCAACGTGCTCCACCGTGACATGAGTCACCAGCTCGTGCATCGTGCTGAAAGTTTTCGAGCATAATTTTTTGGGAGTCTGGTCCAACTCAATCCACTTACAGATGAGTTCCTGTTTGATGGGCTGCCTCATGTAACGAAAGAAGGCACCCGGGCCGTGGTGTGGAGCCAGATTCACGTTCAGATTCATGCCACCGTAGCTATGAAGCGAAGAAGCAGCAAAAGGATCTGTCCTGGAGGCTGGTACTTGAGTGAAATGTTCAGACCTGGCGTACATTTCTCCAGGTAACCCCAGTCTTATCTGTCCGTTTAGATGGCCACCTGGAGCTGCATGGGGAGGCTGCTCATGGAGTCCAGTGAACAGAGAGGGATTCCCAGCTTCTGAGTGGTGGTGGTGGTGGTGACCATGGTGTCCGGGGTAGCTACCTGTTGTTGAGACAAACAGTCCGTGGTGAGAACTTGCAGCGGGGTGCTGCTCGGTCA
Organism: Haliaeetus albicilla; assembly: GCF_947461875.1. Taxonomy (NCBI): domain Eukaryota; kingdom Metazoa; phylum Chordata; class Aves; order Accipitriformes; family Accipitridae; genus Haliaeetus; species Haliaeetus albicilla. The sequence goes on from NC_091491.1 coordinate 28,414,180, forward strand.
GCCCTGGCATGAGTGGGGCCGGCAGGTCTCTGCGTATGAAGAAGTCCCTACCTGCTGCCAGAGCCTGGGCTGGGTGAGAGACGGGGTAAGGGGCTGCTGGTGACTGCGCCGGGCCAAACGCTCCCGTTTGACTAGAGACCACCTCGGCTTGGCCTGCCATATGATGATGATGATGATGATGATGATGGCGGTGGTGGTGGTGGTGGTGGAGCTGGTGGTGGGGATGAGGGGCAGGGCTGAGCTTAAGGGCCGCGGGGTGATGCTGAGGAGGAGGATGAGGAGGAGGATGGTGGCGGTGCCCCATGTGTTCTGGCCGGAGCGGGTGCGGCCCGAGGCGGGACTCGGCGGCGTGCTCCCCCGGCTGCGTGGGTGCCGTGGCGTGGGGGTGCCCGGCGAAGCCCGGGAAGCCTGTCATGCTCTGAGGGGGGTGGTGGTGCTGCTGGCGAGGAGCCCCCGCCAAGTCTACTAATCTCAGCGCCGCGTTCCGCCTGGAGAGAGCAGCAGGGTCCATCACTGGGATCCCCAGAGCATCCACGCTCATTAGCTTCTAACGCTAAAAAGTCACCTGACAGCGGGAGGAGAGAGACACGGCGGAGGGGGGGGGGCGAGGGGGGGGAACCAACTTTTGTTTTTTCTTTCTTTCTCCCCCCGAAAAGTTTCCCGGTCCCGCCGCCCCGGCGGCGGGGCGCACGGGCGGCGCTGCCAGCGGGTGGGCTCGGCGGGGCCGGCGGGGGCTCGCTTTTGGCGGCGGCGGGCCGGGGAGGTCCCCCCGCGCCGCCCGTCCTCCCGCGGGGCCGGCGGGGAGCCCCGCGCCGCGCGGCCGCGGGACGGGACGGGACGGGGCGCGGGCGGCCGCGCGCCGCCTCCGGGCCGCGGCGCCGGCCCCGCCGGCCAAACAATCGCCGCGCCTTCCCATTGGCTGCCGCCGGGGTGACGTCACCGATGACAGGTCCCGCCGCTGACTGAAAGGGCTACGGCCCGGTGCGGCGGGGGGGGGAGGGGGTGTGCGCGCGCGGGGGAGGGACTGCGCATGCGCGGCCGCCGGGCGTCCCCTTTCCCCAGGCCCCCCCCCCCCCCCCCCGCCCCGCCACACACACCTCCCCGCCCCGCGGAGCCCCTCGGCTCGGCCCGGGGGCACGGAGGAGCCCGCGGCCGCAGCTCGGCCCCGTCGGCGGGAGACCCTGACCGGGCTCTTCCCCCCGCGCCGCGCCCCGCCGTCGGGCCGTCGCCGAGCTTCCGCCGCCGGGCTGCGGCCGCGGGGGAACAAAGCCAAGGCGGGCGGGGGGGGCGCTCGGGGCGGGGGGGAGAGCCCCGGCGGCCCGCCCCGGCCTTTGTCCGTGCCCGCTGCCCTGCCCCGAGGCGGGGGTCAGCCCGCGGGGCTCCCCCCCGCCCCGGGAGAGCCCCGGCAGCCCCGCCGGTGCCCGGCGCCCGGCCGGAGCGGCGGGAGGCCGGGCGGCCCCGCGCCCCCCCGCGGAAGCGTTCCCGGGCCGGCCTGCGGGTCCCTGACACTTGTTGACAGCGCGGGGAGCCGGTCCTTCCCCGGCGAAACCGGCGGCTGGAGCTGCCCCGCCAACGTGCTTGGTGGCGTGCGCGTTTGGCCTGGCGCTCGGGCCATTGTACCGCCGCCTGAGCCCTGACAAAGGATTCCTGGAAGCCTCCCCGTCCCCTTCTCTTCTCCTCCTTTGACAAGTTTTAGCAGTTATCTGGTTATTGGCTGCCGGAGCGATGCGAGAAATCGTGATGTTCAGACTGAATCTGAGTGCTTAACCCAGAAGAGGGAGTCTCTCTCCCTTTCCCTCTCTCACGCACGCTTACAGGGTCGCTCCACGTAAAATCTCCACCCTGGGCTTGAAGGAAAAGCATTGCAAAACATTCATAACCGACTCGGTTCTGGTGCTTCTCACCTGAAGGAAATAACATGGTCTGCAGGGTTTGCGTCGCTAGTGGTGGAAGTGTAGGTTAGGGTTTCAGCTTTATACACTGAGGCCTTACAGGTTTACAAAAGCTTAGCGCTTCAGCACAGAAGGAAGCATCTACTTAAGTTTTTAAGAAGGGGGCTATGAACTTAAAAAAAGCAAATGAAACGTGGGACAAGGTTCTTCTGCTTCAAGAAAGGAACACACAGCTGTAAATATCTGCCCGCCGTATTACCACAGAACTCGGATTCTGACATAAAACCGACTCCACCAATAAATGCACAGTCTTACGAAATAAAGCAACAATTAATTCTCTATCCATCACGTCAAACTCTCAGCATTTTCATACATTGACTCACTGTTAACCTGCCAGTGGATACTTTACCGCACGCGCACCAGGTAAAGCTCCCAGCGCGGGATTCTGCATCTCCATAAAAATCTAACGGTATCAGTGATGAACAGGTTTTACGTTAAGTAGTAAACCAAGACACTGTTTGGCAATGTCAGCCCAGCTACTTTCATAACAGAAGCTACCAGCCAATGATCGGAAACTGTAAGATTAAAGTGTAGGACATGCATAACCACTTAGGGGACGTTTCTGTCACAGCTTCACATACTCTGGACCGGCTGCAGTTACGTATTTTGGCTCTCTTGGCTTTCACCATATTTCCCCTCTAACACAAGGCTGATATTTAGGTAGCTAGCTATAGATACATCCTCGTGTACATCTTTCTGAGTGGAGATGATGAAAAGTGACAAATGATGCAATTAGCTCCCCATCCTTACATAACATGTTTACGCAGGCATTTTAAACCACACACCATCCTCACAATATCTCAACTATCAAGTCTAGTTGCTCTATGAAATGGATTTGACAGTCCTATTCATGACCATCTCAATAGGAGTGCACAGAAGAGACAAACGTTAGGAAGTATGAATCTGTTACTTACAAACGTACTGAGAGTGTGAATTCCAAATAAAGCTGCTTTCCTCATACCTCCTTAAAACACTGCATCTCTACATACTTGTTATCCATCAATTCTGACACTTCTCAGTCAAGGGAGAAAACATCTGGAACAGTTTGTCAATTAAAAAAAATGTCATAACCGGTTTGCCCTAAGCTCATTTAAAATATTGTGATGGTTTCTCGTCAGACACTCATGGCTCTCAGCTCGCCCCTCACTCAGGGCTCTCTCTCACTCCCCTTTGCAGGCAGTGCGGGAGAACCTGGCCCTCGGTGTCCCTCACTGTTAGGTGAAGTTGGTGTGAGCCCCGGTTGCGTGCGTGGGGGGAGCGGGGCGGGGGGCGGGCGGGGGCCACCACATGACTGCGGGGAGGCGGAGAAACGGGGAAGAGGAGGGGAGCGGGGCCAGATCCGGCCGAGCTCCGCGCATCTCCCAGAACGTTGGGAAAGCTCGAACGCCCAGTCGCGCAGCCCTTTGGCCGCTGGAGCTCGCCCGGCTCCCACTCGAGGGGCGGCCGAGGTCTCCGGCGTCTTGGCAGCGGCCTGAGCCGTGTTTGACCAGATAAGCTGGGCTCTCGGCAAACTCTCGACTGTGCCAACAGCAGGGCCGTTTTTTTAAATTATTATTACTTCCTTTCCAACCCACCTGGCTACGGTAAGGGCATCCCCTTCTAGACTGCCCTCGGGACTCGTGAGCTGGATGAACCCGGCGCCCTTCCAGGGAGAAGGCAAGATTGCTCAAGCAGCGGAACAGAAACATCCTGGGCTGGAGCTGAAACTCAGACGTCAGGGCAGGTCCATAGGACAATATTTTGATAAGATCTACAGGGCAGATCTTGTCTTAAGGGCAGTGAAGTTCAGAGGGACCACGGTGCTCTCTTGAGTGCCAGATCAACACGAACAGACGGGCAGCTTGATCCCGAGTACAAATTTTCTAGTGGCTGCTGTGGTTCTGCCACCCCGTCCGCAGCCCCCGACCCCAAAGCCCGTCCGTGCTGGAGGGCTGCTCCACAGAGGTGACATGGTGTAACAAGGACGAGTCACAAGCACTTTTCCTCCTCGCTCCCTCCGTCCGAGCCTGCCCCCGTCCCGGCGCTCTCAGGGAAGAGGCGAGCCGGCCGAGGCAGCGCCGGGAGAAGGCAGGAGCCCCGCACGTCGGGGCTGTGCCCTGGCCGGGGGGCAGAGCTGCCTCCCTGCTTTCCACCCCACCGTGCGGGACCCAGAGCTCCGCCTGCCCACACCTCGGGGGTGCGGGGCCGAGCCGGGCAGCCCCAAGCCTCCGGCCCCTGCCTGCACCCCCGCCGTGAGCCGGGCGGCCGCCGGGGCCTACGGGATGGGAACTGCCCCGCACTCCCCTTGGCGGCGACCCCCGGGGCTGGGGACAGCCCCAGGTGCCGACCCACCGCAGATCCGCCACCCTTTGCCTTGGGTTTTGGTAGGAATCTACCTACGCAGCAAGGCGCGTGTCCATATTTCCACCTTTGCCGAAGCCAGGGCTTGCTGTGAAGGTGAGATGCAAAACCCCAGGAACCCAAGTGTTGTGCTCTTGGACTTGGGACCAAATCCCGCTCGCCCTTAGAGTCGCGCTCCGCACAAGGAACAGCTCCTGCTCCGGGAAGCATCGGGAAGAGCCAAACCTGACCTTCACACACACCCCCCCCCCGTGCTCTCCCATTCCTGCCTCCGCGGAAGCTTCCCCTCCCGACGAGCCAGCTAGAAACTTTCCAGCCGGTGCCTGAGCGCTGGGACGGGGCGGGATGCCCCGAACTCTCCAGACAGCAGGTTCCAGGGGCTACCTTTAGGCTTCAGCTCCCGGACGAGAGGAGGGAAACGGTTTCATCTGAAAATCCTAACATTTACTGCGAGAAAGGGGGAGAAAAGCGAGGAATAGAGAGGACCCAGTAGTCACCCTGTGCGATTCCTTATCCCCCAACCCCGCACTGGGCAGGGAGGGATGAGGAGGCAGCGGGTGACACAGGGACAGGCGCGGGACCTGAGCCCGAGTCCCTGCCTGCCCCGGCAGAAGGCACTGCTGTTTAGGAAGAGGAGGTTCAAGAAAGCCTTTCGGTAATCCCAGCACCTCCTCGGAGAGAAGAGGAGAGGGTACCGAGTGGCTCGGGAGCACACTCTGCCTTTCCTTCTGTTCCCTCGCCCCATCCCCATTTACGGGGACTTCTTTATTTCAGGGCTCCCGGATAATGGGAACTCAGCTATCAGACGAGGAATGGCTTGCGCCTAGGTTTGCCTCTCACTTTTTGTGACCTAGAGCTACCCTAGGACAAGCAAATCATATGCTTATTTTAAATAGAATATTTCATTCAGTACCTCCAGATTAAGGTATTCCTGTCAGATAAGCTGTCAGTCACTAACTACTTAGACACCGCATTGTGGAAGCCTGGTATCCCTGGTAAAGATGATACATATCATGTAAACCCCATCAACAAGATCAAAGTCTTCTTCTTTAATAGGATCCAATACATGTCAAACCTCATTCCAATCAAATCGTCCGTAAATGAATTCAAGATGAATATGTCATAGAATAATGTGACAGTGCAATCACATGGGGTCAGGGGTTGTTGTTTCAATGAGAGAGTCGTCAAATATTAATTCTAGAACCTCCAAATGAATAGGCATTGAGCAGGATTAGGCAGCTGCTGGTGGGGAGTTGTGTCGCTGATTTGTGTTTATGCAAGTACGTTAAACACTAAGCTGAAAAAAATATTGTCTCCTTTGAACTGAAAAAAAGACATATTTTAACTTACTTGACTTTTCCAGGATGTTTCTGTAAAGCCGTTTTCTTTTCCTCATTACAAGGGGAGTCTTGTGCCTCATTTCCTGACTTTGTTCCTGTTTGGGGAGAGAGGTGGAAAGTTAAGAGCAAAACCATTTGTGTGTGATATGAAATGAGGAAGGGGCTATATGAGTCGGGCGTCATGAATTCAAACAGAAAAGAAACACCAAACCAAACCAAAACACAAGAGTTAAGCAGAAAGGGTGGCGGGAGGAAAAGAAGCTTTCTCCGAGGGGAAACTGGAGGCTGTCTCCCCAGCAAAGCAGCACATGTTTTATGGAGTCATGAAGTTTCCATGGCTGATTTAGGGGAAAAAAAAAATGAAAGGACATCTTTTCAGTTCTCCTTTGATCTGACATTCACCTTCTGGCAGGCTATTGTAAGGCAGGTTTTTACCAACTCGACTATATTGTTTACAGATCCTATCCCTCCCGAAATTAAATTTTGGACTCTCTGCGAGCCTCCAGCGCAAGTTGTTGTCTCAGCAAGGATTAGTATAGTACCACCCTGGCACTTCTCCCTGCCTATAATTTTCAGCTTGCTCTTTGCACTCTGCAAGGCAGAGCACTGCCACTACTGCAGGCAGAACTTTGCACAGCTTTCTTTGAGCGGCAGCAATAACCCTGAGAGCGGACCTGGGGTTTCATGCAGTGTCCGAGTCCGAATTTTTGCAGATATCTTTGAAATTCTCAGGGTTTGGTTTTCGGTTTGGGTTTTTTTTGTTGTTGTTGTTGTTGGTTTTTTTTTTCCTTTTTCTTCAATACAGAAAAGCACATTAGAATCTGGAATCAGTTACTTCAAAGGAGATTATTATTATTGTTATTATTATTATTATTATTATTAGTGCTCTTGCTACGACTATGATAGGGACTCCAGGGCTGGTAAATAAAAATCTATACTAACACAAATAATTGATGGTATTAATTATGAAACTTCATCAGCGTATCATAGTCATACTCTATCACAAATAATTTGATGTCCTCAATCTTTTCACCGCTGTGATTAAAATTACTGCCGAAATAAAAAGAACTAGAGGAACCCCTTAGGAATTATATTTTCTAGTCAACTTCCATTCATCCTCACACTTTTATCAAGTCAGAGCAGCAAACACTGCCCCGCTAGCGAGAGGTCTGCAGGAGTTGTGCTTTATTGGTTAGGATGGGAGGCTGGAGGAGTGCTCAGTTCCCAAGCGTTCGCCAAAACTTGTTGAAACTGGACAAAAAAAAAAAAATTTCGCTGCATTTAATATTTCAAATGGTTACCAGATGACAAAAACCGAAGGCAAAACAGTTGTGGATTTCAGACTAAATATTGGCTAAAACTCTGGCTCGACCTCGCACGCCTTTCTCATCTGCGCAGTGCCACTGGCGGAGCAGGAGGGGTGAGGATGCCCCATTGCCCGAGCTGGTCGGATCTCGGCACGGCCGAGACCCGGGGCTCCGCCGCGGGGTACCAGGCCCCCCCCCCGCCCCGGTCCCACGCTGGGGCTGGAGGTGTGAGGGGCTGCAGCCCGCGCAGGCGGGACCCGGCCCCCCCCTTCCCAAATGCTCACTTCGACTCTCGGCCAAAGGTGCGCCGGCGGAGCGGGGCTGGGAGCAGCCGCCGCCCCCAGGGGAGCCCGGCGGCCCCGGGGGGGGCCGGTTTGCCGGCGTCGCCCCGGGATGCGTGAGCCGGGCCGAGCGTGCGGCAGCGGGGCCGGCGTGTGCCCCGCCGCCACCGCCTTGTCACGCAAACCCCGTGCTTTCCGCAGCCGCGCAGCGCGAAGGGCAGCGGCTGGCCGGGAGGGTCTCGGTGCGGACATAAAGTTCCGCGGCTCCGGGTGGAGCGAGCTCCCGAGCTCAGCCCGGCGGAGGGGCTCCCCGCCCGGCCGGGCTCCCCGGGGCTGAGGGACCGTGCGTGACAAAGGAGCAGCAGGGCGGGGGGGGCGCCGGGGGGTCTCGGCGAGGAGCCCGAGCCCGCGCCCGTCCCCGTCCGGCCCGGCGCCGTGCCCGTGCCCGGGGCTGGCACACGGAGCCGGGCTCGGGTCAGAGGTCACCCTCGGGGGCATCACCCTCGGCGGGCTTTCGGGAGCATCTCCCCTTGCCCAACGGGCGCCGGGCCTGGCCGGGGGTGTCAGCCCCTCGGCGGGCGCAGCGCGAAGTTGGCGGCGGCACCCAGCTCCTTTGGCAGCTTCCCCGGCCCTGCCCGCGGGGGGGGGCGGGGGGCTGGGGGGCGGAGAGGGCCGGCCGGGCTCCCGGGCTCCATCCCTCCCGCACCCGCCTATAAAGAAGGGCGTGCGGTGCCGGAGCGCCGGCTCCCCCGGCGCGCCCCCGTGGCACCGGGCGCGGCGGTGGGCGAGGCGCTGGGCGGGGAGCGCGTCCCCCGGGACGCCTCCCCACGGGGCTCGCCATTGTCAGAGCTCCTCGCCCTCTGCCCGCCGCCCCGGGCCCCCGGCCCCGCCTGGGCGGCCGCAGGACCCGGCCGGCCCCGCCGCCTGGCCGGCCCCATCGAGCCCGGCCTTCTGTCGGGGCCGGGGGCGCCTCCGCCCCGCTCCGCGGACCCCCGCCGCCCCGCGCTGCGTGGACCGCCGGGCCGGGCCCTCCCTCGCGCTCGGGGGGGCGGACGCGGCGTCCGGCGGCGGGTGCCAGAGCCCCCCTCGACGGCGCCCGGGCGCTTCGCCCTCCGCCCGCCCCCGCCCGCCGAGGTGCCTCCGGGGGCCCGGCGCCACGTGGGCGAGGGGCGGCCGAGGGGCTGCTCCCCCCCCCCCCCCGCACCGCGGGGCTCCAGCCCTTCTCCCCCGGTGTGGCCAAGCCTCCTCCCGCCGGCCCCCCCCGAGGGCAGGGAGCTCTCGTTCAGCCCTTGGGGCAGGCGGTGGGGGGGCACCCGGCTGCCCGGGCTGCCCGGGCACCCCCTGCTCCCAGGCACTTACCCTTGCGACCTGTTGAAGGTTTCCCCTCATTTCTGTACTGGCAAAAATAAAACTGGGGGTGGAGGGGTAAGGGAAAAGAAAGAAAGAATGAAAGAAGAAAACAATAACACCCCCCCCCCCCAAGAACCCACCACCTCTTTGGCGCTTCCATCGAGGCGGTCATCCTTCATTTCTTCTTTTCTTGCTTTCTGGAAGCAGTTAGGGAATGTATGATGAAGCAGAAATGAGCCGTCAGGATGATATTTTAATGGCTTATATGTCACGTTGGTGCATGTGGCTTTGAACTGGAGCAGCTTTCGTTTCCTGCAGAGAGCGCGCCGCAAATCCCACTTGATAACTTCTACAACCCACAACATTTTTTTTTTTTTTTTACATTCACTCTTACACTGTATATTTAGATACGCTTCCTAAAAATACCCTCTCGTCTGCCTTCTCGTATATTTTGCACCGACCTGGAATGATCACTGGGTTCCCCCTGCACTGGGAGGCAGGCTAGCACTGGACTACCTAACTTTCTGGATCTTCTAATGCCATCGCCTTGAAGACTTCACAATAACGCTGATAACTCTGTCCTCTGCTTAATTTTAGCACCAAATACAGAAAGTAATGTAACACCCGCCTAAAGACTACGTTCACACACAGGCGCGCTCCTAGAGCGGGTATACCTGTTGCTGTAAGCTATCGCAATTCATCCGAATGGATTGGCAGAATAAATGCAAACGTGCAGATTGAGCCCAGCGTTATTGTGAAAAAAAAAAATGTAAAGCCTCCCGAGATCCAAGGGAAATTACATAATACCTCTGCTTTGAAAGCGATCTCCATGCACCGAGCACAGGCAAACTGCATCTGCAGCTAAACTGCAGCGAAACCTTCCTTCGAGGCGTATCAAAGTTTATTTCTTGTTTGTTTGTTTGTTTGTTTTCTAGGCGCAATGGCCATTTTTATACCTCTCGAAATGAGGCAGTTCTCACCCGAGAAGGGTTCGCGCAGCAGCGCTGCTGCTGATTCCCCAGTACCTGCGCTGCGGATTGCTTACCAGCGCCTTTAATTAGAGAGGATGAGTTTAAAGTTTCTTTGTTTGGCACTAGGAATTGGAGGGGCTTGGACTGAGCTGCGAAGGAGGCAAGTGAAGGGCTGCACAAAGGCGAAATGGAAGGAGTCCGACTCTTAGCGAGCTTTTGGTGTTTTCGTTACTAGAAAATAATTAGAGCTAATGAATATGCAGGCGACTGAGTAAATAAATAATTTGCCAGTTTCATATATGTACACACACACATGGGCACATACATAAATGTATATATACATACGCACAAAAAGACGTCTGTATTTTAAAGTTTCACGAGATTTTTTTTTTTTTTAGTGCCGAGGCATCGTTTAAAATATTGTACAAATGTTGCTTAGCTTAATTGATTAAGCCACAAAGGTTTTCTGCTTTTAAATACCATACTTATACCTTTCAACAATCATTTTAATGTATAGTCAATGGCTCTTTGTAGCGAGAACAAAAAAGAACTATCCGCAGTTTTTCAATAGACTTTGAGCTGGGGAAAGACAGGTTAATCGAGGGTTGCATCTAGAAAACAACCAAGTGTTGTATGTTTGCACTGAATCCAAATGTCTGCATTTTTCTAACTAAATCAAAGGGAGTGTTATTTCTTTTTCTGCTCACTCATCTGAAGGTAAGTAAATTTTCTCTGGCGATCAAAAGCCTGGTCAGCAACAAAGACACCGCCTGCTTTTTCCACCGTCCTGGTGTGGCAAGTTGAGGAATTTCAATAACTGTGACAAGGGTGACTGATTTGTGAACTAGAAAAGGTTTGAATGTCAGAAAATTTACATTGCTCCTATCGAGGATTTTAAATAAATTTTTTACCAAAAAAAAAAAAAAAAGAGAGAGAGAGAGGGAGAGAGAGAGAGGGAGAAGAAGTATTCGGGAATTTCATGCAGCAGGAGGAGAAACAATGTAGGTTTGGGAAATTTACAGTTTTACCTGAATGAAAGAGACTCCGTAAAAAGAGAGAGCGAGAGAAAGGAAGAGCGAGAGAGAAAGGAGAAAGAAAACAACAAAAAGAGGCGAAACAACAACAACAAAAGTAGAAAGTTAAGAGTTCTCACCCACCTGCGTTTTGATGGGTGCAGAAAACAAGATTTATTTCAGAAACCTGATGGAGGGATAGAGTCAGCTACCCAGAGAAATCACGCCTGATGTTTAAAAAGAAAATCAAATGCACCCAACACCTACTCTCGGAGAGCTTCAGTTTTAAACAAGCGGAAAACAACTTGAAAAGAAGCGAGTCCCTACAGGGCTTCTCTTTTCAAAGCCTAAAAAGTTGCTCAGTGATCTTAAAAATTCTGGATCACCAAGAAATCATCATTACCATCATTATCAGAGTGCTGGAGAGAGACGGACAGAGAGAGGGAGAGCGGGGGAGAAAATAACGCTAATAATAATCAAAGATCTTTTTTTTCCTTAGCACACACACACACAAAAAAGATGCGCTGGAAATATTTTCGTGAAGAAAAAAAAAAAAAGGCTTTATATATTAAAAAAAAAAAAAAGTTGCTACTCCTGCAGCCCTGTTTGTCAGAAGGGATGTCAGGGCGCTCACAATACCTGCGATTGATGAGGCGGAGGGGCCAATCAGCGGCGGGAGGCGGCCGTGCGAGCCCCTCGTTGGCGGGGCCGGGGGGAGTTACGCGAGGAAGGGGGAGCCGGCGCCGACCAATGAGCGCTCACGTCCGCCCGCACGTCGCTCCGCCCCCGGCTCCCATTCATCAAGGGGGGGGACGGTGTCGTCTTTTCAATTCATTTATCTGCAGGAATGATTGCCGCTATCAGTCTCGCGTTCACCGCCCGGCTGAGGAGGTGAAAGTTTCTCCCCAGGAAGATAAACCGCAAAAGACAATATTGTGCATGATTTGCGCCTTTTTTTGCAAAGCGAAAAAAAAAAAGCCCCCCCCCCAAAAAAATCGGGGAGAGTGTGGGGAAGCTCGAAGAGGAGAGAGAAACAATCTCTCGGCCACTTTGCAACATTCCTATAGCCAAAAAAATCACTGAAGGAAGTTTCTTTTTTGTTTTGTTTTTTTGCTGCCCGTGTTGATCTCTCTCCGTTATTGTTATTTGCAGGCAGTTTATTTTTGAGCCCACCCAACCCCCCCCTCCCCACTTAAGCCTCCCTGAAAAGTCAAAGCAGAGAGACAGTGAATATTTTTGGGGCACATTTTTATTATTATTATTATCTGCAACTGCGAAGATCTCTTCCCCCCGTCCGCACCAGCCTCTTCCTTTTTTTTTTTTTTTTCCTCCCCTTCTCCTTCCTTCTCCCCCCCTTTTTTTTTTCCTTCCCCCCGCGCTGATGCCGAAGGGGGTGTTTTTGATGTGGTTGCTTTGGTGGTGATCGTCGCTGACTTTCCAGAGAGGGTGTTTTCGCCGCCGCCGCCGCCGCTGCTGCCGCCGCTGCTGCTCTCCGCGTTGTGTGTGTGCGCGCGTGCTTTTTTTTGGGTTGCTGCATCGACGCTGGGAAGATGCTTCTGGATGCTGGACCGCAGTATCCCGCCATAGGAGTCACTACCTTCGGATCCTCCCGCCACCACTCCACGGCCGATGTCACGGACAGAGAAGTGGGGCTGGGGATCAACCCCTTCGCCGACGGCATGGGCGCCTTCAAGATCAACCCCAGCACCCACGAGCTGGCCTCGGCCGGCCAGACCGCCTTCACCTCGCAGGCGCCCGGCTACGCGGCGGCGGCCCTGGGCCACCACCACCACCCGACCCATGTCAGCTCCTACTCCAGCGCCGCCTTCAACTCCACCCGGGACTTTCTGTTCCGCAACCGCGGCTTCGGGGAGGCGGCGGCCGCCAGCGCCCAGCACAGCCTCTTCGCCTCCGCCGCCGGCAGCTTCGCCGGCCCCCACGGACACACCGACGCGGCGGGACACATACTTTTCCCGGGGCTGCACGAGCAAGCCACCAGCCACGCGTCGCCCAACGTGGTGAACGGGCAGATGCGCCTGGGCTTCTCCGGAGACATGTACGGCAGACCCGACCAGTACGGCCAGGTCACCAGCCCCCGCTCCGAGCACTACGCCTCCACCCAGCTGCACGGCTACGGCCACATGAACATGAACATGGCAGCCCACCACGGGGCAGGGGCCTTCTTTCGGTACATGCGGCAGCCCATCAAACAGGAACTCATCTGTAAGTGGATTGAGCCCGAGCAATTGTCAAACCCCAAAAAGTCCTGCAACAAAACTTTCAGCACGATGCACGAGCTGGTGACTCATGTCACGGTGGAGCACGTTGGAGGACCCGAGCAGTCCAATCACATATGTTTCTGGGAAGAGTGTCCGAGAGAAGGGAAACCTTTCAAGGCCAAATACAAACTTGTAAATCACATCAGAGTCCACACAGGTGAAAAACCTTTCCCCTGCCCTTTCCCGGGCTGTGGCAAAGTGTTTGCCAGATCAGAGAATCTCAAAATACACAAAAGAACTCATACAGGTACGGTAACCTTCTCTGTAGCTTTTCTATCTGCGAGTGGAAGCGCCGAGCGCCGGGGCCGGAGCGGGGCGCAGGGACGGGCCGGAGGGGCCGGGGGGCCCGGGGCGCTGCTTGGCTGAGGGTCGGCTTGGGGGGGGGACGGGGACCGGCGGAGGGGATTGCGGTCCAGGGCCGCTCGCTTTTCCGGGAGAGGCAGGCTCGCAAGCTCCGCTGCAAAACGAGCTCGGTCACAGCCACGCCAGCAGCAGCAACAAAAAGAGAATGATCCCTGCCGAGGCAGAGCAGGGGAAAGGCAGGGTTTGCTGCTGGGATCGTTAGGGCGGGGAGGGGGGGCGGGGGGGGCAGGAATCGCAGCAACCTGTCCTGTTTAAATTTATAGGTTTTAATTAATTGTTGTTCGGCAGTTTTGACTGTGGCACCGTGAGATATTGTGCTAAATATCGCAGGCAGCTCATCCGTCTCCCTTCTGCGATTCAGGGCTTGGTAAATATTTAATTCCGAGGAGCGATTTTAAATAAACCGAGCCCGGCGCGGTAGTGTGTTATTGTTGTGCGGAGGGCAGGCGCCGGGATCCCTGAGAACTTTTCCCCGTCGCGGGAGGTGGAAATGCAGCAGCCCCTGCCTGGGAGAGCTCTCTCCCCCCGCTCCCACCCCCGAGCGCCGAAAGCCGGCGCCGCTTTCCCGAGCGCTTTGGCAGAGGGTTTGCGGGGCTGCCCTCGCATTGTATTCTCCGGCCGGATAATTTTCAAGATTGCAAGAAAATACGGGGGAGGGGGCTGGGGTGGGTGGGAGCGTAAAATATCACGAGAATGAGCTCTAAAAACGGAAACTAGACACTGAGGATCGCGTGTAAATACCACCACGCCTGCTTTCTCGCTTGGAGCGTTGCGAGGAGGGAGAGGTGCCCGGGACTGGGGCTGCAAATGAAACTCGCCCCTCCAAAGGAAAAAAAAAAAAAAAAAAGTTATTTAGCTCCCCCCCTTCCCCCCGCGCAAAGGCCGCTGAGCAGGGGTCGGAGGTGCGGAAAGGACAGAGAAGAAAAGCGAGGTTTTGGGATTTGAGCCTCGTTGAAGTTAGAAAGTTGCAAGTGTTTGAAATGGAGCCCTGGGCTTCCGTCCGGCGGTGCGATGGGGACAATGAGCGATCCAGCCGGCCCTGCTTAATCGGATCCGTTTTCCTCCCCCCCTTCCCTCTGCAATAGGTGAAAAACCATTTAAGTGTGAATTCGAGGGCTGTGACAGGCGCTTTGCAAACAGCAGCGACCGCAAAAAGCACATGCATGTGCACACTTCCGACAAGCCCTATCTCTGCAAAATGTGTGACAAGTCCTACACGCACCCCAGCTCCCTCAGAAAGCACATGAAGGTAAATGGAGGGCGCCTGCTGCGCGGGGCTCGGACGCCGCCTCGGGCCTGGCCGGGGGAAGGGGGCTGCGGGGACGGCGGCCGGGAGCGCCCGGGCCGGGGGGCGGCGGCGCGGCGGCGCCTGCGGGCGGAGCGGGGCCGGGGCCGGCCGGCCGCGGGGCTCCGCGCTGCTGCGGCCCGGCCCCGGCCCGGCCCCGGAGTCCGCCCCGGGCCCGCCGGGCCGCGCCGCGCCGCGGACCACCCCCCCCCCCGGCCCCCGCCCGGCCGCGCTCAGCCCCGGCCCCTCGGACAGGGCCTTTTGTCGGGGCGTTTTAGCGGGGGAGGGGGGCGCGGGGAGGGGGGCGGCAGCGCGAGGAGGCAGCCGGTGGGCGCTGCCCGGCCTTCCCCGGCGGGCAGGGGCCGGGGCCGGGGCCGGCGGGGAGCCCCGCGGGGATGGCCGAGCCCGTGGCTCGGTGCTGGGTCCCGTTGCGTGGCGCATCCCCAGGCGAAGGCGCCCGCCGCCTGGGCCTCCGTCCTCCGCCGCTCTCAATTTCTGCCCGGGTTTTCTCTTGCAGGTCCACGAATCCTCCTCGCAGGGGTCCCAGCCTTCTCCCGCCGCCAGCTCAGGCTACGAGTCCTCCACCCCTCCAACCATCGTGTCTCCGTCCACAGAAAACCAGACCGCCAGCTCCTTATCCCCTTCCTCCTCCGCAGTCCACCACACGTCCAGCCACAGCACGCTTACATCAAATTTTAACGAATGGTACGTCTAAAACGCTAAAACAAAACGACAGAAAATCCCAAAACGAAACAAAACAAAAAAGCCCCAAGCGAGCAAACAAATACCCTATTTAAAGACTCCAAAAATAATGAACACTTTGAAATCTGAATTTAAATGAGCAAACAAAAATAAAATGCTGCCAGTAGACCCAGGACTGAGTAAAATGAAGACTTCATTTTTTTAAATTGCTTTTTTTTTCTTCCTTTCTTTCCTTTTTTCCTTTTATTTCTCTCTTTTTTTCTTTTTCTTTCTTTTTTTTTCTTTTCCTTTTTTTTTTTTTTTTGGACTGTTCTGCTCCGCTCTGTTCCAAGGCTCGGTAGGCGAAGGGGTTAGTAGAATGCATAAGAAGACAAGGTTACCAGGGCAAATGCCAACTGTGTAGGGCTTTACTGGAAACCACTGATTAGAGATCTCCAACTGCATGTCTGCTCGGGCAGCGGCCTTCCCCCCCCATCCCCCCTTGTAAATACAGAATTATTAGCTTCAAAAACAAAACAACAAAAAAATGTACTGTTTGATTTTGTAAATAGTTATATCGCAAGTTGAATAAGGGGATATGTGGATTTGTGGTCTTTGCATATATGTGGGGGGAGGGGCGGGCGGGCGGGAGCGGCGGCGGGGGGGGCGGAGGTGGTGGGGGGGCAGAGGGAAGAGGTAGAAATTCAACTATTTGTACTGAATGGCAAGAATGTTCTAGTAAATGTGTACCAAAATGTGAATTACTTTGTATTATTACAGTCTAAACGTCGATCTAACAGAATATTATTGGTATTAATGTGCTTTTTTGTATAAAGTGCAACATTTCGTCCCAAAGTCCAGTCTAAGTAGTGCAGTAAAATGTTGTTACACGTCCTGTCAAGAAATTCGTATAGTGAAAGCCTGGATCTGCGTGTCAAACTGTTACATTTGTTTATGTAAAGTGATATTAAAAAAAAAAAAAAAGATATAAACTATATCTGTCCGTTGCTTTTGGCAAATACAAGAACATAATGTATATAAATCCTAATTTCCATATTTATCCGCATGTAAAGGTCCGGTTATACATGTTACAAGATATTCAATATTTATGGCTAGAAGAATTGGTATGTAAAATTTAGTTTACAGAACTGTTTGGTAACATTTCGTACCTTATTAAAGATTCTTAAATCCCATGAATTGTGGTAGGAATTCTTATTCGCTAAGTCAACCTGCTGCAACTCCAACTAGCTTTAGGATATTAGAATAAAACCGTCCCAGTTTTTCACTGCTTTCCATTATGTCATCACTAAAGCAGCGAAGGTGATATAAATGTGATAAATGAAAGGATCCCTGCTGGCATTACTATAGTGTGTAATTAGTATTTATATCAAAATTTATGAAACAAATTTTCGGCCGCAGTATAATTTAAATGACCTTTGCAGACATAGAATAACAACCATAAAAATAACAGAAATAGATTGCATATGCTACATAAATATTAATGTGGGGAATTGTTACACGAGAAGTGCTGCACTCCACTCCAACACTGCCCATGAATCTGCATAGACCGGGTCCCTAAATTAAATTAATTCGGATAACATATATTAGGAGATTTAAAACAGAGGAGATTTCGGTTGCTATTTTAATTTAAGGCATTTATGACCATAACTAATTCTCAGGCAGTGAATTCATGACTTTCCTTGGGCCTTTTACTCTAAGAAGTACAGCACTGTTTCTCGAAGGCCGTTGTTGTTGTTGTTGGGTGTATTTTTTTGTTTGTTTTTTTTTTCTTTTTCTTTTTTCCCTTCCTTCTTTTTTTTTTTGCTGATATTCCTTAAAACGTGATGTTAATTTAAATCAATTACTTCTTATGTTATGTTATTATTATTACTATAATTTTGCCAGTGTTAATAGCTTTCTAAAAAAATAAATCTAGGGGATAAGAATTATTTTATGTAATTTGATTATCTTTCTATCTCTTTTATTTATTTCTCATTTACTTAAGAAATTCGTTCCATTGGCTGGCGTTGATACAGTAAATTTGTAAATGAGAAGACAATATAAAAAATCTAAATTACTTGTGCTTAATGACTGTAGCAGAACGCCTTTTCTCTAAATCAGATTGTCTTCCTTGCAGTTTAGTTTGATAGATTTGCAAGCTGTACTGCTTCCACTAACTTAGCTACGGTTGTTGGAACTGTTGGGCTTTGTTCCTGGTTGTAGCTTGCATGATCGCCCCATTAAGCAGACAACATATCAACAGACAACACAAATCATGAGGTTGGCTAAAGCTGCGAGGGCTTGTGATATGTCATAGAGTGAATTGCACAAACTGACCTTCCAGTAGACCAAGATGACACTTTAACAGCTTCTTTAAAGAAATATTATGTGTACAGCGAGTCAATAGCCATATTAACCGCTCGGGGGGGGAGGGGGTGCCGGGGGAAGCCGCTCTCTGCTCGTCTCCGTGCGGGCGCTCCGTGGCTCTGGCTGTAACCCACCCAGAGCACAGCCCGCCTGCCTCACAACAAAACCCCGCAAGTACTTGTCTTTGTCCCTAACATTTGGGGATCTCCCTCGGAGATTTTTCACCGCCCCAAAGCACCCTCCCCACTCCCCCCGCCCCCCCCCCCCCAAAAGTTTGCCTTGCTCAGACGAAGCCCCACTCCTGCCAGCTCGGCATCGCCGTCTGCTCCCTGCAGCACCCGTGGGAAGGCTTCGCTTTAACTTTACTTTCTGCAAAATGTTATTATTATAAGGCTAATAGCAGTTAGCAGGGAAAAGAGCGCCACCTTGCAGGGTTTGCCGAGATAGAAAAAGTTGGAGCCCGGTGGGACCGAGGCAGAAAGTGTTGGTACTTGAGGAAATGTAACCCACCGGGCGACGGAGCCAGGGAAAAAAATGTTTCATGCGCCGAAAATATTACTCTCTGCGAATCTTTCAGGTTAACTGTCCCGCCGACTTGACTAGGCAGCGGTTTTAACAAAAGAACCCGAGCGTAGCTAAAAAAAAAAAAATAAAAAAAAAAAATCGTAGAGATAGTCTGAGCCATCCCACTGTAAAAGAAACCCGGAGAAACGTGGTGGGGGTGATATATTTTAAAGATGCGTATTGCAAGTTTCTTTGAACTCGTGTAAAGTCCCTAGTGGTCGCTTAACACAGATCTGTTACTTGTGTGTATTGGAGCACTTGGTTAATGAGTATTCTTTTAAACTTTTGGTCTGAGGTTTGTTTGAGCGTCCTACAGCAGAAAGAATGATTTTCGTGTTGTTGCTGCTGCCGTTGGTTTTTTATCTGGCGGGAGGGGGTAACGGTGCAAAACTGGTTGATCGCCATCCCGTATATGTTCTGAATTAGCGACGATCACTGGGGCTGGAATCGCTAATGCTGAATTCGCGTCCACGCCATGCTTGTGCTGTTCGCTTGGCTCTGGAGAGGGGAGCGGTGCTTTGAAATCCCCGGCAGAGAGAGGGGTATTTTTGCGGGCGGTGAGGTTGTGAGGCGTCTCTCGGCTGTTTCTGCGCTCTTTCCGTCCCCAAAGCCAACTTTCCTCTAGCAAGGCGCCCGTTGCGGATTTACTCACGAAGGCTTGCGGGGAGAAACACGAACCCCAGCTCTCCAGCCTCGACGGGGGCCATGATTTTCTTTCTAATGCCTGGCTCTCGAGACGCTGCCGGGGTACTTCTCCCGCGTGGGTTCTTAGGTTTCCAAGTAGGCGGGGGCTGTCTGCGCGGGGTCGCGCCGAGCCCACGGCAGGCCGTGCCGGCAGCCCCCGCGCCCCTCCGCGCTGCCTCCTTCGTGGCAGCCAAACCGCTGGGGCCCGACGGGCGCCGGCCGCAGGCTCCCGCGCCCGCGGAGGCTCCCGTCGCCGAGGGGGAGCGTTCGGAGGCCCCCACGGCAGCGCGGCGGTGCTCGCGGGAGGGTGCAGGAGGCTGCTTGGGGTGGGTGGGGGCTGTGCGTCCCGTCCCCTCTCGGTGCTGTGCCCGCGGGGCGCACACGGCAGCCCCCGGCCGCGCCTGGGCCGTTCGCACGCAGAAAGTTAAATGCAAAACAATAATCGGGCGCTTCCGTTTCCCCCCTCGAAAGACTCGCCTTTCGGGTCGCTTTAATGGCTCGTGACTGATCGCTTGAATTTTTTCAAAGGCGAGGCCGGCATCCCTAAGACGAAGTTAGCGTCTTTAAAGCAGACACTGTCCGTAACGGGGACACACGCTCCGCGCTGGCCTCGACCGCTTATCGCCCTCGCTTTAGCCGTGAGGAAGCAGCAGTCCCCGGGCTGATGCGCCTAACACGGGCGCTTTTATTTACCGCTTTTCTGGCCACGCTGGTAAACGGCTCCGACTTGGTGAGTTTTCCCACGTCCAGAGCGCTTGCCCCTTTCGGAGCAACTTCGAAGCGGAGCAAGCGGCCACCCCGGCGGCGGGCCGGTGCCGGCGGGCGCGCAGGGAGCCCCGGGGCGCGCCCGGGGTCGGCGGGAGCCCCGGCGCGGAGCCGGAGCCCCGCTGCAAAGCCCACTTCCAGCAGGCAGAACGGGGAAGGAGGTCCCCTCTGGGAAAGGCTGCTGACACAGGGCAGAGGATTTCAAGTGACCTGGCGCTGGAGGAGCCGGTGCGCGCTTTACCGCTGGAGCTCCGGGGGAAAAGAATTCGGGAGCGGTAGCCCCACGAGGGAGGCTGCACCGTTTGCTGGGCGCGTTACGTACCGCCGTTACAAAAAGTGCACACTCACACACGCACACGCGCGCACCTCGCCCACACTGGCACCACGCCTGTGCGCCCGCTCACGGGTGCGCCTGCCCGCGCCCGCGGGTGGGAAGCGCCCGCCGCCCCGCGCGCACGTGCGCGCCCTGCACCTCGAAAGAAGGGACCGCTCCCCGCGGCGCAGCGCGGCGGTTCCGCGGGAGGTCGGCACGTTTCCCTCCAAACGTGGCGATTCTCTCCCGAGCGGGGCTTTGCTGCCGGGGAGAGGCCGGCGAGCGCTGGGAGGCCCGGCTGGGGCCCGGGGCGGCCGCGCAGCCCGGCCCGCGGAGCGGCTCCGCCGCACCCGTCCTCCGCGCCTGGCCGCGGGCCGCCACCGCAGGCGCGGGGGATCCCGTGGCGGGGACGGGCACTGCCTGCTTCGTGGGTGTAATCCACAGGACGCCCGGTCACTGCTGCAGATGCGCACAGTCTCACCGGGATCACCGTTCGCGTTCCTGGTCTTATCAGGAATACATGCCTATCTATAAATATATATGCATCTCTCCATCTATATTTGTACGTAAAGAAAGAGGGGTGTTTCTAGAAAGACACACGTTCGTGTATTTACATGGAGGTATATTTTTGAAGGCTCACGCAACCTCTATTATTTAATGCAAATGTCTACGTACAATGGACGGCATTTGTAACAAAATGGGTGTATTTTCCAAATTCACCCGGAGAGGTTAATAACTGAGATTCCTGTTTTGAACTAGGCGCAGGGCGGATTTCTTCAACTTGCTGAACGTCCTAAGGTGGGTTCCGGTTCACGGCAAAGAGGCTGTGTTTTAGGGTGCATTGTTTATTAAAAATGGCCCAGGTTTTTATTTTGCATCAAATTATTTTTTTCGCTGCTGAACTCTATGGGTCAGATTTGGTTCATCTTCGATAACAAGAAACACGATCCTGTGAAGCGAAGGGGCTATTTTTATCATGCAGCTGGAAGCTGTCATCAATTCGTAACATTTATTTCGGCTTTAGAAAGATAGTATAAAATAGCATGAAGTTTCCAGATGACGCCCGTACTGCAGACAGGATTTTTCAAGTCTAATAAATCAAATTAATTACCTTTTAGATATATACGATCATACTACCTCTCTATGAAACTGCTGTTAAAAAAATGCTCCGTGTGTGCATCTGTGATTGTGCATGTGTTTACACCTCGGGACCCAAACACAGAATTAGCTGTCTGGGGGCAGCCGGAGCGAGGCGGAGCACATGATCAGCGGTGCACACTCAAGCCCGCGTCCACACATGCCCCTTCGCGAGACGTGGGCAAGGGCTTTGCTTAGCAAAAGCCTGGAAGTTGCGTATTGGCACGGGTCAGGACTTCAAGATCCTTTCGGATCTTCCTCACTTCCAAAAATCCTGTCAAGAACACGGCCAAAGGCTGAAGAAAAAAATAAAAGAAGGGGAAAAAAAAAACCCCAACCCACGTTAGCAAGCCCCCCCGCGCCTGGCCGGGACATGTGTTTTGTGTTTGATATTGCCTCTTTCGGGGGGAGGCCGGGGGGCAGCGGGTAGATGCGGGGGTTCCTAGAAATCGCGGCGGTGCGCGGGGGCGGTGTGTGTGTGTGTGTGTGTGTGCGCGCGCGTGTGTGTGCGCGCCCGCCGCGCGCCCCGGCGGCAGCCCCGGCGGCGCATGCGCGCCCGCGGCCCGGCTCCACGTGCTGTTGAATATTTATGACTCTCACCGCCGCCCCGCCGCCCGCGGAAGGTAACGGCGCCCGTCTCCGCGCCCGCGCAGGGGCGCGCCGCCGCCGCCACGTGCTGCCCGCCGCACCCCAGTGCGGCCCGGCCCGGCCCGGGCCGCTCCCGCCGCTTCGTCCCCCTGCGCGCTTCGGTGCGCCCGGCAGGGCACTTTCCCCCCTTCCCTGCCTTCCCCCGGCATGTCGGGCAAAGGCGACCTCCTTAAGCGAACGGGCGCTTTGGCAAATCGCCGGCTCGCTCCACGCGGCCGTTCGCGGCGCCGGCCTCCGCCCGCCGAGCGGCTTGTCGTGGGCTCGCGTGGCAAAACGCAACGGGCGCAGTCGCCAGAAAAGTACAGTCTCGGGGGAAGGGAGAAAGGTTCTTGTAATGGATTCCTTTCTGCCTCGCTCCTCTTAGTAAAATCTCATTATACTGTATGGCCCATCATATTTTATTGCTGCTATATCGACATCGCATGATAGATCCGAGGAACAAACGCGGGGTCTTGGCATTTATTCCGTTTGCAGGCTGCAGGGTTTTTTTAAACAAATAGTAATAATTCCCAGCGCTCATTGTTCAGCGGCACAAAGTGATTTTAAAGCCTTTTGTACGGTGGCAAAATTACAGCCCACGTTATCAGAAACGTGCTTCTCAATCTCGCTAATGAGGTGGGTTTTTCTTTCCCTCCAGAGCCCGGTAGGGAGTGGGCAGGACGGGGGCAGGAGCCCCCGGAGCCGGCGCGGGGCTCCCGGCCACACCTGGGCGGCGCGGGTACGGCCGCGGCCGCGCAGCCCGGCCCGGCAGCTCCGAAGTTCCCCGAAAGGCCCTGCCGGGTGGAGCGAGGCTGGCTGGAATTCGCCCAGCGACGATTCCCTCTCCGCAGCCTCCCTCTCTCCTCTCCTTCTCCCCCTCCGCCGCAGCCCGTCCCTCTCCATCGCCTCCCCTCGCCTCCTCGCCCGGCGCTACAGCCGAACGGGCGCCCGTCGGTGCATCCGCAGGGGCCGGGCAGTGGAAGCCCCTCCGAGCACCACCTTGAGCGGCCGTGCCCCCCTCCCCGCCTGGCTGAGGCTCCCTGCGCGCCCCGGCCGACTACAAGAGGCGGCGATCAAGCCCATGTCCATCATGTCTCCTGCTCTTTTCAGAGAGGGCAGATCCTGACCTCAGTTCCCCAAGTGGAAGCTCGTTTCGGGCTCGCACCGTGGCCACCGTTTACGCCAACCTTCACGCAGAGGTGTGCGAGCGCCTGTTCGCTGCCCCCTTCCATCCAGGCTTTTTGCCGCCTTCCCTCCCCCCCCCCCGAGCCCAAGGGGAAGCTCCCCGGCGTTCGGAGGGGGCGCGGAGGGCTTTCGGGGGGACGGTGGCACCCGGGCACACACCTGAGATACCTGCCCCCGCCTTCTCATCATTTAACTCCCGAGAAAACTGTTGATCTCCCCCAAGCGTGAGGCTGAACCTTTGCATTTGGCTCGTGGTTGCGGCGCTCCCCCCCCCCCAGCCCTTTTTTTTCCTTTCCCGGGTTCGTCCCTGCGCTGCGTTCCCCGAGATGCCCAGGTGCCCCCGGCGGGGCTGGGGCAGGCACAGGGCGCGGGCTCCTGCGCCGGGACGGCACCGCGGAACGTCTGCTGCGGGGGCAGGGAGGGGACCTGCCCTCGGTTTTTAGCCAGCGGGACCAGGACGGGCTCTGGTGTGATTCCTACTATTGTTGTTAGTAGTATTATTATTATATTCAATTCAAAATTATCCCTTTAGAACTTGCAAAGCGCCTGTAAATTTACCTTAAACCTGATTTCTTTCCTAGCCAATGGTGTCAGGGGCCGGCTAGCCTGTCCCTCCGGAGCATTAACCCTTGTCGCTAGCTGGAGTGAGTGAGAAGCTGAGGTTTGGCCCTGAGGAGCTGTGTGTGTATATCTGGCACAGCTTTGCTCCCTTAACTCCTGGATCTTTGTTTTGGTGGCGACCAGGGAGAGCAGGGAGCGCTGTGCTCGCATTTCCCTCTGGCTTTTACGCACACACACACACGCACACACACACGCACACACACAAATCCCCCTTTCCAACTTTCTGCCTTTTGCGCTTCCCTTCCAGTTTTTTCACTTCTCAGACCTACTGGCAGCATTTGCCGAGATCTAGATCCCCGCCGTGGTAAGTGATGCTTTTCTCCATTGCAAAACTCGCTCAGCTCTCGGCTCGCTGTTCCAGGGATGGGTGTAGAAGTTGTATTTGTTTGGAACAGAACTGCCCAACCCCAGTGGTTTCACGTCAAGCAGCACAGAGTAAAACTATTGTCGTGTATTAACTCTGAATGGGAGCAAACAGACCAAATAATCATTGCTGGCTCAGACAGTAGCATGGCACTAATGTCATTCTTTTTAAGTTTGCAAAGCAACTTTTTTTTCCTTTTTTTTTTTTTTTGGTTGGTTGTTATGGGGAGAGCGAGCCTGTGTTTTGGGTCTGATCTTTATATTTACATTACACACCAGACCATAACAAACTATACAGAGAATGCAGCTGCCATATGTGCTTTGTGAACATACAATTATGATCGGGGGGTTCATGCATTCAATCTAAGTGTTGCAGACACACTGATACCACTCCGCAAGGTTCGTGCAATACCTGAAAACTCACTCCATATTTGGGGGGAGGGGTTGGAGAGACGTTGCATTTTTAAAACCTCTATTTAAAAAAAAAAAATCAGCCACAGTAAATGCCTCCTGGACATTTATTTTTAATGTACAGTCTGCAGCTCTGACTGGATCAAATTCACGATTATTCAGATGAGGTTGAATTTGAATAACTTGCTGGTTTCTCTCCCCCGCCCTCCCCCATCCCCCTCCCCCTCCTTTTTTTTTTTTTTGTTTGTTTTAAAAATTAAGAAAATGAAGAGAACCGCTGAGTCCGGCTGACCTTTGGCTGACATAATTTAGCAGGAGACCGTTCGCAAATGAGGACTGGATAAATTAGACACTCTAGTTCTCCGGGCAAAGCGACGCTCAGCGCCCGGCTCCCACCGAAAGGAGCCGGGAGCAGCGGCTACCCCGCGGCCCGGGAGCCCCCGGGCTGGCGGCGGGAGGACGGTCCCGGCGGAGGGGCGCGGAGAGCCGCCGGGCACCGCCAACTTGGGGGCACGTCCCCTTTGCCGAAAGCCGCCGCTGCGAAACGAGCCCGAGAACCGCACGCTGAAGGTTCCCCGCTCCGCAGCCGCGCAGGGTCCGCGGGTGCGCAGGACCGCGCCGGGGCCGGGGCCGGGGCCGGCGGCTCCAGCTCCGCGCTGCCGCCGCGCCGCTCCGCGGGCTGTGCCCGGCGGCGGGGAGACGGGGACGCTCCGCGGCCTCCCCGCCGGCGCGGTTATCGACCTGCGGCGGGGCCGGCCTCCGCGGGCGGCAGCGGGGGCGCGGAGCCGGCCGCCGGCCCCGGGGACGCGGTGCCAGGGTGGCGGCAAGCACGGCCCCCCGGCCTGCCTTATTAGCTTGTCAGAGTTTATCTCGTTAAGTTGTGCAGGACGTTACTCACATGACAAGGCACGGGCAAACTCTGGAGAGGGCTTAATCCCCAGAAGTTGCTGTCAAAAAAAAAAAAAAAAAAGAAAAGAAAGAAAAAAGGACGGAAAAAAGAGAAGGAAACCGCATTTCGTGTTTTAACCGATCATTTGTTGAGCATCTGCGGATACCGCTGCTCTATCACGCAGGCTTGCCAGGGGGATTGCTGTTTTAGAGACAACGGAGCGTTTTCCAAGCGCAAGCTACCGTCCCTTCTTCCCCGCTGGAAGAGGTGAGAGCCGTTCCCTCCCCGCAGCCGGGCGGCAGGGGGAAGGGGCACGGCAAGGGGCCGATCCTGAGCTCCTTAGGCAAAACTTCCAGCTGAAGCAGGACCGAGTTCCCAACCGACAGCAATTTCCCCCCCTCTAATGAGCCGCCTCTGCTAATAAATGATGCCCCTGCTCAGGTTCCTCAGCGGTCTGCAGCTGAGTCCGAGAGAATTTGATCCTTGATTTGAAGACGTGCTTTAATAAAACTGCTGTAACGTTGGCATTTTATTAGGAGGTTATTGTTTCCAAATTAATACTTAATCTATGAAAAAGTACCCTACCAAACTAGATTCACCTCCATGCACTCCTTTCTTCATTTACATGCATTTTACAACTAAGATCCCAGCTCTACATTTCCCTGAATCATCAGACCATTAATTTGCTGGGGAGCTAGCTGTTTCACCCAGATGGATATAATTCTGAATAAACTCAGAAGAAATGCAAAAACATATGCTTTTCTGTCATTTTCTCTCCCCCCCCCCCCTTTTTTTTTCTTTTCTCCTTAGTCGGTTTGTGTTGAGCGACGCCTTCAGAAACTTCATTATCTAAAAGGCAGACCTAGAGGGCAGGGACTTTGGGAATAGTTCCCTTTTATTCTGAAACTTTCTAAACTTAGAGCAGGGTTGAACATGTCCTCAAATCTGCACCTTCCAGCAGGAAATGAATGATGTGCCAGACACTTCACTTCTAGTCAAAAAATATAAACCAAATGCTGTAAGGTTTGGAATTCTTTCTCAGGCCATTTTCTGTGCACATTTTACAGTCAGGATGTAAAATGGTCACCTCAGAAGTTGATAAAACCCTACGCAGATGTTACTGTATATCTCTTCCTCCATTTTATTTCAAGGAAATTTTACTAACAATTCATAGCAAAAAAATGGACAGCCATCCCGGCAGGATACCTTTGCAGGTTGCAGGCCAAGCAAGCTCAAACAGCTCACATGTTAGAAATAAACTTCGACTAGGTGTAATATTTCTGAAAGAAGAACATTTTTTTTTTCTGCTAATAGGTATTATTTTGCACTTCAAGTTTCACCTTTCTTTCACTTTCTTGAATGGTGAAAATTTACACGCAAGTCAGTGTGAAGCTTTGTAACAGAGGGTGCTTGCAGTGCAATTTTAGGTTTTAAGGTATTCTACATTTAAAAAAAAAATCCTAAGAGAGAAAGTGTACTTTCTGCTTGACATCCGAAAGAACTATCGTCTAGGAAATACCCTGAAAATATTCATCTGCTCGATAATGCGAGTGCTGAGTAGGAATGTATTATTTCCACCAGCTCTGCAATACATATCAAGATACATTGTAAATATCACATGGTTGATAAATCAAGAATTTGTAAATGCAATGGCAGCATCACAGCACTCAAGGTATTTTTTCCTATTTATAACAATACATGTTTAATTACTCAAGTTTGGGTTTTCCTTGTCTTAACTTTATGCTTTATTGAAAGCTGTTGAACCCTTAGACTTTTGATTACTGGCATGTTTGTCTGAGGAAGTGGGGTTATAATACAGGCAGCTACATACCTAATGCAAGTGTCTACGTTTAAATCAAAATCATTATCTTTCACGCAGGTGAGTGAAGCAGGTTATTTGCTTACAGCAATTTTAGTGTCAGTGATATTTTTTTCATCCATTTAGATTTAGTTATTTATTTTTATTTACCATTACTGCTTGCAGCAGAACTTTCATTGAAGTGCATATCCCTAATATAAGCATTTAGAATTGTCTGGCTAGTTTGTTTAAAATACTTGGGATATTTTTTTAAAAACTAAAATAAAAATACTTTTTTAATGCTGGATTAGTTTTCTGCTGTGATGTTTGTAGGAGTTGTTTCATCTGTATGTTTGATCAATATATGGTGTGCTTCATGCTTCCATAAACATTTTTAATCATATAGCAAATTGTTGAATGTTCCTATAAGGAGCAATAGACAAAGGCTACCAGGAATTGTAACTACATTAAACTGGTGAAACACGAGGGCTGAAATAAGGGACTGAACCAAGAGATTGAAATCAATGGGAGACTCCTGTTGAGTTGGAACAGGCTTCAGGCACAGTATAAATGACTGTACAGGTACAGCACTTTTCATCTCTTTCCCGTGTTGCTTTGGTTTACAGCACATTATTTACAGGTAACATTCTTGAGCTAGCTTAAAATTTATTGATTCATGTCTGGCATAAAAAAAGATCTGTGTTTGGATGTAAGTGCCGATAGGAAGGCTGGACTGGTATTGCAGAGCTGATGGAAATGATATGCAAGGTTCACCTTATGTGAGCAATGATTGCTTTTAGGATATTCGCTGAACTATTGTTCTTATAAAGGTGTATTTTTTGTATGAACGCAGCAGCTATCTAGAAGATTTGGTCAGGTCCTTTCCAAGAAACCATTTTTTTCAGCCACATGACTAAAAGTTGAAAATTTGACCAGATTACCAAATCTATATTCTTCTTTGCCAAGGAGTTACAGCAACGAGGGACCCCCACCTCCGCCCCCCCAACCTTAGCACTGTTCTACAAATATCACTTAATAGTTAATTCCCCGTTAATATTGGAACTTGACTGTGAAAATGCTGTTTTCTGCTAGGAGAATTCAGATGCATTAAACACTGCTACAGCAAATGCAGTGTTTCTGTTGGGATATGCTATAAATGGCTTTTAGTCTGTTCCCACTGAGCCATAAGTTTAGGATCAGATCCCGCTTAATATCATATTTCTCCTTCTCATGACACTTAGCAAAAAGCACAGACATTTAAAAAAACCCACCCCTTAAAAAATATGTGGACTTGCTTATCTAGAAAATCTCAGTATTGCTGGACTTTTTTCATTTTCTCCCCTCATTTGCAAAGGACTTACAGACTCCTTTACAAACTTAGCTTCATATTTAGATACTCTCTCCTTTTAAGTTCTATTGCGTACAAAAGAATAGCACATGTCATTAAAAAATCCTAACAACATAAAATTGTGCAGTGTTGTCAGTAGTTACAGAGAAAAGGCCAAATTCTTCCTTTCTTAATCTGGCAAAATTCCCATTGACATCAGTGCTATGTACTTTACGAAGCTCGGACATATATTTTAAGACCTCACCAATTACAAGGAAGTTGTTTTACTCTTGCTGCAGTGTTTGTCTGCTGGCTGACAGTAGCAACCAGAAAGCTGCATGCTCCTAGTTTTTCTGGTCATAAATTAGGAAATGTTAAGATGAAATCCTAACTGTTTCAAAAAGCTGTAAACAATTCACTTCTGATATGAAAGCTATGCAAGACTGATTTGGCCGTCCTCTTCCAAGCAGGACTTTGAGTTAAACTATAGGAAAAGTTCTGAAGCCTTTCAACTTTTCCCCAGCCAGAGGTGTCATCGGTTAAAATATTATTTTTACCTGTAGAAGTACGATGAAAGTGGTTTACAATCCGGATCTGTTTATACTCTGTAGGTCTAGTAAAGAAACAAAATTTCCCCTCTGACATGCCCAAATAAACAATGAGCCTATTTCAAGTTCCGCTCAATAAGTGTGTTAAATGCATAAAGTATTTTGAGTAAATGCCATGCAGCTGTTTGGTAGCTTGCAATTACTGTGGTATTGTGTCTGCCTGTGTTTTGTGTACTGCTATAAATCCTGCAAGTGGACACTGCTATTTCTGACACATCGGGCTGGATTTTCTATAAGTCTATAGGTTTCGTTCCAAGTAGATGAAAATAATGAAACATTATAAATATTAGATAGTCTTGCTCCAGTGTGTGGTGCTGTAAATCTCTGGAGATTTACAAAGAGACAGTGACAACATGAATGCAATTACACATGATACTATTTTATGAGCTAATTCTATAAAGCAGCATCTCAGCTCTGCACTGACAATAATTTTTCACGGCAACTTTTGGAATGTCCCATGGAACCTTTTAATAGATTAATTATTTGCTCATCCCAAAATAAATTTGCACGTGGCTAGAATTAAACAAAAGGCCCACCACTGCTTCAGGAGGAGTTTTGCCTGAGAAGGAACTCAGGACGGAACCGGTTATTTCAGGGCTCAGCTTAAAATGCTGAAATACAGTGATATCTGCCAGGAGGCTCTGCTCTGGCTGTGCACTGCAACCGTCTGTGCCCTGCAAAGCCTTTGTACTGCCCTCTGGTCTGTAGAGGTTCTAGGCTGGCGAAGGAGAAATATTTCTTCTCTGAACCTTAGTTCAACAGGTGACTTTGAAATGACCTATGAATTCTTCCACTTTTGTCGAGCTGAGATCAATAGCTAGTGTGGTTCTAGGAAAATACACCTAGGTATTTTCTCAAGGCATGCTAATTTAAAAAAGAAGACCTGGAAAAACACTTGTAGTGTTAGAGGATTCAAAGAGTTCTCAGAAAAAAACAACTTTGGAATTGTTATAGCAGCTGTTATAATCTATTATGTAAATCATCTGGGAATTAAACCAAAATATTTTGTAAGATAGTTTTTTGTCAAATAATAAATATGCTATCATTTAGACTTAATGTTTTTCCAGAGGTGTTATTGTTATCTGATGAAAGTGAAACCTTAGAGTACTCCTTATTTTGACTGATGGGGATTTAATATTTATTTATAGCCGTGCCAATGATAACACCCATATATCTGTTCAAGAGAACATATGTTTCTCAAAATTGGGTGTTGGAAGTTATATTTGTCTTCTAGGTGTCACCTAGGTATTCTTACCAAATTGAATCGAGATACTAAAAGATAAAATATGTGAAAAAACCTAAACCCCCAACCCAAGACCCTTAAGTGTGTTTGGTTGGATTATTATTTAATTTAATGTTCATTTATATCACCATAAGCCTCTCTGCAGAAACTCAACTCTTCACTGCCTGGTTGTTGTAAACTGGCTTTCATAAAACCAAAAATCAGGCTCTTTAATTAATTTTTGCCCTTCTATACAGGGTATTGGTTGCTGCTGGTACAACATGTCAGTTCATCAGCCTGTTGACTAAAGTACAGTATGATTTCACTAATGACTGGGATGCATGCTGCAGATTACCACATTTTGCAAATTAGTGAGTAATCAAACAAACACCGTAAAAATCAAGGATACTGCATAATGAAATATACTTTATTCATTTATTTTTACAACCATATATTAGTTTTAATTATTTGTGTTAATAATTCATTGGGTGCTAGCACATGGAGCTGTGGAATGTGTTTTTTAAAAAAATTATGTTTTAGTAACCAAAGCCCCCGTTGTAGCACTCGGATATTCAATCCTTTGTGAGAAGATGAGTGAGAGCTTCCTTCTTGAGTGGGGGACCTCGTTTCAGAGATAATCCCTAAGAAGGTCCTAGAGTCCTCGGGGCCAGCCTGGTCCATCCTGGTGGAGATGTTTGGGAGGAGTGGCTGTCACCTTGGGAAGGTCACTGCAGCTGGGCTGGCTGCTCGCCTGTGTTGGCTTCCAAAGAGCTGATGAAGAGAGAAACTCATCCCGGGCAGGTTAGAGCAGGAGCCTGACTTGGGTGCTCTTGGCCACTCACCGGAAAAAATCTCTCTTTCCTGCTCTTTCACTCCCCTCCTTCCTCCTCCTTTCCCCGTCCACAGAGCAAGCCTAGAGCAGGAATAACACCAAACTGCATCTTCTACCCATCTTATTTCTGGTGTAATGTCTAGTAACGAATCAGGGAGTGAAAGCTTCTCTACTAGGCGGCCGTCGCCTGCAAGGAGGGCAGCGTTCGCTGCCTGATGTATCCTTGGGCTCCCCTCCCAGACGTCCACCTCTAGGCTGGGTTACTGCCTGCTGCCCAGCTGGGCAGAAATCATTCATTTCACGTCTGCCGGATGAACTTCCGTCTCTCTTGAGCTCAGTTTGGACCTCTGACATGGGGGAGAACATGTCCACAGGGTCTTCATTTCTTGCCATTCCTTAAAGAAATGTACTGGTTTTTAGAAGTGTCAAGGTAAATATTGTGTGTATGTATAAAATCTATGTGCGATGGGCATGTTCTTTTTCTTTCTCACTGTACGTTTACTTTTCTCTTCCATATGCTAGCTTGTCATCTGGCAGTTCCATAAACTTTCAGTTGTTAAAACCGTTTCTCTTTTTTTCCTACATTTTAAGTTTGATCCATGAATGGCCTGTCAAGAGTTTTATATTATTGTAAGCTGAAGTTTGGACGGTAGCAGCGACAGGCCACTAACCATAATTGTGTTGCTGTTACCACTGTAACAAATTTGTGTCATTTAGCTATTTTGAAGCTTGGGAAGTGCATAAAGGCAAATGTAGTACTGATGAATATTTATTATACTGCTGTGGGATCTTAGGTTTAACCATGTTTACATCAATTCTGCAAAACTGTCTTTAAAATTTGGCAGAGTGGACTATATCTGAAAATGGGGGACAACAGTGAAAAATCTTGTTGGAAAAAGTATTTGTGACTGTGGAGTATGCTTATTTATACCATTTTAATAGTAAGAGTGTTAGGGATAGTCTTCTTGCAAAGACTGGAGTAGGAGACAGACGTTTGGTCTGACCCTAAGTCAGTGCACCAGTGTTTGACAAGATGCTAAGCACCATGTGAGATATACAGATTTTCCTCATTTGACAGCATTCAACTGATTACAGGTTTATGCCCCAAATATCTGTGTTTCATGGTGACCTTATTAGAGAAAAGAAAGTTTTAGCCCCCTCATAGTCTCATTGGGAGCAAGCCTGTTCCTGTGTCACACAGTCAGGGCAAACGAAGGCTTTGTCCTTCACTGCTTATGAGGCTGGTGGGGTATTATTAACCTACTTGAAACATGATTTTAATGTGCATAAAACATGCTAACAATTTCAATTTATTGGCAGGTCATTGAATTTTTTATTTTTTTTTTTTTCAGATAGAATTGAATGTAGGCAATAGAAAATCAATAGGCATGAGTCATAATGTTTCCCTCCTTTCCATCATGATTGTCTTTCTGAAATAGTCATAATCTAGAAACTAATTTTTTTTTTACTCATGCTGATAATATAGTGTGCATTGGAAACTTGAGATAATGAATTGTATTTTAGATAATTATATTCTTCTCAGAGGTGTAGTAGCCAGAACTCATCACATATGGAGGACTGGTGTTAGAATGGATCTTGACTTTTTTATTTTCAGGTTAGTGAGAACTGCAGTTATCTAACAAATAGCGAGTCACTACTAATGGTTGAGTATGAACCATAAAGAAATTGTGAAGTGTTGCAATAAAAAGAGCACTCTCTTAATGTGCTAAGTCTGACTGTCCCTCAGTGCAGCTGGGGACAAACTGGTCTGGTCCGACTTAATCCTTTGGCATCAATGCACTTATGTCAAGAATTACTAAACTTGAATCATTTTTGAGATTTAAGTGGGGGCTTAATAGACCCCAGATCATCTCATGACTCCTGCAAACAAACAGCTGACTTTCACCCATTCAAACCTAGCTAATAGTTGTGTTTTTTTCTTTGGCCAGTGAGTGCGTGCAAATATGACTATTTCTAAAAAAGAAAACCTCAGACATTTACATGAAAACATCTCTCAAGGTCATAAAGTATGTGTGCCAAAGACAAAAGGATATTAATTTGACCATAATTTGTGTGAGGGCTTTCAACAAGGCAGTGGAATGCATATTTTTAAGATTTTTTTTTCTCTAGTAATTTAATTTCTCAGGAAACGCTGCCATTAATATTTTATTTTGAGCACTGGGGCGCAAATGGTATTATCCATGTTTCTCTTTACTCCTGACAGTACACTCGACACCAAACACTTGTTCCAGTAGCATATCTGTCCCCTGGTAAACACAAAGTCTTTTCTCCCCGCCCCCCCCTCCCCCCCGGTGTCCCTCACTTATAAAAAGCACCAATGTTTAGAAAGGCTGGAAAAATAACGAGATGGAGGGACATATGAAAAACTGTGATTTTTCCAAGTGAAATTAGAAACAGGGTCTCTTTAACATGGAAATTTGATTTCTCTACAATTTGAGGACTCATTTCTGCAACTGTCACATATGTAAAATTTCCAGTGAAGTCAAAGAGGCCTTTGAATACAAAGAAACAGCACAATCAAGCTCTGAATATATATATATTCCATATGCTTTTCTCTCTCTCCCAGTGATGTACATGTTATAGTAATTTCATCCAGATAAAACTGTCATCATTTTCATCTTTACAGTCCTTAAACAGTTTAAAAAATAAAATTAATAAAAACAATTTCTGAGAAGAACAACTCATCTTTGTGAGAGCATTTAATTAGCATCTCCATTTTTTATTTTAAACTGAAATGTGAAATATTGCATTGTCAGGACATCCTTGAATGATATCCTAGATGTATTGTTTGTTTGGAATGGCTTGAAATCACACAACTTTACTGAATTATAACCAGATAAATATATCTAAGCCTGAGGGCAGGAAGTCCTGGCAGCTGAGACGTGGGGAACATGCAGTTTGTCCATACTAGATTCTTCTGTTCCCTTTTACTAATAAATCTATTCGAAAGCTTTGTTTTCACTCTCTGCATGATAAATAAAGTCTCTGTCTATGGTACCATATAAGCGCTTGGTACTGATGCTTGTAATTCCACCTATTCTCATGGAGAGATGAGACCTCTGTGAACCAAACCTCATCAGGTCAGGTTTTGTTTGGGTTGGTGCCTATTCCAAAGCAGGGAAAATATCGCATATCACAAGTATTATGGGATTGATGAATCACACCTCAGCTTCATAAGGTCATCTGCAACAGTTATTTGAGCTGCCAGACCACCCACCTCAATTTTTGATTTTCCAGACTGTCTAGTTTTATTTTCTATTTACCCATTTTAAAATCTCCCCCCCGCCCCCCAATCTGTCTTGTACAAATCAGTTGAGAGGAGACTGTAAAAACTCAGGGTAGCACCCTCCGCATGTTCATACAACTCTCTGTTTGGTTGAACCTTTGGTAAACAATTTTTCTTGCATGACGGAGCATGTGCTGTGTGGCAGACATTTTTATGAGGTAGCCTAGGACAGGGCTAATCACATCACCGTGTCTCAGGTTTTGACCTTATCACTGTTGTGCACTGAGCCTAAAAATTGGACACTGGCAACCACATCGCAGGAAAATAAATGGGAAATGACATTTTAGTTAAAAAGAATAAGTGGATTTTATTTTATTGAAACATAAGGCTGTATGACTTTTATTTATTGTTCTTGTATGAGTGTAATTAAATAGCTGCCATGTTGCCATGTCGAGCGATTAAAAAAAATGGAGCGATTTCACTTGCCAGGACCCAATTCATGGTTCTGCAGCTGTTTTACATTCAGGCCTTTTAATGAAGCCAGTGGAAACTCTACCTGGAAAGCAATGAGAGAATAATATTCTTAAGTGAAACATCGTTTATAACATCTGTAATAAAGCAGGCTAAATCATACCTCTGCCATTTAAAATCATAAATAGTATGCTAGCTTTTAAAAGCAGCATTTGTCCTTTTGAAATCTTTTGATGTCAGGCTGCTTTAAGAAAAGCCTAAGTAGACCTCCTCTGTATAGTGGTTTGATTAAGAAAAAAATCATTACAAAGTCTTCAATACACATATAATGAAAAGTAGTATATAAATGTGAGCCTGGTAATTTATCATTGGTATGAGAAACAGAAGAATTTGTTGATATGAGCATCATTGTTTCCAAAGGATGTAATAATATAAGCTATTCTTATTTGATTACCTGCATATATATTTTTTATATATACATATGTGCACACATGCGGATTGGTGACATAATCTTTAATAACCTGTGTTTAAGAACATAATTTTTCACCGATGCACTGAACCTCTTATTTCATAGCTATGTTGGCACCTTTTACAGCGATAGCCCGACTGTACAAACCAAGAGACAAACTCTGACAGTACTAGTAAGGATCTTTCTTAACACAAAGTAGAAATAGTTCCTGAAAATTCAGAAACAACAACATGTATTACTGCAAATTGGAAAATAACAGTTACTTGCAAAACGCCGGGCTGCAGAGAGGGATGTGGTTTGGAGGGCAAATTGGCCACAGCTTCCAGTGTCAAACCATTTAAACCCAACATGAGGCCAGGCAGCCAAATCTGATCCGCATGTGTGTGACCTGCAGTGCCCTGGGGAACCTGCGAACTACAGCTGGTGCTCAGGCAGCTCTTCCTGGGGCGCTTACGGTGAGGTGTCGAGGCAGGACCTGGAAAAGAAAGAAACTCACGTTCAGGAGAAATGGCTGTACCATAGTGTGTTTCCTGATTAAACTTTCACTCCGGTGAAGAATTCTCAGCCCTTTCATCCCCTTGCGCTTTTTTCCGCACCACGCACCTCCGGCACGGAGCTCCCCACAGCCCCGGCAGCTGGCGCTCACCGTGCCTTTCCGCCGGGTCGCTGCTTCAGTCCTGGGCCAGGCTGGTCCCCTGGGTTGCCCAGGTGTCTTCTGCCCATCCCTGGTCCAGCAGCCGCCTGGAGACCCACTGCTGAGAGGGGGCTTGTGAGGGGAGCTCCGGGTAAAGACGGCGGCTGTTTCTGGTTGGGAGAAATGAGCAGGCGAGGCTTCTCCTAGCACCTGCCAATCAATCAAATTGAACACACAGACCAGTGGCCGGCCCTGGAAACCCTCGACCGTCATTTACACTAACACAGTTATCTTTCCCCGGTGTTGTTTGAGAGAAGCAGGTCCCAGATGTTACCTGCTTAATAATTATCCCGTTTCCCAAGGACAAAGCTCCCCGCAGCTCCTGCACCGAGGGCCGGGTGGACACCTACGGTGGCTCCTCGGAGCTGCGCTTTGCCACTGGCAGCTGACGGAGCACACTGAAATGGCTGTGTCTCGTGTCCCCACCACCAAGAAGGACAATTGTATTAAGGGTTGATTTTATTTTTTTTTCCAGTTTTTTATTAGGTGAAAGAGAATAGGAGAGCCACAGTGCTCTAAAACAAGTATAAACACAATTTTGCTGCCCTTCCTTTTTGTTGTGTTGATGCCACCTGTCATAAAGCTGAGATGAATGATTTGGTCTGAATTTGTATCCCACGATATGTGAAGATTTCAGATGTTTGGGTCGGATTCTGCTGTGTCTGCTCTGTGCACGTATGATGCACAGGGCAGAGGATTGCTCATCAAGGTGATTAGTTGCAGTGATATAAGGATGCACATGCTAATATTTCCTCTTAGCTTCCAGTTTATTGTGTCTAATGTAACAAAGGGATTGATGACCTCTAGAGCCTCATTCTCATCTCACACAGTTGACATGGATATTAAACACACTGTAATTGACCTCTCCTGATTTATAACAGAGTAAGCGGACTCAGATCCATTCTGAATTGGACAAGCTTATCCACAACTTCCAGATGTTGACAATGCAATTGGTCCCTATGTGGAAAGAAAAGGAGGTGTTTCTTCAAGCACATATTCAATTTCCACGGTCCAATCCTTCTTTGTTTTAACTTTGCCCACATGCTGGTATGTCATGGTGATAATTGGACATTTTGTTTTTTGAGTCATGTGTAGAATCTGCACCCAACTCATTGACATATGGATGAATAAGATGCTGGAAAAAGAGGGTGAATACCTCCATTACAAGTGTTGTAAATAATTGGTCTTAAATAAAAATATATGGAGAAAACAGAAAAACTGCCATTAAATGCACCTTTGCTGTCTGCAGTAGAACACAAGACGGATTTACAACATTAATTATTTCCACCAGCTTTGAGCCTGAAATATGAATATGTCAGGTATTTAAATACTAATTTACTTAAAAAAATCTCTACTTTATTAAAATATCATTATGCATATTGGAAAGTTAAAAGTCAAAGCTATATAGCTGCTGAGGTAAAATTCACATTTATTGTCCACTGAATGTGATGGAAATTGAATTTGTCAGGAAGCTGATTGATATCTGGAAGTGTTTTGTTTTCAGTGACTGGCACTGCAGAGTTACAACCATCTATCATCTAACAGGTAATTAGTCAGATTTCTCATCATGAGCCTTCAATCCTGCTGTTTTATTATTGAAATACCACAAACCAGTAGGCATCTGAATGCAGATAAAGTTCTCTGTCATGGTCTTAAGGACAAAGGCAACGTTTTGCAACTCAGCTGTAGCAAGTTTGAATAAAAGTCACTGACATGTGAGGCATGATGTTAATATATATGGGAAAAAGAGATCCTGGAAAACATCATCAGTGTCGACTTTTTTTCTGCAAAACATCATTTAATATTAAAATCTTTAGTCCTCCAATCTACATGTAGATAAATATCTCCCTGTACAGAAGGAGGTTGGCTGAGGCACAAGACTGTTTGAACCTTAGGAGGGTAAGGTGGAAATCAGGGTCTGTCTCTCAGAAGCGCCATGTCCCTGTCCCTCCTTGTTGGTGGCAGATGTCAGCTCCTCCCATGCAGGAGCCCCAGGTTCTTCCTGGTGGTTCCCAGAGAAACCAGTTCTGCTCCTGCATACATCCGTGGTAGCTCTCATTTGTCTCCAGAGAAGCCAAGGCACAACTGACCATGCTTGGCCTAGTTCGAAAGTTCGGGACTCAGGCCACAGCTGGCCCCAAGAGTCTGTGTTTAAACAAAAATAGCTTTGTTGGGAGGCTGTTGTAAACTCTTCACATATGGTTGGGTGCACATTTGAACCATTAGCATGCTTTAATAAAAAAGGATAAAATAAAATATTTGATAACACAGTTGTTGCCTACATGGCTGTGAGAAAATTGCTTTTTTTACACACTCTTCTCTTCTTCCCTCATCTCTTTGAAGTGTTCACTGTAGATGATATAACAGCAGTTGAACAACCATTACTAGGTAAAGATATAAAAGAGTAAAAATAAACTGTTACTAGAGCTTCAGGAAAATAAGCAAGATGAACTGATTACACTACTGTATGTGTTGCACTCCGGATTCTGACTCTGTACTTAATGTCTACAAGGAAATTGAAAATGTGTTGCTGTTCACCTTTAAAATATTGCTTTTGTAACAGAATGCAACTGCATGAACTAATATTAGTAAAAGCTTATTTTATGTTCTGTTTTGGGTCTAATTGACCTAATCCAGCTGCACAACTCATAGCACTGGGATGCCAGCAACCTTGGCAGCTTCAGGAAGTCAAATCTAATTTTTTTTTAGCTTAAATCTAATGCAAAAAAAATATGTCTTTTGGTGGAAGTTTGGGTTCATAATATCCTAGCCCTCCATACTGTCAAGACACAACAGCCTTTAGTTCTTCGTGAGTTGTAAATGTTGCTCTTTTCTAGAGAACTTCCACTGTTGAATATGCGAATTTTTATATACTGCTGTAATCCTGAGTTAGAAATGATAATTCACCATAACCGATAGAGTGTTCTTAGTTTATGCAGCGCACCAGAAAACAATTGCTAAGCAAGGTAGCTAATCATACTAAAAACTGTTCTGATCCAAAATGTCAGAACATTTCTTAAACGAATAAACTGTCCATTGGGTATCATGTGTTTAATGATTCAAAGAATTTGACAGTAGTAGGATTTAAATCACAGTGTACATTATCAGATAACATATATGTGACTATTATATTACGGTATTTAATTTGCAGTTGTTCCTTAAGATTATCTTGTGTTGCAGAGCCAAGTAATTTTGAATTACGAGTTTGATGCATATGCTTGAGCTGACATTGTCACATGTGAGCAAGAGGCTGAGACATGATTAATGGTGAAAGAGAGGAGTGTATATTAAAGAGACAGCTGAAATATGAAGGAAGGTAGCTCTTGTTCCATGGACTAAGTTTGTCATGGAGGAAGATCAAAACTTGGGAGTTCTGAATAACCCCAAACTTTTGGGGAGAGTGAAATGGAGTTTATTCTTTGTGGCTGAGACCCATCTTTCAAGTAAATGCTCCCTGCAGGGAGGATCAAATAACCCCTTGATGGAAAATGCAGATATAAACCCAACCATGAGTCACAGCTTTTCTTTACTCTCCTTCAGTGCAAGAGGTCTGTTTTATGTGAAATTTGGATAGCTTCTGTGCTTGGGCAAACTTACCCTGTGAAGCTGTTTGTAAACAAATCCCTTATTTCTTGTGCAGTTATTCTACAGTCCATGCCTTACATTCCATCCAGCAGCAAGGACAAACTCCTGTCTTGAGACGATGCAGTGAAAAGAATGTATAGATAAAGATCAGGAGTCATACGTGAAATCAGGGTAATTGACAAAAAAACCCAAACTGGCAGAACAGAAGGTGACTGTCAAAGCAGGGCGTAACATATTAGCAGTAATAAATAACCCAGAAATCTCACTTCATGGAAACAAACCAATGTAAACACTGAAGACAGCCAACGCTAAACACTAATCAGATATAATTGCATTTTCAAAATGATTTAATGGGTCGGAGAACCATTCTCTGGCACTGCCCTCCTAGACACCTGGGCAGAGGCAGTCAGCTCACCCTCAGGCCCCCGGGCTTTGCAAAATGCCAGTGAGGAACCAGGGGCCAGATCAGGGAAACAAGAAGGAAGAAAACCTCTTCTCAGGCACGGCAGGCCTTGGAGGCTCACATCCGACTCCAAAGGTGGCTTTCCTGTAGCTTCACCCCGGGTCCCCTTTCTTGCACAGAGCCAACATACCTCATGGTCCATCCAAGTGCTGTATCTGGAGAGCCTGGCTGCCCCAGGAACATGGCTGGGGCACTGGCAGGGGATGCTGGGCCACGGAGCAGTAGCAGAAGTTGGGATTTCTCTAGGTTATTACAGATTAACAGGGTTTTTGCAGGGACATTTCTAAGCCATCGGTCACAGGCTATGTCAGGGTTGCTGAATATTTATCTGCAAATGTGAGTTACAGTCACTGTCAATGCAGTGAGCTTGTCCCGTGGGATGAGACACTTGTGCCTCAACAGGCACCTCTGCTACTTTCAAGCAGCTCAGACAAGTTGCTGATGTGATTGCTGACTCTGGCATTGCATGTTATAATTTAAACTAATTGATACTGTTTCTGGCTGTGCCTGTTCCTTCCATGAGCAGTTAGCAGTTTAAAGTTTAAGAAATCCAACGTATCAGCATTTCGATTCTTGTTTTACTTTTCTGTCTCCCATCAAGTGAGCACCTAGCTGAGGGCAAGAGACCAGGGCTGGCCCCTAGTGAAATATCAAGATGTCTTATTCATAAGCAATCACCTTCGGACAGTTGTTACACGAACACAACATGGTCTCTCCTAAATGGCTGTTGACCGTCATTTGCATCAATAGCAGCTCCCCCCATTATTGTCTCGTTGGTCTCTAAATGGAGCAGCCTTCTGCAGTCCAAACCCCCTTCTCTTTCCTCCCACCTCCTCGGGGTCTGTGGTCTGTCTCCAGGCACTACCAGCGCTCATTATTCACACAGTGCCGTCTTCTGCCTGGCACTTGAGAACCGAGAGGTGCGTGAGCCCCGCAGCTCAGAGGACTTTGGCCAGTCGCTGCTCAACGTCTAAGAGAGGAGCCCGGTGTCATTGGCACAGCACGGGCCACGGTGCAATGAAAAAAGGGGGCTACCCTGACTTTCTGCCCTCTCTTCACAGTCTGCTGCCAGGAGCCACCACCGCAGTGGCTTCACTACAAACCCCCATATAGCCATAATCTAACAGAACAGGCCTATAACAGCCAATACCCTTAAATCCCCTTAATTTGGGGGTTTTGTGGCTTGGCTCTCACTGCGTGGATGAATAACACACTTACAGCCTTATTTAGATGCAAGTACAGAATAAATGGCAGTGATCAAATGGGAGGTGACACATTACAGAGGTATGGGGGAACAAAAGTGACAGTGGTGGAGGGTCACAGGACAGGATTCTTCTCATCTCTGAGTTTTCTGTTCATTTTGATAGAGGCGCGATTGATTTTGCAATGAAGTTTCAAAGCACCAAGTCTTTAGCATGAGTGATTGGAACAGATTATTTTCCTTTTGACCTTAGTAGTTTAACTAAGCCACTGAAATCTAAAGTGAAAGGTAAAGTCAAGCCTACCACCAGTAGTAAGCAGGAGCCGGCAAGTATCTAACGTGTACTTTTCTCTCACCTTTCAATTACAGTTTCAGGTCCTTGTTTAGAGCGCCAACGTGCAGGTTGTTGCTTCAGAAGATCCGGCAGACACCTGCCGGTGTCAGAGCGGGGCACGTCTCCCGGGGCTTTGCTGGGTAGAAGCTCCGCGCGTTCACCCTGCACCCATTGGAGGTGCATAGGGGTGGCCAGCCAGCGTCACCTGCTGACACCGCGCTCCTTCCCCTCACGTGGAGAAAAGAGTTTGTCCATCGTGAGGGGATGCGAGGGGAAACGAGGGGCTGGTTTTCTCTTCTGTGGCTGCGAGGAACCCCCGCTTGCACCCACACGCATCCTCCCACCTCCAGGCACCTGAACCAAATCCCGTAAAAAGGGCAAGGCTGCAAGGTGCTAAATACCTGGGGCTTAACTAATACCCTTGGAGATAATGATAACTGACGCATTCGCAGAAGGAAATTCTTTAAAGTTCAGTGGTTGTAAAATGGATAATATATTAATGTTTCAGTATGTTTATTAAATACTTAACAATGTAATTTTTTAGAAGACTATCCTAGCATTGCTATCTTTTTGCATGTGCTTAGTTACCATTTTAAACAACTACAAAACAGTGACATGTGGTACTGAAGATTTTCTAAGCATCCCAAAGCAATATATGTGTGTGATATATGACATCCTTCCATAAATCCTAAATTTACACAGTATGCTAATGCTTGATTCCATAATTTCTTTTAAAAATGATTATACCCTGCTGCTAAGAGCAAAGGCATACTAAAATCAGTTTTCTATGCTTTTCCAACAATGAAATGCAAGCCAGCACACCACATAACCAATACTT
This sequence comes from Haliaeetus albicilla, assembly GCF_947461875.1. NCBI lineage: Eukaryota > Metazoa > Chordata > Aves > Accipitriformes > Accipitridae > Haliaeetus > Haliaeetus albicilla. The sequence continues at coordinate 28,456,357 of NC_091491.1, forward strand.
ACCATATGTTAGAAGATAATCCAGTAGGCTTCAGACACTGACATGATTTGCTTAAATAAAAATCCCCTTTTTTAAGGCAGTAACAACAGCCTACCATTTTTATTATTCCTTTAGTGACCTACTATAGAAACACTAATATTAAATATAAATATTGTTATTGTAAATCAGTCTAGTCTATTTTCATTGCCTTTAATGTGGGATGACTCTAGCTTAGTTGTTAGGCTAGAGGAAAAAGAGCTGCAATTAAATCATTGGGTTGTTCGAAGAAATTCTCAAAAACAGAAAATATTCACCAGATCAAAAGAAGCCTAAAGAGCAGCTTCAAGATTTCTCTGGTATATTGGAGATGAGATGAAACAGTTCAATTTGGTATTAAAATAATTAAATGTAGTCTAGAAAAACAGCTATAAAATATTTTTGCAGAGCACTGATGTCTCTTAAGTACAGTTCATTGCTTTCCCATTCTGTACTAAATGAGATTTAATATTAAGCACATGCTTAAGTGTTTGCAAATTTGGGGTCTAAGGAAAGAAAATGTGAAATGCAATTTTTTATAGTGAAAGGAATGAATGCATCTGACAGGTTAAGATTAAGGCTCTGTGCACTAATGTGGCATCTTTCATTGTTACAGAATGATAAGAAAATAGAAAAATTGCATGTAGAAAGTAGAAGGTAGCAAATACATGAGTTCACTTCTTTTCAGATTCACCAGGGAAAACATACTTGATCTCAAGTACTGCTTATAGGTGGAAAATAAACATTTTTAAAGCTGAGATACTTTCAATTTTTCCCAAATCATTAGGACATCAGGACTGAACTCTTGGCCCCACTGAAGTCAGTGGTAGACGAATGAGTGGAAAATACAGGTCTAAAAGAAATTTATAGCTATTATCACCAGACCATTTCTCTCACATCATACTTTTAAATACTGTTATCATTTCAAGTCATGTCATTACATGATCCTTAGTAAAACATATTTGCACCTGTGAGGCAGTGCTTTATATTTTCCTTTAATGCAAAAATTATGTAATAAACCTCAGCACGCTGGATTTATTAACAGCCCAGTTTCTTCAGCTAGACGTGTCTGAATTTCTGGTGCACTGCTTTTTCTGACCAGACTATTCCAGCTGGACTAGTGGCTAGTTTTATTGAGTAACGGACTGAGCACAACCAGTAGTTACGGGGATTCAAGGAGTATTCCCAATGGGAGCATTTGGCAGTATGTAGAAATATTTGCAATAGGAGGATTTGGCACATTTCCAGCATCTGCAAAAAATGTAGACTCCTCCTTTACTCCCAAAATATGCAAAGGGTTTACAGCTGAGAACAGAGAAATGTGGGAACTCCACAACTTGACACACTGATCCACTCCCAGATTGCCCACAACTGCCTACGTGCTTTGGAACACCCTCGGCAACCCCCAACATTTGGATTAAGTGTTTGTTAGCTCTTTTTCTAATTAATAGCAGAGTGGATTATTTTGCTCATTATGTAGTTAGCTATTTATTGGGCCAGATCCTCAGCTGGTGTTAATCAGCATGACTATTGATCTTGATGGAACTACCCAAATTATATCAGTCACAGTTTTGGATATTTGACTTTATGTAGTTTTATAATAATACACTGGAAATTACAAACGGAAACCTATATTTAAATATTTATAGCTATATATTTAAATTCAGAGTTTTGATGAGTACAATAAATTGTGCACAGAAATTAATTTTGGACTAGATTTTGTAGGAACAAAATATGATCCATTCTTTCAGCTGCTGGGGTAATTTTGTGCAAATGTATTTAAAATTACTGGGAGGGTTCTATTGTGGCATAATCCCATTGAAATTAATAGCTACATTATACAACACTAACTAGCCAACCAATATTTTTTTTGACATTTGGAAGATATCACAGGTTATCTCAACCTTCTGTTCAGTCAAAGCTCACACGTTCATTTTGTTATAACTTACTTTATTAAAGATACAGCAAGCATATCCTTTTCCGTAGTATTGAAAATTAAACTGTATTAATTATTTATAACCTCAGGTTAAAAATGCACACCCTGGGAAAAAGGGCCAACAGAGGACACAGCAAATGATATGAATGTCCAATGGTGGGATTATTACATTTGAGAAAATATAATGGTACAATAATCTCAGCAAAACTTATGACATGAAGACTTGGATGCCACTTTCAGAACATTCAAACATGTATTTTCTGTTGCAGTCAATCCCACATCCTGCACTGGTAGAAATGGGGACTGTGCACACATTGCAAATGAATGAATGAATGAAGCCACACATGGTAGTGTGCTAGAATTCAGGGAGGATTTTTAAGAGTACTTAGATTCCTAACTCCCTTACTAAATCAAAACATCTCAGTATCTTTGAAAATTGACCATTTGTACTACTTACTGAAGGACTCATGCAACTGCAGTGTAAACCTCCACTTAGTTACGCAAAGGCATATGTGCTTGTCAAACTTTGAAAGTGTTAGGAAATTCTGGCTTGAATAGTAATTTCCCATAATTGTCATATTGCTTTTTCCTGTTGTTCATTCTGTGAGTGTAGGAAGAGCCTTGGGATGGTTAAGGCCATTCATGAACCCGAGGAGAGGGAATAACCTCCATGTGCACTATGTGAAATAGGGCTGTAGCGTGTCTCCTTGGGGCCATCTGAGGTAGCATAATTATATGCCAATGTGATAGTGTCACTTTCCAAAAAGGTGATTGATTTACAGCTTAATGAACCGTAGTAAAATGAAAGCGTGTCCCTCATAGTTACCTGTATCATGCTATCACAGATGAGACTGATTAGTCACATAGACTGAGAGGCATATTACTAGTAAACTCATATCCCTGCATTTTAGTCACACGAGGATTTACCCTCCCAGCTGCTTTTAAGGAGAATTGCATGGCTAAAGCCTAGCCTGCTCTTGAAGATCTTTGTGTAGAACCAAGAATTAGGCTAGCAACGAGAGCATTGGCTCAGAAAGTTGTAAGTGAGAGGTGATCGGATAAATATTATGACTTTCCCAATCCATAAGCAAGATGTAGTCCTCTAAGACAGAAGCTGTAAAATTGGTTTTAAAGTATGGTGTAAGCCAATGGTCAAGAATGTATAATTATATCAGTAAGATTAACTCGGATTGTAGGAGGTTTGAATAATCCTCCAGTATGGTGTATATCGAATGTGTCTTATGCCACTTTCCCCTTATTTTCCTGTCTGTACAGTGATATTTATACTTGTTTTACAAACAGGTTGTCACTGAATTACCTAGTAGCAGCTATAAAATGCATTGTATAAATACGTATTCCTCCTGGTGTTTGTGGGCTGTGATCCTGCAGTTCATTGCATGGTCAGCTGCTGGAAAAGTGGCTCCTGGAGAATTTCAGTGGGCCTCTCTATGTGCAAAAATGGTAGCTTTTGAGGCTTATGTCGTGGTTTAACCCCAGCCAGCAACTAAGCACCACGCAGCCGCTCACTCACTCCCCCCCATCCAGTGGGATGGGGGAGAAAATCAGGAAAAGAAGTAAAACTCCTGGGTTGAGATAAGAACGGTTTAATAGAACAGAAAAGAAGAAACTAATAATGATAATGCTAACACTAATAAAATGACAACAGTAGTAATAAAAGGATTGAAATGTACAAATGATGCGCAGGGCAATTGCTCACCACCCGCCGACCGACACCCAGCCAGTCCCCGAGCGGTGAATCCCTGCCCCCACCTCCCAGTTCCTAAACTAGATGGGACGTCCCATGGTATGGAATACACTGTTGGCCAGTTTGGGTCAGGTGCCCTGGCTGGGCATGAGAAGCTGAAAAATCCTTGACTCTAGTCTAAACACTACTGAGCAACAACTGAAAACATCAGTGTTATCAACATTCTTCACATACTGAACTCAAAACATAGCACTGTACCAGCTACTAGGAAGACAGTTAACTCTATCCCAGCTGAAACCAGGACAGCTTAGTATATACATGGGAATAAATTGTGGTTCGTACAGGGGCAACTTCCAACCCAGACATATGGCACTTCAGGGTCAGTATGGAAACACCTTGCGATCACCTGTGTCATATGAGGCTTTTTTCCTGCTTCTTGATTCCTGACTATGCTATAGAAACTTTGAAATCCACTCACTTAGATCTTTTGTCATCAGTCCAAATGCAGAGTTCAGTTATGCTCATTTGAATTTCTGGGATGAAAGCTGTATCCACAGTGACTCTTGAAGAGCAACAGAATTACCTAGTAGCAGAAGAAACTCATCTCTGCAGAAGGCAGAAATTTCTTGAGAGTCAGCTCAAGGCTTTGTCTATGTGTACAATGTTTGTTGGAGTAGCTTTATCAGCAGACCTTCATCAGGTAGATTCACTGTATACCAGCAAAAATGTCCTTTTGTCAGCATAGCTTCTGCTAGTTCCCCAAGTGGAAAACTATGCTGACAAAAGGACATTTTTTGACAATAGGAATGCTTGCCCTTATAATACCACCAAAATTACAACTCCTGTCTGACAGAGATACAGCAACTAAAAAGTCAACTTTCTTGTGAGCTTCTACTGGAAGTAAGAAGCATCTCAAAACTTATCTCCTCTTCCAAGAACAAGATGCATCTCTTACATAGTCTTTGTTGCCATAAACACTTAACACTGCATATTTGCCATTTTCAAACCAGAGGAAAGCAAAAGCCCTCAACCCCAAAGCCTGCACTTCAGAAGGTTCTTTCCCTGTGGAGGAGGAGGGACCTGGAGCACAGGAGACAGCTGCCATGAATCATCCTCCAGCCTGCACCACTCAAAGCTCCTTGAATGGTGTAAGAAGGGTTGCAGCAAGATTTATACAGAGGACCTAGGATAATGCCACAGATGCAAAACCCCCCCCAACTTTGCTCTTTGAGGTATCTGTGGTCAAAGTGATACAGATGTGTTCATATTTTAAACACACGGTCATTTAATTTCTTCAGCTTATATTTTGTTAATTCATCAATGAAAAAGTGTCTGACCCTTCTAGGCCAGGGCTGATACACAACCCTGGAACAGGCTCATTTAACTTCTTTATAGAAGCAGCTTGCTTTTTTTCCACCACAAACCCTGTGCTCTCACATTTCTTAGCTTACCTGTCTTTATATTAAAGATCCATCTTCACTGTAAGTTCTGACACAGCTTTCTCATTAAGCACCATATAAGACTGCACAGCCATAGAAAGGTTCTTTGCTGTATTTCATACTACTGTCACATAAGAAACCAAACTGCTAAGTATGGTAGCCACACTTCAGTTGGCATGCTTTGAACATGTGATTGCCATCATTTCCCATAAAGCCAGGCAATCAGCAGGAGTTCTAATCATTACTAGATAGTTTATTTTCACACTATTTTTCATATAGTACTTTATTTTGGAATTCATATCACTGAATGGGTTAGTAAAGATTAAATTAGACAACGTAATGATAATCAAGACATTGTGTTGACTGTGGAAGATGTAATTTGATTCTCTGAGAATTTGGTGAGGGGGAGGGAACAAGAACTAAAAGTTTAAAGTAACTGAGAGATTTGAGGAAAAGGAAAGGATGGAATTAACCAGTACAAGCAGAAGACTGCAAAAGCTGAGAAGGGATTAATTGAAAGAACGAAAGAAAGATTTGAAAACTAAACCTGAAAATAGCTAGTTTATTTTTTTGCTAATTAAAAAAGCAAAGGTTACATCAGATAGTTTTAATTATATATGAAAACAGAAGCAGCCTAGGCTCATTAAAACTATAGGTAGAGGGTAAAAATGAAAGTAGTAAAAAGTAAAAGAAACCCCCGAACAGAATTAATAAAACAGAAGGGGAAAAAGCCCTAAAGGAGAAATTAATACACCCTGTTTCGGCATTAGCGCTTTCAAGGAAGCTCTAGCCGCCTGTCAGAGCCCCACTGGAATCAATGGGTTACTGTATGGGTGTGGATATCAACCAGTTCTGTGCAGTTTGCAGGCTCTTGGCTAAGATGTGAAGCTATCATCACCTTAACCACTGTGCTTGTATGTTATATCACATTTCCCCATCTGGATTCCGTTTTTTTGTCTCTTAAACTAGCAGCCTCCTTGGAGCAGGGACTGTCTCTTCTGAATATTCAGCAATTAGCACAATGAAACCTTGAGCCTGACTGCAACTTAGAAGAGTAATAATTATTTCTAATGATATCAGGTGTAAAAATTGTCAAAGCAAAGCAGAATTCAATTACAAATAATGCGGGACTGGTCCAATATAATTTGGGAGTTATTTTAATCATTCTGCTCCCATATTTACAGGTTCTGCAAATATCCGTAAGACTAATGTGAAATCCAAATGTTTCAAAAATGGTATTGGGGTGTTTGACAATACATATGAAAATTTTGACATAATTACTCACTATATACAGATCAACTGATCTCCACCTCTTCAAAAAGATTTTAATCAGTCAGTCGTGGGGAGAGAAGACGTGTGAATTAGGTCTCTTCTCAGAAGAAGCTGACAAAGAATGTGACCATTGTAAACCCTCTGTGTGCAGTCAATATCCTACATGTCAAACTCCTAGTACTGGTGCTTACAGTGCTAGCAGTGAATACGTTTCAAAAAGTCAGAACTGGCTTGTAATCATGTCACTTTTCCCAAGATCGCAAAGAGGGGTTAGTTTCAGGATCCTGAAGCTCTGGTGTGACCAAGGTAAGGTCCACTTAAAGAATTTGGGAACAGGCATTTTTTGAGCCCTCTCAGCTGGTACAAAACACTTTTGAAAACACTGGCCTAAGTTTACCATGAATGTTGACAGAATATGACGTACATCTGGATCATTATATGAATTTAGAGACCACTGTAGAAATTTTTTTCTTACACCTTTTCATCCCTGGACAATGGCATTGCTCTTTGACATTGAACAATTCCTATCAATGTACGTCACAGAACTAAGGTCCTTTTGGAAATGAATGGAGATATTTAGTTAAGAGCCATAATGGGTAAAAGAGCTAGCATCCTTGTGACTTCTAAATATGGAGCAGTGTGCTTACATGAGTCCTGAAATGCATATTAATTTCACATTTATGACTACATCTTTTTCACTTTGAAGTCAACAGGAAAAGGTCGACTGAATTAACAGGAAAAAAGGTAAATGTTATCTCAACGTTATCTGTTCTGCTTTTATGATTTTACTGAATCTGTAAATTTAAGTGCTGTTATATGAACCAGCGGTACCAAAGAAAAAGGCAACGGAAAGTCCATTCTGAACGGTTACAGCACCAATGTGCTTGGAGGCAAGCAGGGTAACCTGGCAATGAGCTGTGCCTAAGAGATACGATCGTAACTTTCTCTGCCCAGCAGCCTTGCTGTTTTGCCATACAGCTGTACTAATACTGCCATCTCCCTTCAGATTGCTACATCTGGAGGAAGGCACAAGATAGATCTGCTTTGATTTAATACATAAATATCAGTTTTTAAGGTGCTTCACATGGGTACAATACATAGTGACTCAATAATGTATAAATTATGAGATCATGATATTTCTGTCATTCAAGACGTGGTACACAGGTAATCCTAGAAAGCTGAAGATTGACAAAAAACATATGGGTAACTCTTAAAACTGTTAGTTATTAACAAGAGAAACATGGTAAGCCACTGGGGAGACCTGGCTGAATTTACATTTTTGCAGAATTGTTGAAGATGTGTGTCTGGAGGCACTGAAGCAAAACCTTACATGTAGAGCTAGTACATTCACACGTTGACTAAAATTTTCAAATGTCTAGGATTAAAATTTAGTCCTAAACTGACACTAAGTTTCCGAATTATGCATGGCTGTGTACCCAATACTCATAATTCTCTGCTGAAGTCAAAGCTTCCAGTTGGGCACTGCCTGTGAATAATCAAGTGATTTTATTTAGAAGCTTAAATTTGGATGTAATAGTCTTAATGCCGTAGGCATCCATGATAGTGGTTTTTTTATTTGCATGTTTCTCTGTTTGAAAAGTTAAGTATTCTAATTTATATTGTAATGAAATCTGGCTTTCACATTTAAAAACTTGTCTTATTTGGAGAGCTCAGTATAAGCAATAGGTCTAGAAAAGGTGACCTCAAAGCTCTGGCCAACCTGGGGTCTTCTCACAGGGAGCTGTATTTTTTTTCTGGCTGTAGTCATATATGAAATAATACAAGTGGCTATCTATAGGACACTCCGTACTTCAATTAGTTGAAGACAGTGTCTGGTTTGTCTAGTGGTGTAATAACAGGGGCAAAATCTTTATAAGTCTACAGCTTTAGACATTGACTTTGCAAGGGATTTTCACATAGGAGCTGTGGGCCACACAGGTCAAATCCTATCCTGTCACATATGGGAATCCAAAGTATCTCTCTTTATGTTTTGCTGGAGTTGGTTCAAATTCACTGTGGTCCACATATGAAGAGCAGAACTTGATAATAGCTGAGCTGTGACAGGAAACACAACCAGTTCTGCGAGTGCTAATAGGCATGAAGCAATAGGGCAGGCCAATGCATCCATGTCATCAGCTCTGTGTGAGCAGACTGGCCTCGAGTGAAAGTCCCCAGTCACTCACTGCCTGCACAGCCACAGAAATGTGATCATTTCTGAGGGATCTTTGCATGTGGGGGCTGCTGGCGAATGAAGCTTTTTCTGTGCTGAAGTGCCATAAATTATTGAGACCAGGTTTGTAGAAAGAAGTATTATCGCTTTATTAGACTGAACTAGAGCATCAGTAAACATGGGGCTTTCAGTTCTTCTGTAGGAGCTGTAGAAGTCTTGTGTGCCAGGGGCTTGTCTGCCTTAATCAACTGCTGTGTTGGACTGACAAAAAGAGAATTTCTGTCCTTATTCTTCCTTGTTCTTATGCTTTAGCCATTATGCAAACCCACAGTGTTACTGTAGGCATTGTAGAGCAGAAAGTGCGGGTTGCTGCTGCATGGATGGCAAGGGGGGGCGACACAAATTACTTCTGTGGACATTTGTGTTTCTGGAGTCAAAGCTACCAGTCTCTGCCCAGAATAAGCTCTGTTTTCTCCTGGGTTTACGTTGGTGCACAATGATTTGAAAGGGTGCAAAGCAGGCAGGATGGTGGCTCCAAGTAGCCTCTCTGTGCGCTGCAGAAAGGAGCAGCAGGCGAGGTTTGTCCAAATGGTGGAGAAGCCCTGTCCCCCCAGCAGCCCATCACCCTCCCTCATCTGAGGTGTTGCAGCCAGGGTGAGTATCTTTTAGGGTCCAGAGGGCACTAATGTATTTTTTGTGTGCGAGAGCTGATGGGAATGTCTTATTTCTGAAATATCGGAATTCATTATGAGAAAGTAAAATCCCCCGTTTCTTCCAAAACCAAATAGACCCCATATACCTTTTTACATTGGAGACTGATGAAATTTTGTAAAATGAATTTCTCCATTTAATTGTCTAACTCTCCATATTAGGACACATCTTTTTGCCTATTATGCAAACATTCAGGTAGATTTATATTAGGTGCATTATAAAAAGTGGAGATAGGTAGTAAAGATTATATTGATGTGCATAAGATAGAAGACAACAACACATGGAGAAAAAAGATATATGACTGGCTGGAAGCATTGCAAGCTAACACTTTGCTAACTTGCCACATGTGTACATCACATAAGCAGCTGAAAATATTTAATAGTGAAGGCTCACACATCTACAGTGCTTTCAGTTTAGGGGAAGTGTATGCAGCTGTTACAGATTTAAGTACTGTTTTCTTTTCCTGCTGGTGACACTGAAGCAAAAGAGTACCTATACCTGAAATTACCTATAATATACCTATATTAAAGACAGGATATAATGAGGCACAACATTGAAGTTAAAATGAGGATGAGGAAAACCACTGCATTCTCTGAAAGTGCAGACATGGATTTTAAGTACAGATAACTCTCTCTGGGACTTACTTTATTTAAGGACTTGCTTTGAGCAGTTTCCTAAAACGGGATACCTAGCACAAAATTGAATTTACGCTAACTATTATGAGGACACAGAAATTATATTTTGTGTACCAAAATTTTCAAGTGTGTTATCTCCGTGTTTTTTTAAAATAAGGATGGCTAGAGAATAAATATTGCTACTTATAATGCTCCCAGTGTCCTCAGAGCTCGCTTACTATAGTCTTTTCATTTCCCATACAATCAGAATCTAGTTTATTTATATAAAAGCATCCTCCATAAAAAGTAGTGTAAAATGCTTTGCAGAGAGAGATAAAGAAAAGAAGGAATGTTTTATGCAGATTGCCACAGTGACTCTCAAAGAGACAAAAATGGAAAACAATCTCTAAGGATAGAGTATCATGAACATAAGAAAATAAAAAATAAAGAAGAAACAGCAGCAGAATTATTTTTGAAACCTAGATCAAGTTTAGGGGCTGGAGAAGAAGGGAAAAGGGAAGGGAAAAGAATGGAAAGGAAATGAGTTGTGTAACAACAAAAAAAGGGAAAGGGAATTGGAAAGTTTTCAGATGACATTTAAGAACAAAAATGTTTCCGGGAGAGGGAGATAAGGCAGCAGCACAAAAAGGGGAAGAACATCCATGCGGTGTAGGAAATCAAGAAGGAAAGAAGAGTGGCTTAGTTTATAGTCAATCAACCAAGGATTTGGAAAACCTGGGTACAGCTGTATGGGTGCTTTTTCTCTCTCTGAACTTTCTTACCTGTAAAATGGAAAACAGAAGGTTAGGTGATGAGGCATGAAGGTCTGGGTGCAAGAGAATTCTGAGAGAAAAGGTTTGAAGGGACTGTGGAGCAGTTGAATAGACGTCAATAAAAGTAGGATACGGCCACAGACCTGTTGATCTTTCCCCATGAGATACAAGTGCTCAAGTGTTCTTTGAAGTTGGTCAGTAAATTATTTTGTAGCAAAACACAAGTAGTAGGAAGCGGCTGTGACCAAGCCAACAGAGGACAGAGGGGAGGACAAGCAGAGCTGGGATGTTTATAGTAGATATAGTGATAACAAAGACAGAATTAACAATAAGAAGCCCTGGAGGGAGAATAGGGAGCAATGAATTTTAATGAAGATGAAAACTTCCTTCCAGACAGAAACAAGGGAGCTGGATAGATAACTTTGGTTGTAACTGGAGGAAAAGCAAACCAGAAACACCAAGCCAAATGTAGCCTTGTATTAAGCCTGCTTTTACCGCCTTTCTCCACAATGCATATTCCAAAGAGAAAGAAAATCCTCCCACAGAGAAGCTTTGTGAGGGAGATGCCGCACAGGTTGGTCAGCGTTGACTGAACCCAGAAGGGTGAAACTGGGGAGGGACATACCTGAGACAGGCAGAAGTTTTGTTCCTCCTGGCAGGAGGAGGAAATGATAAGGAACAAATGGGGAGCAATGATTTGCTCTTCTGCAATTCTCCCTTGAGGCTCTTTTCTCCCCCTGTCCTGCTGGAGTGCTCAGAGGAGGGCAGTCCTGCCCCACCTGGCAGTGCTTGCACAGGATCCTGCCAGCTGCCTTGGGTGTACTGAGGTGCGATGTATCTTTGTGGTATGCTAAATAGTCATGTAATCTGTAGCACATATTTAGCAAGTAAGATGAACCAAATGAAATGGCTTTCTGCTGCAAGGTCTTAAAGTGTACTGAGGTGATACTGAAACTTTCAAGAAGAGCAGCTAAAGCAGAAGAGCTAAAGCAGGGTGAAGGCTGTATGACCAAAGAAATAAACATCGCCAAGCATTCAGGGAAGAGCAATCTCTCTTAAGATCTCTTAAGATCACTCCTTAAGCTATACTTGTGCTGTACCCATTCCGAATAGATTTTAGCCTGTCACCCAAATGCTACCTAGTACCATAAAATCTGCTGTACTCAGATAACATAATTCACAAGCACATTGGATCTCTTCTGAGGACTTTCCAAACTTGCTACTTTACACTTTGTGACCTTTTACACTGATCTTATTTCTCTTAAAACATTTCTTTCCTCTTCTTTTCTACTTTACATTTTATTTTACCTAAAAACTTGAGGTGGATCACATTTAATGGAGTCCATTAAATGTGGGGATGAGAGAGAGAAATGGGCAGTTATCTCTGTGCTACCGCTCCGTCCATATTCTTTGAATAAGTCCGCACAATGACACTTGAATGAAAGCCTAAGTAAATTCTGGTTGATAACTGCATGGAACAAATGTGGAACAAAGGAGCTATGTTCTACTCTTTATATGTCAGAAGAATGAACTTGTTGCTGCTTGATCAATTCCTTGTCCTTCACTAGTACTTGAGTTCCTCCTTTTACTGAAAGAGCATGCAACATTGCAGTTCAGGGCTGTGTTATATTTCCTGACCTTTGACACTTTTTTTGGCAGAGATTTAAAGGAGTTAATATGGGAAGCAGTTTTTGTCTTGCTTTGGCTTTTAAATAGCAGAGTCTTTATTCCTCATTCAGTGAGCCTCAATTATTTGTTTGTAAAAAATCATTTGGTAACAGGATTAATTCATCCTTCATGTAACTACACTGCAAGACAATAATGTTACACAAGAGATGAATTTGCCAAATATATAACTCTTGTAGGGACAAAAGGAATTCTTTCTAGAGCTGTGTGAAAGGTTTATGATACATGCCTGATTTAGTATATTGCTACAAATCTGAATGTTAGAGCCCACTTGCCTTTCTTCAAAAGTACTTAATGTGAAACCAGGCCCAGGTGTTAAACCATCAAGCCTAATTTTAAGAAAAAGTGATTTGATTATGCCTGTGCTGAGGGTGTATAAAGCTTTGCTTGCTCCTGGGAAGTACTTCTCTCAATATTTGCAATACAGCACAAAGTTGGGTAAATCCACCCAGCTGAATGCCGAGAGGAGTACTCTGTGGATGCCTGCGACAGGAGGCTGCCTGTCTCTACGGATTCTTGAGGGCTAAGAGAAGTGGTGGTACTGATGGGGAGACGGATGCCAGGCAAAGCTGTGGGGCCTCTGTCCCTGTTCTGATATTATGCTCTTTGCCATAGTGTCTGACAAGACAGTCCATTAATATGTTAAATAATGTCAATCACAACTGTAGCATGCTGTTCTTTCTCTCCTCTTCCCCAGGAGAGGGGCATGTGTAAAGAAATGTCTTGCTTTTGGACGAGTTTTTGTTCTATTTAACTGTATGCACCCATACACATTTACGATATTATGTACAGTGTAGTGGCTTCCTAAATTCAAGTCCTGTCTGTAGCCAACATTTGCTGTGAATGTAGTATGTTAGGTTTGTGTGCTGAGAAGATAATGTCATGCACTGGAGAGAGCAATAACCTATGACTCAGGACCCAGGATTCCTAATCCTGGCTATGCTGTCAACCTGCTGCATGGACCTAAGCAAATCACTTGACCCAGATTCCCAAAGATAGTTAAGCACCTAAGATCTTCTTTAAATACTGACGTCCAGGACAGATTTATCTGGAGTGCTGGATGTAACTCATAAGCAATCCTGTGATGAGGTTGCAGCTGGGTGACTGGGTAGCTTTCTCCCCTACTTTTAAAGCTCTATCTATGCTTCATCTACATCCACCATTTCAGCTCCATCCAAAGCCTTGGATAATGCATGTTGCAAAGGGCACCAACATTTCTGCCATGCATATGGAAAAACATGGAAAAACTTGTCTATGGTTGGTGGCCTGGAAGCCCTGAAGTGGGAGTTTTAAATTAGGTGTCCCACTGCCATGAGATCCTGGAGTCCAAGTGTGTGGCTGTATTCAGAGCATGTGTAAGACAGAGATTTAGGGAATGTGGAGGCAGGGAAGTGGGAGTTACCCAGGACATTTGCTGGTTAGGGAATTAGCCTGTGATGGTGAAAATGCAGGCTCAAGTCCCTAATCCAAACCAGGTATACTAGGGATGATTTGGCCACAAATCCTAAGTGTCCAAACCAGTAAACTACCAGATACTCTGTAAAATGCCTTTCCCTTTTTTGGGGAATTGCAGGGGAGAAGTAAAATCAAGCACAGTGACCTAGGCACAGATGAGCATTTATGGCTGAGAGTCCAAGCAGGCATCAGGACAGAGTGAGTATACCCGAATCCCATCCATTAGCCTCTGCACTGCAGACTGGTGTGTGAAACTCCCCACTCAGCTCCTTCCTCACACTCCCCTGCCCTGAGGGACAAGGCTGAGTGCCTAATTTTCAGCAGGAGCAATAAAAAGTGTCAGTAAGGAGGAGAAAGGCACCATACAGTTAAACGCTGTAATGTCTTATATGTCTCTGAAGACCTACCTCTGTGTGTGTGTGTCCTTCTAGCTCCCAGTTGTTTGCTGTCTCATAAAGGAAGGGGACACGCTCCACGGCAACATTTGTGTGTGTGTAGGTGTCCCCAGACACAGCAGAGCACAGCCTTGGACCTTGCTGACACAACGGCAGGGAACACTTCTAGCATGAGCTGAACCATTTGGATGGGAAGTTCCATGAAAGGCAGGGGCACAAGGATGCCAGGATCCTTGGAAAACTGCAGTAAGAATTTAAAGATGACGCACAAAATAACCGTTCATGTCATTCAGCTCTGGCCATGTTCTGTGTAAGTATGCCAGAATAGTTACTAACCTCAGTTTCTCATGATATTCAAAGCCATGTAAGTATTCAGAACTCCTCAATGGGCTGGAGAAGCCTGGTACCTTGCAAGATGGAGTCCAGGTTAAAAAAAATAGATATTTTGTGAGTAGGTCTGGAAGTGAAACAGCTGACTGCCTCTTTCAGCACAGGTTTTTATACATGGTCGTAGGGTATCTGGGAATCCATGAATCCACACTGACATCTGCACACTTAGAATCATGATGCTGCAGGCCCAAAGTGTATATTTAGACTGCATCTACAAACCTCGCAGAAAAACATTAAATCAGCAAAATGAAAAAAACAAACAAAAATGAGACATAAAAATGAGCTGGCTACTCTAAAACACAGATACAGTAATTATTTCAGTCTTTTGCTTAGGGGTGTACCAACTGTTTACAATTTACTGTTTGGCAAGCTGGGTGTTCTCATTTCCCTCATGGTTCAGGAGTCAAAAACATATGCTACCTTTAGTAATGAACTCTTCTAAGATTTGAAACTATCCATATTCATGTCACAAGAAATGTTTACACAAGAGCAAAATGCTTCAACATCAAAATAAATCAGTAACATCTCAGAGTTTATATTTCCATATGCTTCTTTGGCATAATAAAGCAGGGGAAGAGCTGCTGTTGTAAAATGGAGTTTAATTAAAAACAAAAGAAAAAAAACTTTATCAGAAATCACGGCCATCCAAAAATCATGCAGACTAATGTGTGGTTTCAACATATTCTAAGGATTTATCATCTATCAATAGGAACAAGAAAATGCAATATAATCATATCCTCTACACACCTTGCATATTTTCCATCTTCTGTGCATAAATTATACATTCATTTTCATAATTATGGTAACATTCTAGTTTTCACATAAACTGCTATTACTCCTGGGTACCAGTAAGTTTACATCTACCAAGGCTACACGCTAATTACATTTTCTTTTTATAATGTTATCTATTTATCAAATTTAGTTTCTTAATGGAAATTAATAGACTAGGTCTCTGCAGTAAAAAAATAATCGGAGGTAACATAGCAGTTTGGGTATTTTTTCAGCTTTTATTTTATTCAAGCTTTAAGGGCTTTGAGTGCTTGATTGGTGATTATGGTGTATGAAACGGGTTATAAAACCAATGTCCAGGAGATGGTTGGGAAGGAGTTAATCATCTCCCTTTTGCTAGAGGAAGGGCCACAGCTGTCTGAACTGAGTGCAGGGATTTTCAGGGTAGCCAGCTGTGGGGATTTAATTGATTCACCCACCAGTCTATAAAGGGGGAGTACCACAGGCTAACTCTAAATCCTGTTGTGATTCAGGGAGGAGGATGTAATTTGGGGTGGGTATTGTAGCCATGAGACGACCTAAGCAGGAATGACTAGTTGAGTAAACACTGAATGCTCTTGTTTTCTTCTGAATATTGAGTGAGGAACGGTAGGGTTTTTTACATTTCTTTGAGAAAATGGGGTGCTCTTTCTATTTTTCTTATCCTTTATTTTTCTAACTTTTAAGGGAGCCTTGTGATGCTCTTGCCTGGATTAAAGGGAGATCAGTGAATGGAAGATGTACCTCAGCCAAGTGCAGCAAGTGAAGATGAGTGGATGGGTGTGGGCAATAAGACAGTGTGTGGGATGCCAGAGGAAATCTCCTTGTCTACATATATAGGAGGGTGAGCTTACAATCTTAAGGAGTCTTGGCTTTCAGATCTGCAACATACCTCCTTTTAGCTTACTAAAGCTAGCTTTGACTGCATTGCTTTGAGTGCTAACGTGTTTTTTTTTTCTCCCTCATCTTTGGTAGATTGCTTCCATCTGCCTGAAGGTTTTCCAGGTTTAAGCATGATAATTTACGTGAGGAAACAGGGTTTGGTCAAGGTAAGATGTTCTACATAAATGTAAGGTACTAACACCAAGCAGCACCTTGTTTTGAATATCATGGTGTGTTCAGTTGTTACATATTCTGTTTCTACTGTGCTTTAGAAATGGTCTGCATATTTCAGCCATTTACATTCACTTGTGTCTCCTCTGGCAGTAACTCTGCTATAGTTGAAATGTGAATCAGCTCTTTACTGTGCTCCAGAGAGAGGATGTCACAGGTTTCATTCAGCAATGTCCATTTAAATAGCATGTTATGTCTGAGGAAGGATTGCTCATAGTTAAAACAATGCCATTCTTGTCTAGCACTTCATTCTAGCAGTTATACACTCATCATATAAGTAATAAGGGTCTCCAGGATGCTTTGCACAAGTCTAGGAAAGAGCCATAAGCTTCACCTGTGTGTCCTGCAAGACATTCAGAGGTTGCTGCAATGTGTCATATTTGAAAGGCTTCCAATTAGCACCTCCTTTAGCATTACAGGCATGCTCCCCAAAGTTATTGGAGCAAAGGCCTGGATGTGTTCGTCTTCCCACAGCAACATGCACGCTCCAAGACTTTTCTAAGTACTGGTAGTTTGCCAAAAAGAAATATAGAAGTTGGCTATTATTGGTATTTTGGAACCTTTCACAAGGGATTTTCGTAGGAAGTCCTGCTTCTGCAGAGATGTGTTGACTCAGGATATTGTCATGAATGAAAGCTTCTCAATCCATTTTTTCCTTTAAAATTTGAAAAGCTAACTTATCTTTTGCCCTCATTAAAGTCAGCTATTGCCTATGAAATACCCTATGTGTTCAGAATGCTCAGTGAAGTGTTAATCATTGACACAGGAGATGTTCCAAGCATTGTGAGTGCTGTATGCTAGCCAAAGTCTCATCATCCCATGAAATCTGTTCCAGATTCTCTGGCTATAATTTATTGCTGGATTATTTCTTATTAATCCCTGACAGGGTGCCCTGCTGATGTATGTGACAAGGAAAGAGATGGTACTTGTTCTCTTAAGTGGCGAACAGAAAGTTGAGAAGTGACATGGCTGTTGATGGCAACCTATATTTGTTTATTGGCCAAGATTTTCAAAAAGGTCACTGACAGCACCTTGTTACACTGCAGTCTCCTGGGTATGTTTGAGGACACAGGGTAAGCAGAGACTCAGAGCCTCCCTCATGGCCCTTCTTCTTCCCCTTAAGAGCCAAAGGATTGTTTGCCTAGATTCAGTGTGTTTCTGAATGATCTCAGGCATAATCCATTATGAAATTGAGAGACCACCAGTCAGCCTTAAACTGTGTAAAACCCCAGTTGGATCTAACATACAGGAATGGTTTAGATAAGCAGTCTTGTACATGTGAGATTATCTCTAAACCGACTTATATTCTGAGTTTGCCTCCTGCTATTAAAATCTTAGTTGCCCTTGAATCATAGCGCAGCCCAATAAAGCATCACCCTCTTTCCTCTTGTGATTATGCTTTTTCAAGAGATGACGTTGCCCAGAAGCATGAAGTGTGTCCTGAGTATTTTTGTTATAATGTTCAGATATCATTTCATAACAGCAACTGCAGTAGTTCAGGCGGAGGGCTTGTCTAGCGTTACTCTTTTTCCAACAGTGGCCAAAATTGGATATCAAGGGAAGATTATACAGTATGCACAAGGCAAATGTATAAATTCTATCCACTGAGTATTCTTCTGGCCTCTAACTATTCTGGCTCAGGGACTTTAAGACCACAGTGGCTTGTCTATTTACTAACTCTCTCCAGATCTCTTTTCCAAGTACTTATTAAGCCTGCCCCTGAACCCAGTAGAGTTTTGCTTCTGCCACTTCTTTTGGCGAGGTTTTACATAATTCTGCTATGTATGAATGTTTGTTTTGAACTTGGATCAGCTAGCTTCCTTTGGCCCCTGTTTCTTCTATTGAAAGAGGCAACGAGCAATCAATCTCTCTGTGTCTCATGGTCACTCATGGTGCTGTGGACCTCCATCGTTTTTCCCTAAGCTGCCTCTTTTCCAGGATGAAAAGCCATCTGAGTAATTCCTTGTATAGAAACCATTCATCTTCATTGCCTTTCTCTGAATATTTTCCAGTTTTAAGACATTTTTCCAGGTGGAGGCCTTATAAGTAAACACAGTTTACAAAGCATAGGAGAAGCATGGGTTTGTGCAGTGAAAGAATAGATGTCTTCTATTTTTGTTTTCTGTTCCATTCTTAATTACTTGCAAAATTTGAATGACCTTTCTAACTGTTACCAAGCACTTGTCTTGGTGTTACAATAGTGCCATGAAAATATCAGGCTTCATGTCAATGATAATGACTAGCTCAGCACCAACCATTTCATACATGGAGCAAGGACTGTTTTCCCCAACATGCGCTACTTTATCTTAATTGCATTACTTCACCTTAACCTGCAAATTAGTAATGCAGTACTCCCAATTATTGGTTACTTTTTCCTGAAGTATTATCCTTTGCCTCATTCTTTACCTTTAATTTTCAGCACATTTTACAAGTTCAGTAGTTCCATAATTGTTTTAAACTGTACATCAAGCCCAGTTTTCACAAACAGACAAAAAACCCCAAACTATCTTTCTGCGGTATACATTTAATCCTTTTTTCCTAAGCTTTGAAGATAAATTTTTTTAATAGAAATAATTCAGTGGAAAAGAGTAGTTGGTGCTCAAGAGCTGGAAGAGGTTTTCCAGGTAAAAGTGGCAGCATTTAAGAAAAATAATGAGAGCAGGTTATGAAGAAGCATTAAGAAGAGCAGTGTGAGAAGAGCACAGCCAGTGGGAGACTTACTATGAGGAAAGGAGGGCTGACACAGGAAGGACTGGTAGAGTGCAATGCCTTGAATCAAACATGAAATACTAGAATGCGATACAAAAGGTGAAGCGGAAGCTGTTGAAGGACTTGAAGGGGAATTTGTATGCTAAGAAGTGGGGAAAGATGATGTTATACCTCTTGGTTTGATCAGGAAGGAAGCAGAATTAGGATAATTTTTCAGGTATTTTCCAAGTCTTCCAAAGCACAGACAAAAGTATAAAAATGGAGCACACTAAGATAGTGCCTCATTGTGTGGAGTCCCTAAACATTTCTGTGATGATATTGGTGCTGAAAGGTTTGATGCTTAGGTTCAGTTGTGGAAATCTGAAGAAACCTGCAAAACATCACCTGCTAGAAAAGACAGAGATTTTAGAAAGTCCATCCAATAAGCTGGACCCTCCTGGAGAGGGCAGAAAGCATGACTGTTTTTGAGGGAGCTGTAGCAACTGTCATCTGTCTTTCTCACACTGAGGGTAGATCAGAACTGGTCCTCATCTTCACCACTCACTAAAAAAGCCCCATGGAAGATGTTCTTTCCCCCTGTTTTTGCTTTCTCCTGGAGAGGTTTCACTGACTCCAATAATTTCTTTTGTGATTCTTGGCTCAAATCCTGTATATATGGAGCTTGTCTTAGCACTCATTCTCATTTGAAGATTCTCACTTATGCTTTTAGTTAGAAAAGTTAAAGGGTATCTGAGATTCTCAGCTAGTGTACATTGATGTAGACCTGTAAGCATGTCATATTTATTGTATCTGCATCTTGGTTCCTCTGTTAAAGGAAGTGGGAATGATGACACCACCTGTAAAATGCTTTGATGAAAAAAGCATGCAAGAAGTTAGTATTTTATTATTATGACAGGTTTTTCCAGCTGATAGTATCCATGAGCATTCCAGGATAGTCCACTTTGCCTATTGAAAAGGGGCAGAGATTTGAGGTATAAGGAAGGAAGAAGCAATTTATTTCTAAGTCTGGTCATTCCTCCTTAATAATGATATAGAAAGAACTGGACCTTTTGACAGAGTATAACTGGAGAAAAAACATATTTTCACCAGATGCATAGGACATAAGCCAAAGTATTGTTGAGATATTACTGAAAAGATAATTTGGGACAGTAAATGTGTATTCAAGGCTCTTGCTTTTTGTTTGAGGAATTTTCCTCCAAGAAGAGATTGAAGTATCTGTAAGGCCAACTACGTATTTTTAAAAGGATTTCGAACTACTAAAACTGTATCTGAATTATCAGGTTTATACTACCAGATGCCTTAATCGTATACCAGGTGGCTGGTGAGGTGTGAATATAGAGGAATATCATGTCCTCCATTCAGATTTTGATAAAACTTTGGAAGGAGAAATGTTTGTTAGGGAAGTCTTTTATTTTTTTGTTGAAAAGTACAGAAGCTTTTTTTTTTGCAAACAATATTGTGTTAGCACTCTCACTAAATAGATTGATTTTGTCAGCTATACTGTACTCTAAAAATCAAAACACTTTATGCTGATTTCTCTTGTAATGTTACTTCTAGAAACAGCACAGAAAAATTACTAGAGCTTTACATTTAAAATAAAGCATCAACAGATAAAGTGCATGAATAATTGTGAATGTGGTAAAAAGGGAGTCAAGCTGAGGAACAGGAATATTTTATAAAATATTGAAAGCCTGCAACTCATACATGCTACATAAGCACAGTGTACATGGTTATGTTTCTGTACTGACTGGGCACCGCAGACCAAAGTGTTTATATTGTTGGCTGCCTTTAGAGAGCATATGTGGCATTAGGTCTTAACCTTATCACAGTTATTTTAATGATGTTGTTTTTAATGTTTAATTTAACTGTAAATCATGTTAGCTGAGTTTTGACTGCTATGTCAGAGAGCTTAAAAACTGAGCTGATGTTATTTCAAAAGCTAAGAATTCGTCTAGCCTGTGATGTTTAGTCAATATGATCCACTCAAGTGTGGAGCTGTCAGAAAGGACACCAGCGGATGGTGCTTAATCTGCTCAGTTTTGAAGGGAAGTCGGACTCTTAGTATGAAGTTAAATTTTTGATCTAACTCAGTTACAGTTAAATAGCCAATTTATGGATTTGTTAAGGGCATTAAGGGAGTCATAACGGCCTACAAAACACTGTGCTGTGCCATGGTACATTCTCTAGTCAGATATCCATGGAGTGTTTATTTTTGCTGTATGGGAAACTATTTTTTTTTTCAGTTCATTCACTCTGGTGTCTCATACAGAGCTGGGTAAATACTTCAGAAAACCACATTGGCAAATGTTGGTTCAGATGAATCTTGTACATCCGTGTCAGCAATCATGAGGCTTTCTGTTTGCTTTCTTTTCCACAGGCATTCACACATCCAGTTTCTGTGTAGTCCTGTGGATGTAAAACCAGAATGACTCTGTAGTTTTTGGTTGGGCATTACTGGAGATACAAAGTCACCCTCTACCTTCCTGTTTCTGCTGATGTGCTCCTGACCATGTGTAAGAAATCACCCCCCTCCTGCCTCCCTAGACAATTAAAAAAAGAAAAAAAAAAAAAATTCCTGGGAAGCCTGAAGAGTTTTATGGTCAAGGTGATGACCAGATTTTGAGCTGAATGTCCAGTAATGTTGTTTTCTCTTGGCACACTCTCCCCATGCACATCCACCCACTTTCAGCAGGAAGATTTTTTTGCCTTGTAGGTCATGAATATGCAAGTCTGTGCATCAGGCCATGAACTAAGACCATGCACAGAGTATTGGTGGCATTGCTCTTGCAGGAAAAAGGCTGTTTAGATTATGGCTTTTGGCTATGTGTTTTATGTTAGAAAGGTTCAGATTTGAAACAGCGTTTCCCTAACATGCTGTTTCAGACAATGCTCCAGGAGAAACTGAAGCTTAAACACCATGGTATCTTAGGAGAAAACAAATATTTATTCCCTGACTCATTCTTAAATGCAAGGCCTTTTAAACAATTATTAAAAAAAGACAAGAAGTGTTAATGAGCCCAGATTTTTTTTTTGCAAAACCTGCTCGGAACCTTTTGAAAACAGGTCTGAACTCTAAGCTGTGTGGCAGCAAAGCTTCACATAGCAGATACAAATCATGTTTTGCATTGACTCTTAGTGTTTGCTGGAAAATTGGGTCTGGAAACTGTTTTAACTGCATTTGGGCAAACAGGACTTTCACTGGTGAAAACCATCTATTTACAGAGCATAGAGACCTCTGTCTATAGGAAACTTGCTATCAAGGCCCATAATGTTGGTTAACCATTCAACCCACTATCTCTTGTTAGAGATAAAACTATACATGGATGGATTCAGTGGTGGTGGAGAGTGCATAAACACATAGGACTCAAATTTGCAAATACAAAATTAAACCCAAGCACCCAAGTGTCTGAAAATTCTTGCTTTTACAACACTGACATAAAAGGATTTTCGCCTGAAAGTATTGGAAATCCAACTCAATGAAATAAATTTGTTTTCATTTTGATTCATGAACATTATTGTAAGTTTTTAAAAATCAAACTTTGAAGTGCCAGAAAAAGTACTCTTTCAGGGCCCTGTAACTTTCTTTATTTTTCTTTTTTATCTTTTTATGTTACATGACATTGTCTAGGAAAAAAATTACATGTGATCTTAATCTCCAGGCATGCTTTTTCCAGAGAGAAACCAGTAGAACATTTACAGTCATTAACATACTTTCTATCTTCTCATTTTGTTAATGATATCTTTTTGAAGGCTGTGCAGTAATTACTGCCCACAGAGGTATGTACTCTGAAATAAATTAATGACCAATGGCCAATAATGATTATAGATGTAATCATCCATTGTGAAATATAGGCTAAAATAAATATTAGGAACAGTGTTGGAAGCTAAAATAAACTGCACTGAAACTGTACTGTTAAACAGCGCTAAAATTATTTTAGCAGTTGATCAGAAAAACATACAGTAAGTTCTTTTCTAATCATACGCTAATGTTAGTAATTTTTTATTTCCAAAATATTTCTTCAACAGGCTGATACACTAATGAGTATAAAACCTAACTTATACAAGCTATGTTTATTTTTGATGAAACCTACTTCAGAAATATTAGTTTGTTAGATGGTCTTATTTTACAGATGAATTTTCACATGAGGATTCAAACCATGTAAGCATGAGTTTTTGAGAATCTCAACCCTAAACTTCTTTTTGGGCAATTTCACTTTGTAAAACAAAATACAGCAGATGAAAAAAATCCCTGCCCATATCTGTACAACTTTGTACTGATATTTGCATACAGAACTAAAATGTTTAATGGTGGTTAGTCTCCAATAGACTAACTAATATATTCTTGCTATTCAAACTAAACATAAAACATACATGGAAAGTTTTAAAAAAATTTGTATTTAATAAAGCAAGACCTTATCTTTTGTTTAGGGGAGCAATTCATTTTTAAAAATAGGGGATAAAGAATGTTCAGTAGTAATTTTTAAGAAACTGATTGAGAGCATGATTTTTTTCAAACAATGTAGGAAAAGTCTTGTTGAAACACAGTAATTTGGTTGTTCCCCAATAGGAGATAGAAATCTTAAGTATCTTAAATATTTGACCCTTTGGCCTTACAAAGCACATTTTCACTTTAGCAAACCTTAATATATACAGGGTAGTCTGGGTTAACATCTATACCGTTCTTGCCCATCTCTAGACATCTTGCTTTAAGGAAATACAGCTTTTGAAAATAAGCTCACCTGGAAGAGTTTTGTACTACTTTGCACCATACAGCAATAGACAGTGTAAAAATAGCCCTTTCCTTAAATCTTCAGTGTTCTCATCTTTGAAACCATGAATTTTGGAGGCTTGCGTAAAAGAGAGCTCCCAATTGGATTTTGACTGGAGACACCTTCATGTTGCTTAAATTTACCCAAATGGGTGGATTTAGCTCTACTTGGGCTCTTGTTAAGATACATTATTTCACAGTGGGTTAGATTCTGACTTTTCTTTCCAAGTTAACACCAGTGTAAATAGAAAACATGCACTGCAAGTGAACAATATGGGGGGGAATCTATAAAATCCAAATGTGGGTATAAGCAGCCACAAGTCCATTATCTGAAGTGGTTATGTCATCCTACACCAGCAGAAAACTCAGCCCTCTATATTTGATTCCTAAATCTCACCTTACCTCAGATGTTCAAAGGTTCAGATGAATAAGGTATGTCTCTGTAAAGTGTGTTTTAAATTAAAAGCTAGTGAAAAACATATCTCTCGACTTCTGGATGACAGTCTTGGAAAATGTGTTTCAACTGGCAGCTGCCCTCTTCCTATTTTACTTCACCCTCACCAAGAAACCAGTACCCAGCGACGTCAGAGGTGATATTCTCAACAAAAACAATAACCTCTCTTTGGTTCATCTTCCCCATTTTGTTCTGGGTGCTGAGAGGTGGCTTTGAAAGGGCAGCATGTATAAGGCAGAAATATTTCTTGAGGGTATGGGGAGGATGTTCTCTTGTTTGAAGGAAACCAAGACTTCCAACTGATTTTAATTTTATTTTTAATGTTCATGGGAACCAGTCTTACATGCCTGGCTGAATTGAGAGTTTGGATTTTTGGCAGGTTTCTATTTGAGCCCAGCTTGGCTGTTTTTCAAAATGTCCAGATTGCTCACATTAAATCTGAATAAGCACTACCCACCAGTTTAATCAGAGTCATCTGGTACACCTCTAATTAGTGTTAGTTAAAGTTGAAATTCATAATAACACAAAATGCTGCATTTTTGGAATGTATTTAGTAAACTCCTGAATGTAAAATTGTAGGAGGGGAAATATCTTTTGCAATATTATTCGAAAACTGGAACATGTGAGTTACGGTGACAATAACACAATGGTAATAAAATAAGGCTAAGTTCCTGAAAAATGTCATGAAAACTAGGCTTTAGCCATGTAGGCATGCATACACATATACAATGTGTGTAGATACAAATGCATTTATGAACTTTAATTGTTGGTCCTGCTAATCTAATAATTGACTATAACTGTACACAGTGCACAAATCAGTAAAATGTACACATCTGGGAGTATTTCAGCAATTATCAAATAAGCATGTGACAATTTTAGGTTAGATATAAATTGTTTCCTAGTCTTAACCCATTGCAGTAAATGATATGTAAACAAAGTGTTATAAAAGTATCTTTCTGTTTGAAATCAATGTAAGTTTTGCCCGAGTCAGAACCAGACCATTAGTATGCTACTGCAGATTATCAAAAAAAGAAGTTTGAAAATTACGGTATTTGTGTAATTATTGGCTTTAAAGGATTACCACACCCCCCCACCCCCCACCCCCCCAAATCTAAATTTTTTTTGTATTACAGTCTATACTGATGTGGTGCTTGTTTATCTTGAATTCTTCCCTGAATCCCAGCCTTTGAAGATATTTTAACCTCTATTATGTTGAGACATAGACCAATTCAAACAGCAAGCCCTGCAGTTTGATCTCTTTATTAAAATGTTCCAGAAATTAACAATGCTAGATTTATGATTTTGATTTTTCAGGTGTCACTTCTAAATCCTAGAGAACTGGTGAACCATACTTTTATATTTTGCAGATGAGCTACTGTTTTTACATGTATAATATAACAATAGTGCAAAAACTATCTAAGTGTTTACTCAGATTTACATCTTACTTCAAGTGTTCTTGTTTCTCAATCATGCTTCAGTTGATACTCTGGACGTAGGAATATAATTTTTATATATATATTTTTTTTTTCTGGACACATTTCAGCTTCACTATTCAAGGATTGAATGGATCATGATTACAGAGGTTTTTTTCAAGGGCATCTGTTCTTAGCCACAGCTGAGGATGGGGCCCACTGAGCCGACTGGAAGGATCCACCTAGAATTTGTTGAATTAAGTCCTTGCACCTGGATATAATTGTCATGCTGCTGTGCTGGGGTTTTCTTAAGCTACTGGTAAAACAAATTAGCTCAATTTAAACTGGCATCCAGTAGGGAAGCAACAACTCACCTCATATAATGTTTTTCAAATAATTATTTTTCTATTGCCAGTTTTGCTTCATGAATATTTTCCTAAAGGCAGGATGAATTGTTGGAATTTTTTAAAGTTAGACACAAGAAGAAACAAAAAGCATTCTATTTTGCATATCTGCTGAGTTACAACTAGTATTAGATTAGTATGTGATTATTGATTTTATGTGACTATCTTAGATATATCTATCTATCTATCTAAATATATATTAAAAAGAAGGTAACAGCAGATAAAACAGATTAAAAAATGTGGTATAACAGCAACACCCTCCACTGTCCCCAAACCCCCAAACCAGTTTCAGTACGTATACTTCACGTACCTTTTGCCAGATTTAGCACTGTAATGGTATAACCACTTTTACATTTGGGAAAGATTCATTCAAGTTTGTTTTTTTTGTTGAACAGTAGACAAAGGTAGTCATTTATGTCTGACATGGGAATTTGTATAAATACCATGGGATCTCATTTCCTTATGTATCTTAGAACTGTTCGAACTTGGCAACAAAATTCACAAGCTTCCTGGAAGGTCCACAAAGGTTCACCGCCTTGGTTGGACTTGCAGTGGCAGGACTTCGCATGAATCCCTGGAATGTGTGCATCTGTGTTAGCTTCAGCTTTTCGTAATAGTCTCCAAATGTAGACTCTGGGGGAAAACAATGAAAAATCATCTTTTCAGCTGAACATTTCAGGTTGACTTCTGAAATGGAAGAAATAGTACTTTCTACCAGTGCTTTAAATTTTACTGTTATATTTTATTAGTGACATGCTAATTTCGAGAAGAGAAGGATATGTTCACTAGGCATGGATGGTAGTTTTTGATGTGTCTCTAGAATCATCCCAGTGCAGCTGCTTCAGCTGCTGACCAAAGATTCTTGTGACCTGGTCATGTCACTGTGGATACCAACTTAAATTGCTTTCTAAGACACTGCTCAGTTGGCTAAAAAATAACAACATGGACTGAAGCTACTTCTTGTTTATTGTACTTTAAAGAAAATTCAAGAATATAAAATATTTTGTGAAATCAAGAATATATTTTATTTTAATAAAGGGACTCCTGTTCATCCGGTTGGAGACTGTGGCGGAAATACAGATGTACATATTATCATAAACCGTCCTCTAAGCCGCACTCTTTTAATATTGGGTAGACTCAAATGCAACAGGAATGTGAATTAGGAAAGCAGTGCTTTTTTGAAGGAGGCCAAAAAATCCAGAGATCAAAAGTTAAATGTAGAAGCTGCTGTCAGTCCCTCAGCTGTGCAGTGAATTTCAAATTTTGGAGAGTGTGTGCGTGCAGCAGGAGGGGCAAGCGTGGACGTTTCTGTGGCTCTCGATAACAGTTTAACTTGTGTAAGCGTTAGTTCAAGGTGAACCTCCGTGTATCACAAATTCCATTACCTGAAGAGTTGCGTATGTGGCACTGAGACTAGTGGGAAAGTGCTAAATGCATGTGGTCCTGAGTGAAGGCACCTTTCAAACAGCAGCTGATTCCTGACTGGGGACAGTTTAAAGGTGTAGGGCAGTTGGTGGTTTTTAAATTACCTTTGTTATAAAGCAAATTTTGTTTTTAACTGCTGGGCCTGATTCTTGCTTACAGTACAGCCTGTTTTCTCCACTCCTGCAGCGTAACAGGCACTCCCCTGTGGTGTGGATTTGCCATCAGTGCTCCAGCCGGAGGCTCAGCATGGACCCGGGGTGCAGAAAATTCACACAGCAAAAGAGGCCAGCACATGAAATGACATTGACTGAATTATCATTATCTGTCTTCTGTGGAAGAGGAGGCCACGGGAGAGAGTTACTATACCCTAACTCATTGTACCAATGGACACCCAGAGCGAAGTTTTTCTTTCAACTGCGATAGTTCTGAATCAGTGCATAGGAGAATGGGCAAGCAAGTTGCTTTCATATAATATTCCTTTTTATAAGCTCATTTTTCTTGAGCTTCAGGGGAAAGAAAAAAACCTTCAGTTTTCCCTCAAAGTTGTGTAACAACTGTGGCTGGTGTAAAGGTTGCCTTGCCTCCTCTCTATGCTCCCTCTCCTGTCTGAGCTTCCACGGAGGAGAAAGTAGGAAAAACCAGTGGCAAACTGAGCTTAAGATTTTTTCTTTTTTTTTTTTTTCTTCTCTCCCCTGCTCCCCCCCCCCCTTATGTGATGATAATCCTAGGCCTGCACTTAGAGAGAAGCTTCCAGTGGGAAATTAAGCTAAACTGAAAAGCATAACAAAACCCAAATCATCTCGACTGCAAGAATTCCTCCAGTGTTTTATTCTTTAATGCTTATTAATAGAGACAATACTAAACCCAAAAGGAAGCTAGCAATATCCTGTTCTTTTTCTTTTTTGTTATAGCATGGATTTTTGTTTAGTAAACTCCATGTCAGATCTTCTAATTTAATTACTGAACTCACAATGTGAATAAACGTACAGACATGACTAATAGCATTCTCTTATAATTTCATTACAGGGTAATAGACATGTGGTTTTTAAAACTGATTTTTTTTCTTCTGTTACAGAGTGTTTATAATATAAATGAACTCTCACATCCTGCCTTCTTTTTCTCCTTACCCTCTCTTCATTTCTTTTTAGATTTGATTCATAGAAAAATGCGAGCGATGCGTGCCACTGATTTGGGTCATCTGCACGCAATTCAAAAGGAAAAGGTGATTTTTTTCATTGCCTGCCAAGTAAGTGGGAGAGGTGTAGGAAAAAGTGGATTTATGCATAAAACACAAAACTCCAGATGAAAGAACGGACCTCTTTTATCATTGTGGAAAGAATCCATCTGCAATAATTACCAGTCAGACTATCCGCACACTATGTTACTTCGTGACATCTGAGAACTGCTGCACTTCTTGAACCAATAGCCGCTATATAGCAACCAGCATCAATCCTGAATGAAAAAATTGGCCCAACCGCTGGTGAATGGCACTCAGTAGGTTTCCCATTGAACTGTGCTGCGAAACAATGATGCACATTCGTAAATCACCGTGTGCGCCTTTCAGTTCTTATGCATATCCCATACTGGACAGCTTCCATTCACTCTGGCACCCACTGCAAACAAATGTAACTATGCATCAGAGATGAAAGTGAAAATGCATATGTTAAATCCCAAATGGAAGCAGAAGAGTGTAATATATACATAGTTGCTTAGCAACAAACATGTTTTGGCCACAGGAACGGTGACATCAGTCAGAGGAGCGAGAGGCAAGCTGCTCTGCCCTCCTTGTCTCTCTCCCCAGAAGCTTCATAAAGGTCTTTCCTTATTTCTTTCAAAGCAGAAGAGAGAGGGCTATTGTAGACATTCGTTTATGCTATTAATGCAACAGACTGTAGGACAATTGGACTTTTCTTTGAGCAGGGAAACTTGTTTTCATTCTGGGTGTCTGCTGTAATGGCGCATGCCCTCCCGTACAGCCAGGTGTTTTGATCCTCACTTTATGGCTCTCTGTGGAGTCCCTCTTAGCTGAAATGCTCAGATAGGAGAAATGAAGTGCTAAGTCTGAAAATACAAACTGCTGGAATAAAAAAAAAAAATTGTGGTGTCACTCACTCTGGTTTTGACCCCGCTGCGCCTTTCACTTCAGCTCCTAGAAGCTTTTATTCTACTGGCATTTCACACTCCTCTGTATTTTTTCAGGAAAACACATGATGTTTATTTTGGTAAATCATGCAGTATCTATGGCTAGTAGATAAGTATTTATTAATTCCTCCCATTTTAGATGGTCTGAATATCTCTTCTCTCCTTTTCCCCTTCTCTCCCCTTCCTGCATGCTCTGGCGTGCATGCTGTCATGCCCTCTGCAATGGGAGGCAAAGGAGAGAGCTGGCAAGTCCTGGTTCAAGTTACACGCACCCCTCCATGCAAGTAGCTCCTATTGACACAAATGTGAGCTCTGTGCGTAGCTGACACATAATGCGCCTCATGCTTTCAGCAGTCTGCTTGCTCCACTGGACCATAGCATCTTTCACGTATAGAAATATTGCACATTTGGGTTCAAATCGATCTGCCACCCTGGATTGCTGCAGACACGTCCCTGAATACATTATTTTTGAGTGTTTCCTTTTAATTTAAGGTAATGAATGTACTTTGGTGGATCCCCAGTGGGGGGAAAGAACATTTCAGGCATGCACTTCTCTTTGCAAAGAGGGCTTTCTTGACAGTGTGAGAGACGTGTAGGAATGCAAGATATATTGAAGAACTCAAATGAAATTAAAATCATGGATGAAAGCAGGGTTAAAGACCATTATGATAAAATAAGGCCTTTATTTCCATTCATGGAGCTATTATGTAGATAGTGTTTTACTTGCTTCTCATTTTCTGTGATGGAGACCTTTTTTCATGTACTAGCACATATCAAATTGACAAGGTATAACCAATAATATCTTGCACTTACTATCAGATTAATTTGGGGAAGAAAGTGTGTCATTCTGAAAATATGGAGGAACTTGAGACAAGGTGTGGTGGTGCCTTTGAGCAGACAAGGTAAATGAGGTCATCATGGAAGGGTGGTTCAAAACAGAAGGGAAGACAAAAAGGTTGTATGATAAAAGGCTGGAAAACAGGAACAAGCATGATATTAATACTTTCTGAAGAATCTTTTCTTCTCTTGAAACATCAAGAAAATGAATCAGGAGCTGGAAAGATATAGCTGATGCCCTGAACAAGAGGTTGAGGTGGATTCTTGTCTTCTTTTTCTGTCTGTGACTTAAAGCAATTCTCCTAGCATGGCTTACAGCCTGAACGGGTGTTCTGTGTAGCCTGATCCTACAGACATCAAATTAACAAATGGATCTGAAGTTCATGGCTGGCTTCTCAGAAAGACAACAGGTGAAACCGGGATCCCATATGTGAATTTTGAGAAGTTGGCAGCTTGAACAATGAACTGAAATTTATTGGCTGGAGATCAACCCAAGAAATTCTCCTAATATGCTACTGTGCTTTTCCCCCTGTAAGCTCTTCTTTTTTAATTTGTGAAATGAATGACTATATCAGCTGAAAAGATAATTAAACTAGCAGCCAAAATAGATGTTTTAAAGGCCTGTTAGATTGCTAGTATTTTAAATGTGAATAATCAAAATTTTTAATGGTAATTGCTCTCATTGAGTAAAACAAGATTTTACAATTCACATTAATTACTGAACTCTAATTTATTTCCCGACATATACATTTTAGTTGATATCTCTCTGACTTTACTCGTGAAACATAGGCTTAATGGTTTGCCAAGTGTTGGCTTTCTGAGAAGTGTAATTTATAATTTTGCTAATGGAATTATTGTCTTCTTTTATAGTTAACCACATAGATGGACAGGTAGTTTCCTTTTAAAAAAGATATACCTCAATGTTAAGCAAGGATTATGAATCTATCCATGCTTTTAATAGTTGTGTTGTGAAGCTCCATTCAGATGCAAAGTCTCTGTAAAAATATCTGGAAGGTTATTAATAACTTTGGCTTGTATTTTAGTCTGCCATGGGCTTCCCTGAAAGGTGGGATAGAAATAGGAGGAATGCGGTATTGGAAACCACATGAAGATTCACGTCATAATATCTGTGACAAGTTCACGTCCTAAGTAGTAAAGTTCGAGTTTGCAAGATCAATAATAAGAGAAAAGCTGGAATGGAAGCATGCAAGTTCTGAGTGTCAGTAAGTTCTGCTGTATGATCTCTGGTTTTCCGTCACTCCATCTTTTAGATGGATGACATCTCTGCTCCACCTCATTGCATTTGTTTTCATGTCTGCAGTAGACTCTGTAGGATCTGTACAGACTTTACTTTCATGTCACTTGGAGTCACTTTGATATTCTTAGCAGCTGAACTGGTCCAGTAATGTGGTCAGATAACCTGGCTTTAAGTAAGACTTCTGAAACTGTTTCGCTATTCACACATGCCTCATCAAGACTCATTAAATGTCTTATAGGAAAAATTATGAATCCCTCAGACCCTGTTTAACCTCTCCCCCTTTTGGTAAGCTCATAAGCAAAGCTAAGGAGGCATAGTCTTGGTGAAATCTGCTGTAAGATGGGTGTTTTCGCAGTTGGAAAACCATACTTGGAGATCCGTTATCAATGAGACATTCTTCAGACAGAAATCTGCACCAAGCAGGATCCTGTGCTGTGGTCTGGTCTCACTGATTAGTGTCCGTAGTGTCCTGGGTGCAAGAACTGCCTGTGCTCATTACATCCACAATGAATGTGAGCCTGGGAAAGCTGTAGGTACGTTGGAGGCTGGAACTGGAAATCACATTGGAGAAATGACTGGAAAAAATGTTATTCATCGGGGAGAGAAAGGTACTTACCGTATATAAGAGGAAAAGTTGACTGCAGAAATGCAGAATGAAGAGCAAACTATTTGATTCTAAAAAGCATAATAGAGAAGTTATGGGGGGTTCAACCTGTACTTAAGCCTTCAACAAAAGGATGTTGTGAAAAAGAAAAATGTATTGCTGAGATTTTTTTTTAAATGAGCGTAACCCGGAAGACAGGTGTATGTGTCCTAGCTTGCTCAGCATGGGCAAGCTTTGGGTATTATTTTCCAAAAAGGACATGGAGCAAAGGAAAGAATCCCAAGCCAAGTAGTCAGAACAGCCGACAGGGAAATTGGAAGGACAGGGGCTGTGTACTGTGTATAAAGGGGAGCAGCACAACAGTCTTCAAACACGTTAAAAGTTGCTGCAGAGAGGAAAGAAATTAACCGTTTAACACTTTTTCTCTGAATTGGTAAGAAAATATAGACTTAAATTACTCCAAGAAAGATTTAGGTTAGCCATTATAAAAGTCATAATTAAAGAACAGATCAGATTGCATTGGGAAAATGTGTGCATTTCTACTGTTAAAGGACTTAAAAAACTAGTTAAATAAATGTCTGTCAAAAATAGCATATCTACAGCTGATTTTTGACTTCTTAAAATCTTTTTCAGTTCTGCTTTCTGTTATTTTCTCCAAATGGATTCTGCCGCTTGGATGTTTGTTGGTAAAGCCAGCAATCAGAATAATAATGTAGAAGCAGAGCCCTGTAAACACAGAGGATCTGGTACGGTTTCTAGTCATGTCATTTAGCCTCTAGTGGAAAGTGCCAAGATATGTGCTTTGGAAGACTCGTAGGGCACATAGCTGCATGTCAGCCTATTTCAATTAGTGTGTTGAAATGGCGGATTACACATCTCTATAAAAATTAAATTGGTCTCATCCCTGAAATTATAACAAGCCTGAGGATCCAATGGAAAAATCAAATCTTGAGCACCTCAGTTTCAGGGGCCGCTGAAATGCATCATACCACTGCCTCTGTGGCACCCTGTTGCTGTTGCTCGTCCTCTCTGGATGTCCCCTCTCCCACGGTGTGGGGGTCACAGAGACAGGGACGCACTGATGGAGAGCAGTCCCTAATTGATGGCTTCCTGCTTGGAGTGTGTTGGCTGTTGAGACGTCGGTCAGCCCCGGGAGCCTTAGTTCCGTAGTTTTCTGAAGATAGTCTTGCTTTCTTAAGTGCCTGTGTTCAGACTATTTAAACGTGGAGTTTAAATGGATTTTGAGTGTTTAATGATACAGCTGCCCCCTCTGCAATGTCTAGCCTGTAGTACGCACCATCCATTCACAGTCATCACGTGCCCCAGCTGGGAGCTCAGGTGAGCTGATGGTTTGTAGTTTCCCCTGTGTGCTCTGCCAGTTCCCTCTGTCGAGCCCTCTCTTCTCCTTCAAATCCATCTGTGGCTCATGCCACGGGCCAACACATATGTCTCCCCCACGCTCTGGGGACATCTATCACGTTACAGGCTGAGACTGGAAAATTTCTCAGATTTCCTTGCTTCTGCTTCATGCCAGTTAGTGGGGGCTGCCAGTGTCTCTGAAGCTGTTGGTCACTGCTGTGGTCCCTTCTACCTGTTGTGTGCTGTACGTGGGTAGCAGCCCTGGGCAGAGGCAGAGGCTCAGCCTGTTGTGTCCCCATCCCAGTGGCAGCCAAGCGGTGGTCTTTCCTGGTGGCCCTTCTGCATGCTCTGCCCGCGCTGAGGTTGCAGCAGGAGGTGAGCAGGTCGTGAACAGGCTCTAAGAGCCACAGAACTATGTGCGGCTGTTCAGAGGGAGGCTGGTCTCTGACAGATCTTCCTACCCCGTGCTGAGTGGTGAGTAATCTTGAGGGGAAAGCAAATACGGAGCCGAGACCAGGCAGAGTTCAGGCAGCTTCCCTGGGGATGGAGGTTAGCCCTCTGTGTGTGGATCCACACTCTGTACATGAATGCGGCGACATTTCTGTCTCTCCAACATCTCCAAAAGCTGTGCTCCAGGATGTCTCACTCGTTGGATGTGGGTGGATCCAGCACTGCATTTCTTTTCTCGTGGACCGAGGCACAGTGTTCTTGGGAAATGGTCTCGGGAGATGTTATTTCCATAATTCTCATCCTCAGGGACTGGGGGGAGGGGGAGGGGAAGATTTGTGAGGCTAGCTATTATAAAAAGCAAAAAATAAAAAATTTGCTGTCTCTGATGCTGCCTGCTTGAGCTCTAAAAGTACTGGTTTCTAGATGTCTATAAAAGTCAGTAGCATTGCTATGCACTGGATTTGTTGCCTCAGCTTTTAATTCAATTCATGGTGTGACAGACATTGAAGGATGGGGGGGCAACTCTAACAACTTCTACCAGCAGTCCTTAATCTGGGGCTGTGCCCTAGCACGCTGGCTCGTCCCCTCCCTCTGCCTGCCCCCCTCCCCATCTCTCACAGCCCCTGTGGACCATGCCAGCCATCAGAGAAAATGTAAACAAAGTGTTTTTCCACAATGCCGAAGTGACTGCAGCACATCAGGGAAGACGGCCACCTCTTGGTCGCACACCTCAAAGCTCTTCAGGTGTGGTTTTAGGTGACAAGTGGGAATCACAAAAGTTGGGTGCACAGATTAGCTGCTCTCGACTTATGCCCATGCTGCATTTTGATTGTCAGTCAAGAAATAAAAAGCGGACAGATATTTTAGGAGGTGCAAAGGCAGTAGCGGCAGCATGCCTGAGGTTCAGGGGGTTTTCTGGACTGCGCTGCTGCTGGAGTTCAGTTTTCAAGAGAGGAGAATTGGTGGGAATTGCCCCCTGCCTGATATTTTTCTTTGCTTTGATTTGCTTCTTTTTCAGCAGGGGGGAACATTTGGCACTGGTGCTTCTGAAAGGAAAGGCTCGGAGGCCCATCTTCTGACCTGCATCAAAATAATTTGTATTTTAAAAAATTTCCTGATAAATGAAACTACTGCATTATTTAAGACAACATCAATGTGCATGAAACAAAATGAATTTTAAATGGAACAGTTTTGAAATGAAAATGTTTTTTTCAGATAAGGCCAGAAGAAAATGCTTTGAAACTTTTCTGCTCTGTTTGGTTTAGAAAGTGCAGTGCTGCTGAAATAGACCTATTCCTTGAGGAGTTTTTTTATTTTGAAAAAGCAACTTTTTCTACCTGAAAAGCACTGCCCAGCTCTAGTTAGAAGCCTAGCAGCCCTGGTGTCTCGTGGTGGGAATTTTCTGAGGTGCATAAAACACTTGGGTAGTTATGAAAACTTTACCCGGGACCAGATTTATCCTATTTAATGTCTTAAATATTGGTCGAACAACTCATATTAAATCGTATGTACTATAATTTTTTCCTGATCAATTCCATATTTATAGCATTAATCATTTCTCTGCAGTTAATTAAGAGAATTGATGGCTCTTAGGCTTCCTTAAGCTGATCCTTTAAATACGTATATCAGGCAAGATCTCCATTACCCAAATCAGACACCACCACATTAGCTGTACAGAGGCCAAAGAGACAGGAGCACAGATCCAGAGAGTATTCACAGAGACCTGACAAACAAAAAAGTAATATTTCAAGCTTGTGTCTCAGAGGAATGGGGAAATAATAGCGATATAATCGAGGGAGTGTTTGTGGAGCCCTTATAGCTTAAAAACCTTTTGCCTCAGCCGCACTAATACTCTGAAACAAGGATGCTGATTATATGACCAATTGTTTAGCATGTGTTCCTAAACTGGTTTATAATTACCAAATTAATCTCTCTGAG
Source organism: Haliaeetus albicilla (assembly GCF_947461875.1). Taxonomy (NCBI): domain Eukaryota; kingdom Metazoa; phylum Chordata; class Aves; order Accipitriformes; family Accipitridae; genus Haliaeetus; species Haliaeetus albicilla. The sequence goes on from NC_091491.1 coordinate 28,492,559, forward strand.
GTATTAAAAGCCTATTTGCACAATCTTTGTAAAACTAAAAGGGAAGCGAAGCACTTTACCTGGGTTGATACAGAGCCCTGCAAATAGCAACTATTTGTTTTTGTAGCTGTTGTGGCTCTGGGAACAAGTAAATATAAACAGCAGGAAACACAAATACAGAGGCAGTGCAATTGGAGGCTGTCAGGAAGCAGTATGGTGGCTTCAGGAGCTGAATTCGGCTTGAAATAAGCTTTGTCTCAGTATGCGTAAGAGGCTTTGGCACTGTATCAGACCTCTGGGGAAGCCACTCAGCAGGGTGGGGATTACTATAGTTTGTGCTTCCCAATTCACAGCAAACTTGCTTCCCTGTCATACTCGTGCATTAACTCTCTCTGTCCCACCTCGGTGCTTTTTGTGGGGATTTGTTTGCTTTCTAGCTAACAGCCTGACATCTGCTAGTTGAGAGTGGAGGAGAAAAATCCCCAGCACACATGACTGAGTGACTGCAGAGCGCTTCCCCTCTATGGTGAGTGAGAGAGGCACAAAGATGGCTAATTTTGCCGGGCTGGATAATTCTCCTCCGCAATGGATGTGCTGTAGTTGCTTTGACAATACCATCTAAAATGCAAATGAATTATGCCTGCATATAATAGCCGGCAGTGCTGTGTAGACCTGCTGCTGGTATAAACTTCCTCCTAATGATTATTTTTCTCTCTCTGCGAACACATGGACTCCACTCTCTCTTTTGAGGTTTTGCAAGGGTTAATTTTCTCTTAGCTGTGGGAATATTTTGCGTTAGGAGAAACTCCATGGTTATTCCTAACACATGACTATCAAAGAGTCAGATTAGCCGAGGGGGAGGGGAAAGGCTCCTGAGTTTGCACTTCCTGTCTCTTAATAAAGCTGAGATTCCAGAAGTATTTAATATCATTGTGGTTTACATAGGAAATTGTCTGAACACTCCTAGTAAGTAACTGAATATATGGCTGCTATATTCAATACCATTTGTCCAAGATCGTTTTTCTTTCAGTTATGTTAGATATCTGGAAAATGTTGTAAAAGCAGGATCTCGTTACGGTGCACAGCTAAATGAGCAACTATAAAATACAGTTTAAAAAATTTAAATATCTAAAATGTATTGAGAAATGTGAGGTGCACCAGTACTAAAGAAACAACAGCAATTGTTTTATATGCACTGCTAAGGCAATAAAATGTGGATTCCTTATGTAGGTCCAAATGTAGCAGCTGGATTTGGCTTTATGAACCATGAAAAATAGTTCCCATCTGGAAGTTGATGTTGAATAAAGATGCAACAGTAAGGCTGCATCTTACATGTAACATTTATACACTTCCAACTCAATACAGCACTAGTACTGGAGAGGAAAGGGGGGGGGGCGGGAGATGGGAATATACAAATCAGAAGCCTCTGGCCAACATTTTTATGTGTGTTCTCTAATTTAGAAGCCTCAGGTTTTGGCTGCTTGTTTTTTTTTTTTTGTTTGTTTTTTTTTTGTTTGTTTTTGTAGGATAACCCTACTAATAGTCAACACTGTACAAGTAAGAGAAGGCTTCTGAATGCCTTCCACCACACTCATTGCTTCAAAGACCATAGGCTTCATCTCTCTGTCAGATAAGTAAGAAAGTGATTATGTCACTAGTTTGTGATATTAACTCCCCAAAGCATCCCTACAGCCCCCCCCCATCGAATTGGCATTTAAAAGTGCATTCACAGAGCCTGCAAATCAGGAAGTCTGTTTCAAAGTGGCTGCAAGCTGAAGCTGGCCCTTCGCTCTGCACCTGCACCCTGTCACGAGCAATGTTTGCAACATGCAAATCCCACATTTTCATATCCAAATCCCCCAGTCATAAGGTGCCTAGGAGATCCTACTTCCTCTCGCACAAAAATATGAAGGTCCAGTGTAGAGAGCTTTTTTGAAAAATCTAACCCCAGACAAAAGTCTATTAATTCTTAAAAGATTTTGTTAAATTCATGATGCCCCAAGCATTTTTAAAATTCAAATTATACACAAGCATAGTCTATGCTAAAACCTTACACTGTAAATAAGGTTGTAAATTCTTATTAATAACATAAGGCAACAAAAAGCCAATAAAGGAATGAAGTTTGAACATTTTATTGGCTCTTTTTTCTTCCTTGAGCAAGAATTATTTCTAATGCAAGACGAAGTGTTAGAAGACGTGATGATCCCCTTTGGCTTTTGCCTAGAAGCTGTTGTGAGGTTTCTTTAACTGCGAGACTCTCATGGTGGCCCCAGTGCTGCAGTACATCTGGCTGAAAAGATTTCCTGTATTTTCCTAAAAGGGTGCTGTTATTGTTCCTGTTGCCCTGGCCATTTCCATGAGCCTTTAAAATGAACCCAGGTCCCCCACTGATGTTGCGAGGCAGACATTTTAAAGGTGGGGGGAAACTTTAAAATCAAAGTTGGATGTTGCAGGTATTCATAGTCATCAGACCATGGGAATCTTGAAGCGCCCTTAATCGACATTTACCATGCATTTGAAATAACGATGCACCCTGATGCTTGCAAACTGTATTCCTTTAACATGGGAAATAAGAACCACATATGTTTAATATATTAACATGTGCAACACTCACTTGGTACATGTGGCCCACTGATGTGATCATAGGCTTTCCTCAAGTTAGCTCTTCAAATCAGAAAGCAGTATCACCCTTTCACCTCTTGATATCCTGAGATTCCACACCTATACTGCACTCTTCTGCTTATTCAGTAAGTCCCCTGCCGAGGAGGGCTCTGGAGGTTTGTCCCAGGAAGGTGTGTGGCTGTGTTTGTACGCGTGTGGGCACAAGGGAGGGCATAATCCCTTTGAGAGAAATTGTGCCGCAGCCTAAAAAACTGCCACAGCCTTTTCAGAGAAGTTTCCAAAGCTGAGCTGAACGTGTCTGACTTTAACTTTCTATTTTCTGTGGTGGGGTCTTGGAGTTTCTGGCAGATACTCCTCAGGCCAGGACCCAGGTGGCTCGTCTGAATTTGTGAGTGAGAGCAGGGAAGATGTTCTCCCTTGCTCCTTGGAAAATGAGGAAAAGGCACCGTGTTTGCAGCTCCTTGGTTAGAAGCATCCTTAATGGTAAGGTCTGATAGCATCATGAACAGGTTTCAAAGGGGAATCACACCTCCAAGTTTAATGTCTCAACAGTGGCCGAGCCTCTGAAGGCGTGGGGGGGTGTAGGCTGTGTTCGCGAGACCGAAGTTGGAGCACTGGCAACTTCTGCCCGAGGGTGGGCGGTTGGGGCCGGGCGGGCTGGCTGGCAGGCAGTGGAGGCAGAAGGCATCTTTGCGGTGGATTGGGGGCTGCAGAGAGGGAACAGGAAGGTCAGGAGGAGCCGGTGGGGTTTGATGAGGGGTCGATGAGGGGGGAGAGGCTCTTCCCATCCTGGCTGGGCCATCTACCCTCAGCCCGTCCCTTTCCCAACCTGACCAACCACCTCTCCTCTATCGTGGGGCTCTCCATGCTGCAGCCCTTGCATGTACGTACCCCTGTGCACCTTGGGCTGGGAGGATGCGGGCAACTAGACTGTGGGGGTGAGGGGGGGGCATTTCTGCTCCTTCTGCCTGCCAGGCAGTGGGCTACAAGTTCTTGGCCCCCAGCAAGAGGAAGAGCAAAGGGTTTTATGCACAGGAATGGGCTTTTCAGAGTCCAGGAGCCAGTTCCTTTCACCCTTGGCCTAAGCAGAGCAGATGATCAGACATTACCTACTTTGTCTATGCCTTGAGCCGGCTCTGGACTCAGTACAAGACCATAAACATTCATTAAGTCCCCTGTCCAGCCTCCATGAGAAAAAAAAAAGCACCTGGAGTAAGACTATAATGCTGGCTATGGCATATGGAGAGGAGACTGCCTCTCTCCACTGTATATTTACATTTATTGTTCAAGTCAGTTTTGTAATTAAAATAGCATTTAAAAAATTAAATATCTAGGCTTCCAAGTCCCAGATCTCTTTTTATCCTCAAACTTGCAAGGAAAAGAGACATTTTTGCATGGAGGATATTTCTATTCCCAGTTGCAGAATCTCCGGCCTTTTCATTGTTTAATTCACGTGCATGCAAATGTAGGGATTGTGCAAGCCTTGGCAGGCGATGCTCTGGAAATTGTTCCCACTGCTGAACAATTTAAGCAGCTAGGTTTCATGGCAATCCCTTCCAAAACTGCTGAATCTAGGCCAGGATTTAGGACAGACCTGTGTGGTGCTATTAGAAAGCATAGGTTGTGTGCAGTTAGCCTGGGAGCTGGAGAGCAGAGAGCTACAGTCCTGCCTGTGTCCAGTGGCTTTAATAAAGAATCCCATTTATATTCATTACCGCAACCAAGTCCTGCCTCTAATCTATCGCAAGGGACACTACAGATATATTATTTCTTTGTAGTCTCAAAATGCTCAGATGGTTTTTAACCTTATTAAATCTAAGCCCCTTAAATGTGCTTCTGAAGCAAAACTTTTAGCAATAAGCTTCCCAAAAAGTGCAAGATTTACAAAGCAGATTTATGGCTATATAGTGAGTTAAGTAACATTTCTCTCAGCATATCATTTGCCAAAATTAGAGGAAATTCCTTACTTCAACTGAACAGGGAGCATTAGGAACATCTACTGTGCTGGTAGATCAGGTCGTTAGTGTTCTAAGAATCAAGACAGCAAAGTGTTAATCTACCTAGATGATTTTCTAATGGTTGTGACATTTCAGGAAACAATAAAACTTTGTTTGAATTACAGAATGCTTCGAAGTCCTCAGGATTTCACATCTACTATATGGGAATAAAATTGGTCATAACTTCCCAGAGACAGTATCTTCATTTTCTAATAGAACCAAAACCCCAATTCTTTTAAAAGGTTAAACCACAATCACACATACCATGGCCCCATGCAACTATGTGATTGTTTCTAAGTGTGCAGGTACCATCTAGTTATTTACAAGTAAAGGATCAGCCTGGGTGTTTCAGAGCCACTGTGGTACATGGTACAGTACACATGGCATTTTATTTCACATGAAAAAAGGCATATGGGTGCAGAAAGTATAGGTATTGATGAATCTAAAACTAAAAGAAGTCAGATCAGGATTCTTTTTTTGTCAGAAAATGATGTAAATAATTACTAGGTGAATAAGAAGACTCAAAATGACTAAAATGATATGCTATCAGTTTTTTGCTAAATTCGTAATAACTAAGCAAACTGTTTGGTTACAGAAAAAGGAAATACTGTGTAGACTGGACTTTGATTTCTGCATTTGGTATACAGTATGATAATGCAGATGTTTGTTCATTTTTCATCTACAGTTTGGGGCCACATGTTTTCAGTCGAGTTTTGGAGACTTATTTTCTGAGCTAAGCGTATTTTTTTGACTATTATTTTAGATAGGGCCAGCTGGAAACTAAGGAAGGGGGAACTGCCTAAAACCACCTCTGCACTTGGAGTACTTCATTTTACAGTATCAGTAAAAGCAAAATTCTATGAGAGAGTGTAGAATTAGAAGCCAATCAATGGAGAAAGAAACATGGCCTTAGAAATACTAGTGTTAGGGTCTCAGAAGCAGTGATTCCTCTTTTTGTATTCTAGGCAAAAAGAGTTCTAGAGTGGAGCCTTCTCCCAGCACCTGGGCCTGGGATAGGACATGTATATTCGGGCAATTTGGCTGAATACACCAGCTGAAAAATGAGCAAATCTACACTGTGAAATTCTTTAGCCAGACACAACAGGAAAGCAAAATTGTCTGTCTGTAGGCAGACTGGTACAAAATATAGTTGAGGGATATATTTTTCCTAGACAGAGAAAGCAAAAGTTGGATGAGTGTTTTCTCCATCTGCCTGTTTTTGACAACAGTGTTCAAAGTGACCAGGAAACACTTCAAAATAACACGCAAGTGTTCCTCTGCAGGCATTTCTACATGTTTTAAGCACATATTCTTAAATGGGTGCATACTGCTTTTGTCTTGTGAAATGCATCACCTAACAATGCAATGCTATGGACAGCAAAGTTTTCCATCTCATCAGTGGTATCCTCCACATACCAGTGACTGGCAATTCCAGGAAGAAAGGATTTCCATGAGTCACAGTGATTTATAATATGAATCCATTTAAAATACATTATATTTGTAACTTTTATATTAAATGGAAATTTATTAAATACAGTATGAACCAATGTTCAAATGGATTTATAATATGCATTTATATAAATATGAAGTGTTTACAAAAAATTGTTTACAGAAACTTTGCTGTTAGGTCTGTATTTTTTTGCGTCCCTTTTATGTATTTTTAAAGCACTAGGTGTTAAAGTATCCACTCTTTAAATTGTATTCTGGCCTATAAGCTTTTAACTTGGAAATAGATCCATCTGCAGTGAGGTCTGTATTACTTGAGAGAGAATCTTGTTCTAAATATGTATTGCCTTCAAAGCAATAGATATCATCCTTGAAGTCTGGGTTTGTTGATACCTTGTCAAATACTTTGAAGAAGGAAGTCTCAGGGTGCATTTGCAAACTTAGCACTTGGCAGAAAAAGGATTGTGAAGGCACAAAGGAATGTAGTATCAGGTTCTTGGTCTGGTTTCAGGTGATATCCCAAATGGGTGATGGGTAAAACTGCTTTATTAGACTTGCATAGCGATTAATCAGAGGAAAAACGAGGACACCGATTCATGTGTGACTTGCACAAAATCCATAGGCATATCCAGCTGCCTTCAAGCAGAACTGACCTCTGGGGCGAAAGGCAGGGTGTGTGTCTCCACTGCTCATCCCCAGAGACAGCTTTAGGCTGGTCCTGACTCCCTGCTGTTGGGGTGTGTGCTCCCCAGGAGCACCTGGTGACACCTCAGGCCAGAGAGCCCTGAAGGTGTAGGCTCCACTGTGAGGATTCCCTGCTGCAGGAGCCCTGCAGACACCAGTCCCTGCCTTCTTTCCTATGTGGAGACTTAGGAAAGGGTTGCAATATTTCTGAGGGAATTCTGCCAGATATTCATGTATCTACATTTTCTGCTCACTCAAGGGGAGCAGTGGTAACCAACGTACTAAAAGTCTTCAAATGCTGACAAATACAATTTAGCTTTGAAGGCTGCCAGCAATTCTGTGGTAGTAAATCCCATTTGCAATCAAAGGGTGAGTCATTAGCCTTGACATTTGAGAAATGGAGATTACTATGAATTTATGAAAAAGGTTCCCTAAAATGTTTCCTTAGCAACTGCTGCTGAGGAGCCTGGGGCATCTCTTAGGTCCCTAGGCTCAGGAGAGCTGGCAGCGGTGGAGCAGACGGTTTCCTATCCTCTTGCTGTACGTAGTGCTGAGGGTTTGCTATCCCTTTCCGCTCAAGTCTCGTCTAAGCGAGTTAAAATGGTGTTTTCTTCAATTCAGTTATCTTTACTGAGCTGGCTTAATGCAGCTGAAACGATAGCAATGTGCACAGCTTATTGCGCAACACAGGAGGTTGAACTGTAGCCTACACAGGGCTAGGGGCAGTTTGTCCAGTTCCAAACACAACCCAACAGAAGTCACATGACAGCTTGTTATCACCATATCGAGCATAAAATTTTATTTTAAAAGGGTTTTTGTTAAAACAAAAAGAATTGAAGAAAGCTACTAATTTTCCATTTGTCTTCTGTTTCTGCAATGCTCTAAGTCCTCTACTCAACCTTTTCCGTACAGGCATAAGGATTAAACATTCCCTTTAATGTTAAAAAGATGGAGTGATGAAGACCTTCCACCTGTGGGGAAACCATAGAATATTTCTTGACCTGCAGTAAGATCACAACCATTGACAATGTTGTGTATATTATAATTCAGCCTGTTGATTCAAGCTCAACACAGTTAATTTGGTTAAGTTGGAGAAAAATAGTTTTCTCTTAGTTTAAACAGGATCCTTGGCTGGCTGCCACATCAACAAAGAAAAGTGAGACACCTCAATATGAGTGTGTGGGAAGGTGGGAAGGGAGGAGAGGGAAGGAGGACACGTGGAGAGGCCCAGGCGCTCCTTGGAAAAGCAAAGGGGGTATTGGTTGGAGGCAGCAGGCACTGGGGGTTACACAGAAGGAGGAATATCTTGAGTGTACTACAACAACTTCTGTGTCTTGCCTCAGTCAGGTAGGCTATAAACCCAGCGATAAATCCCAGGAGAAACTGGATGATTGCAAAGCTGTGAAGGCATAATCTCATCTCATGACCTCTGCATAGACCAGAGCAGAAGGTTCTTCTGGACCTAGGGAACAGGTCTTAGTAAAGAAACGTGCAGCCACCTGCCTAGCACATACTGTATGCTTTCTTTTTGTTGTATTAAACTCATTCCTTTATTAAATGAGATTCTACTTTTCTGCTTCCAGCAGTCAATGTTCTATTCACATGATTTCCTATGGTGGTAACGTCATGATTTTCATGTATATGTGATTTTTTTTCTTCTAGATTTTCCAAATCTAAGACAGACCATTAAAGTACCTAACAGCTTCTAAGGGAAAGCTATTACTGCTGGTGTAACCCACAATACAAATATGGGCACAAATCATACACACAATTCTTAGCAATTCTACTGCAGAATATTTGCAGGGGAGTGGTTCCTTTTCTTGACATTTTTACATAATGGAGAATCTTAATTTTTTCAAATGAAAAGAAGCCTGCCTTTCTTTTCTCCTCTATGAAATGAGACACTCCCCATCTTTCTGTTGCTCCTATGCTGTATATCCACTGAGAAAGGACTGTCATTCTGCAAACTCTCATGTATTTTACAGGGTCAACATTGCTATTCATCTCATGCAACTGCAGCCAATCTTGGCTGCCAGGTGAAACACGATGTTGAAACAGAGAAGCAGCCTCGAAGAAATACAAGCTCTTAAACCATGAATGGCTTTGTGGATCAAAAATGCCATTTTGAATTACACCTGGAAATGAAGTGGAGAGTGGTGAAGTCTCTGGAGTGCGGGTGCAACCGCGGGAAGGAGGAGCGGTGCCGGAGCAGGCAGTCCCACCCTTGCCTGCCGAGTATCTTGCAGGTCTGCTCTGAGTGCATCGGTTATGATTGGGAGCAGCTGCAAGCTCAGCCCAGTGCAGCGCTCCCAATACGTTCCAGATGATGAATATGATGCAGACGTACTGGAAGAAAAATATATTTCTGGGGAGAAAAACAATTACTTCTCAAAGCAAGACAATGAAGCTGAACCGATGCTACATGGGCATAAAATAGAACAGAACTTTTGGGCAACAGCTTTAACTTCTAATAAATCACCCACCTGGAGATCCTTTTGCAGAATGAGTTTGGATGTATCAGACCCAAAATATTTTCAGAGTTACATAAAGTTGAAAAATTACGCATTTCACCCTTGATTTCTCCCCAAAGGGACAGATACTTTGTTCTGTCATAGCCTTCGAATTTCACATTAGGAGAAAGGTGCCTTTGCCACTCCAAACAAAAGGTGGCCTGTTTCACAGAAGTTATGCAAAAACGCTTAGAAACACCACTTGATACAGTGGGTTTCATTGGCTGAATCTTCAGAGGAGACTTGAAGGAAATTTGCAAAAACATGTCAAAAGTTAAGTGGTGAAAATCAGCTTAAATGCCTAATTTTAATTTTGTTTGTGCTCTTTGTTGTTTCATTGTGGGGAGAGAGGAGAAGCTGTCTTTTTCTCCCTGTCCTTTCATTTTGTTGGGGAGAAAATGGATGTTGGTGAAAAGAAGAGAGCTCTGGCAGGGACTGGGAAGAGGTTGTTTATTCTGTTTTGTTTTCTTTAGAAAGGGGCAACTCTTCTAAAACTGGTGATGATCCAGTTAAAGGGGAACTTGGGGCGGGGGAAGAGAAAAGAAAACTAATAATCAGCCTCTAAATGACAAGTTTCCTCTTGAACAAAAGAGCAACAGGAGGCAGTGCAGGCGAGGGGGCGGGCGGGGGGGGGGTGTCAGTGCCCAGGGGTAACGCCAAAACAATGGAATGTGTGTAGATTTTGCCACTCCAGAAGCTACTGCCCCAGTGCCTTCACTGGTGGGCTGGAAGGATCAAACCTGACCCAACGCTGGGCAACGTTTGATGCCACTTTTGGAGTCCTCCAGAGAGGAGGCGACGACTGACTGTGGGTAACGCAAGCAAGATGAGGAGGGCTGCGGGAGAAGCCGCCCCTGATTCTGGATGACAGGTATGAATGAACAGCCCTAGCCAATTGGGCAGAGCCCCTGTCAGCAAAGGGGGTAAAGGTGTGGCTTAAAGTGACTTTAATTAAAGATGGAGACTGCTTGGTAATGTCTACGCTTCTCTTGCATTTGGTTAACTGTCTGTCGGGAAATGCCACCTGTGCTGGATAAACTGAAGCGAGATGATTTTAAACTATTACGACTGTTCACACAGAAGTTTATTCTGGTTTAGACTAAATTGGTTTTAATTTAAATTCATGTAACTTCTGTGTAGACAAGGCCTATGGCTTGCCATTTTGCAGCAATGGTGAATTTGTAGCATATGTGCTCCAAATGGACTATCATGCAAATTCCCTTGGCATTTACTCCAAGTCCAGTTCCAGCTGTCGGTGGAGATGGAGGAGCAGAATGGACCGCTCACATGGGCTCCCATGTAATGCAGATTGGATCTATTGTCAGTCAGATGGACTGGTGGTGTGGGAGCAGTGTGAAGCCAGTTCTTTCACTACATGGTGTGTAAAGCAATGAGGCAGACAAAAGCTGGATTTAAATTAGGGAATATTTCTGCCAAATTTCATTCTCTGAAGCAGAGAAATAAAACATTTAATGCATCTGGCAATGTTTATTCTGTGCACAATGTTCTAGCTGATCATAAAAGAAAAGCTACGTGTGAACATTATCTAGAAACTTCATCATATTCTGAGGAGATGAGAAAGCGGGATTCTGCCATGGTCTGAAAAAGTATTTGACTGAGAAAGCGGATGCAGTTTGGCAAGAAAAGAAGACGACAAGAGAAAAAGAAAAAATAAGGTTCTTTTCCATTAGGTAGGAATTACCAGTTACAATCACAGCAAATTCTTATCTGCCACAAAAGCTCCATTTTGAGAATCCTCAGTGTCCTCCATGTCCTGCTCAATGGCCAGTGGCTTCCCACTTTGACTTTTTGCTGTGTATTTAAAGGAAAGCAAGATCTGAATGGTTGGAAAATACACATGCTGCTCATGCAGTAACTACATGTGCATGAAAATAAAAGAATTTTTTGCCTGTGCACAGTGGATATCTATGCCGATAAGTGGGCAGTAACTCTCATTACATGCATATTGCCCCCTTGAAGATTTGGCCCTGAATTCTACTGGTGAAGTTCAACTCATATTTTCCATGACTTTTCCATGGTATCTTCTCGGAAGTTTGTGCTCGAATCATCCATTACCTTGACAGAAATAGAAGACAATGTTAAAAATAATCCAAAGGAATAATACTAAACCGTTTTTAATTACAAATGATTGAAACAGCAAGTATCAAATAATGCGAATGAAAACATAGTTGTGCAATCCAAGTAAGAAGAATGTAAAGAATAACAACTTTGTAACTAGATTTGGAAAAATAAACAATGCTTTCCTTTTTACATAATAAACGTGGTGTGGGTAGTGAAAAATAACATTTAAAAAATGCTGTAACATGTTTTTATTTCTACTGGTTCAAAACAGTATTTGCTTCTTGAAATTAAATGGAATCTGATTGAGGTTCTGTCCTTTCAGATCCTAGTCTGGTACAAGGTAATGCATTGACTACCCTATTGATATTGTAATTTTTCTAGTATACATAGAAATTCTTATATTGCAAGTCGCTGGGGCCCTTGATATTTCACAAATTGGGGATCATTAAGAATGTTTTCCATGTCAGAGCTATACTAATTGTGACTGTGTTGATGACATCCACCATTCTACTTAAATTGAAAATCGCTGCTTACTAAAGAAGTTGGACTCTGAGCTTAAGTCCTTGGTGACTGATTTGATTAGTCCATTTGAGTGAGAATAGGGCAACACAGGGGCTATGTTAATGGAACTTAAACAATAGGCCATCACTAATCAGAGACCTCAAGGTTGAAGTGAGGTTAATTGTTATGCGGGTGGTATTTGAAAAGAAGTGTTGACTGGTGTAATGCACTATGGGACTGTAGTATTTGAACATGCAGCCCTAAGGCCAGAGGTTTTGTTTAGTTTCCCAGTGAAATTTAAAGCTACATTATGTACATCTCTAAACAACAGCCTATATGCTACTGCCTTTTGATACATCACAAGAGCAACTACTAATTGATAACAGAAATGAGCCCCCAGGCATGACATTCAGATCCAAATCTGGTACTGGATTTAAATCCCTTTCTAAAGTTGGTGAGGTGGGAATTGATTAAGTTTTGATTAAGCCCTTCATGAAATGCACATACAAGATTCAAATGACTGCCCCCACCACCGAAAGTTTAAGAAATTCCAAATTCAGGGTTTCAGTTTAGTCCTAGAGTGCACATTTGGTGGAAACATATGAGCTGACAACTACAATGTCTTAATGCAAAAACATTTTGGTATAATTATGGAGAACTGTTATTGATATCGCTGTGCAGACGTGGATTTATATCTCAACACGAGTGCCACGAGTTTTAGCTAGTTTTCTGAGGAAATGCAGCTTGTGTCAGTCTTTCAACCATCCAGAAACTGTGAACCTGTAGAGACAGAAGTCTCAAACTTTCTATGATGTACTTTGTGAATATAGCCTTATAGAGGACAGAGATTCTTAGTGATCCAACTGACAGGGAGGCTGCAGACCTGCCAGACATTACATGTGCTATATACATTACATTAGCCTGCAATTCAGTGCAATAGAAACAGATCTTGTAAACTGGACCAATACGTGCTTAGGCTTCTCACAACTCCATTTTATGTGGTTCACAGGATTTATTTTTAATTAAATAGAGTTTGGACGTCTGGGTTGAATGTCTCCACTGCACATGTGATGTAAAATTTTCTGAAAGGAATGTATCAGCTGTGCACTGGAAGACTGGCTGATGGTGCTGCCCTCCCTCTGGTTGTGACTCAAGTACTGCTTTGGTGCTGGAGCACGGCTTTAGGCTTAGTTTCCTCCAAAGGAATCTGGTTTGCAACCACAGACTAGTGGATGAAACTCCTCTGGTGTGAATGCTTTCAAGGAAATGAATGAGAAGAGGAAGAAAACCAACCAAACTGGGGGTTTGGGGGGTGTGAGGGAGGGGCAACAGCTCCAAAATCACTCAGGAATAAATATGACTATTGTTTCTTCCAAAATGTGGAAAAGAATGACAAAGACAAGGGCACAAGATGTGGTATAGGTGGGAACAAGGGACGTTCTGACCCATTCCTTCTTTTCCTATCAATCAGCCATTTTTTTCAGAATCTGTTGCACAAGTCCAGTCAGGAAGCCAAATTTTCCATTTCTGTGCATGTACAGTGGTACGGGAGGTGGGGTGGGGAGAACGTGCCGGCACACATAAAAATCTAGTATAAGCATGGGAAACATAAGGACATTTTAACACAATCACATATGGAATTTACAAGGTCCTAAGTCATGAATAAGCGCCTTATTCACAGGAAGCCAATATTTTGATGTATTCCCATGGCAGAAACAAAATGATGGGCAAGAAATGGCTAGGCACATAATACACACTCCAGTTGTCCTTTGCAGTCAGTGCCTTTCCCTAAAAAGAATCCTTTCTCTATTTTCATTTCTTCTATCTAAATAATCAGTCCTCCCAAGCATACCCAATGTTAGCAAAGTCTTTCCAATGTGATCAGAAGTGTTACTGGGTGCTGTAGATAGAGCAGCTGGGGGCCTTACAAAAACCAGCAATTCAAAGTATTTTAGCATAGTATCCCACACACCAAATGACTACTTAAATGAAAGTTTAATTGCAGCCCCTAGGGAAGGATGGAGGAAGGGTCAAACTGTTAGACACATGTGCTTTGTTCTTTGTAACAAAAGCCTTCAACTGTAAGTAAATGAACGCTGAAAAATAAAACGAAATTGCGTTTTGATGTTTTGGATATCTACTATATGGGAGCAGGGGCACACAACAGGAAGCAAAGAGCAAGTTAAAAAAAGCAGTTTGTTATCTATTGCACCATATTTATTTCCTTTAAAAATCTCAGCAGTGTGCAAACTACCTGCTTATATTATACTCTGGGCAAATTCAGGGCTCAGGGTTAACCTAGCAGGGATTTGTTTTCTTGCCTGTTTATTACTGCAGCTGTTGCAATGTTTCCAAAAATTCACTTGTTTTGGGTAGGTAGTGTGTGTAAGCTCCACACTTCCACCAGGACAGAATGTGCTCAGAGCTGCACAGATGCAGAAATAGGGTCCTATCCTCAAAGAGCCGAATGTTCACAAAAGGGACCTGCAGCTGACAGGTCGTTGCAGACAGTGGTTTTCTCACTGAGCATCCAGCCCAGCCAAGCGTGTCCTACTGAAGAGTTGTCCCATTGAAGTCAAATGAGCGGATTCTCAAGTTCAAATGAGCTTGAAAATTGCAAGGAAGATTTCTTACTGTGTGGAGGGACTTTTCTTTCTGAAAAAAAAAAAAAAAAAAGAGAGCAGAACTGAATCTCCTGCCTCCTGAAGACATGAAATCCTTCCCCCCTCCTCTATGAGGCACGTGGTAAGAGAAATAGGGAGGAAATGTATGTGACAGAACAGGTGGCTTGTTCTCATTGGGATTAAATATTCCAGATCCACTTTTTGCTCAGAAAACAACCCTTCCTTTCCATTCACACAAACTCAGGATGAGTCTGTCTTCCTTCTCTCTGTTGTGCTAATTGGTAGCTGTTGATTATCGTTCTAAATATCGTTAGTGGTGGATTTTCCTCCGCATCTCCTCACTCTGTCCACAAGTCACTGATCTGATGTACAAGTCAAGGGGGGATTCAGGAGGACTGAGATGAGCTTGGTTAGCCAATCAATTGCCACTAATCGAACAACTATGGAGATGCCAGTTACACCTGCTTGGAAAGTATTGTGAATTCCCCTCCCTCTATTTACGCAGTTCCACTCCTTTGGCTCTAAAGATGTATAAAAACAAGTGTTATCCATAGCAACTAATGGAATAAATAGACTTTCCCTGGAACTCAGAACTTTCTCAACTCTATAACATACAACAGCTCCAATGCCATAGCCTGAATTCAGAAAACCCTCTGTAAATATGAAATTCCTATGGCTATCCTCCATAGGGCTCTCTTATTTTAAGCGCAGAATTTGGGTTCTAAGTTTCTGTCTCAGCACTTTTACTGTTGTTCCCCAGCAATGAGTGAGGTACAAGCCATGTACCATTGATGTGCACCATGGCTGTTTCTACTGCAGCCCACGTCATTTCAGCCTTTAATCTCACTCAGCTTTCAGAGCTGTGGGTATCCATCTCTTTGCCAGGAAAGGTCCTTGGAGCTATCAATTCACTGTCTAGATCTATCTCATTACACTGCATACTCCAGCCTCAGCCAAAACTCCCACGGCATTCATTGGGAGATCTGATAGTGCTGAAAAACTACATGGCTTGGCCCATGTGCTCATGCTGGAAAGGGTGACAAGAGAGGCATTGCATTTAACATCCTTACCTGAAAGAGGAGTGCTATAGTGTGTATGACCCATGCCAAAAGTTGTGGTCCCCTTTCTACCTTATTTTCTTTTGCGAAAAGCTTCAAAATAGATGAATCTAAATGTTACAGGCACCAGAGATTTATTTAAGGATTTACTTTAATTTGGGGCTAATCAAAACTTTCAGTAGTGTTACTTCTTTTAAAAAATAACAGTAACTTAAGAAAAATCCTTCTGATTCACAGCCGAGCTCTCAGTTTCCTCAGCACACCATTCACCAGAGCTTTGATTAATTGTCCAATGCCAGTAAAAGCTTTCAGATGTTTTAACTAACTAAATATAAAAATTATTCTCTCTGGTCCAGATACACTTTGTGAGGCTGGTTTCAGCTAAATGTCTTATTTTTACACCACACTCAACACAAGCCCAGTAATGAAATAATTTTTAGCTGCTGAACTGTATTTGCTGTTACTTTCTTTTCTCTCATCTGTCTGTTTTTCCAGGTAGTACAAACACCCTCACACTACACTAAGCAAGCCAAGTTTAACCCCTCCCCAAAACTACGGACTGCACTCTATACAATGATTTAGGGTGTTCAAATCAGCCTTAAAGATACCGTTTATATCCCCAAATTGCAATCTTTAATTTAAACAAACCTTTCCCTGAGGTGAAGTAAACTCACACCGGACAGCAGACATTGCTAAACATGCCAGCTTGCCTGCTATATGGCCAAAGTGTTTATTCAACAGAAGCTTGGACGACAGCCACCACATCAATGTCACAGCCTCTCAGCACATGCGAAGAAAATACATGTGATACATAGCAAATTAGGTGTCCTGCTCTAGAAGGAGTGGAATGGGATTGATTTGCCACTTTTAGCAATGCTCTTTTACTGTCAGCTTGGCTTTGAGAAAAGCATTAAAGATTCTTGTCACAGATGTTTCTTTCATAAACTGTTGTGGGAGAATGACATTCTGCAAAAATGGTTTACTACTCTGCTTTCTTCTCCTGGGAAAACAAAGTGCGCTAGTCAGCCTAGCCAAATGGGCTCAAGGAACGCTCTTCAGTTATACTACAATAGCATTAAGGATCATGACATTTACAGAGCTGATCTTAGAAGCTCTCTTGGCAAATGTACAGTGTAGAGGTATTTATCCAAAGTGTGTGCCATTGATTTTTTTTTTTGTCTTGCATTAGTTCAGTGGGGTAAAACTGGCCGGTTGGGTGTTCAAAACAGAGAAGATAAAAAGGACTGAGCTTACACACCGTGTATGAAGTGAATGGTTCACACTGCATTTGAGTAATTAATCACCTTTAAACAAAACAAAACAAAAAAAAAGAAAAGAAAAAAGAGGGAAATCTACTACAGTAGTTAACATAGGAAGCCTCATGTGATCTTACTCTAAGTTACTGGATTGCATAAAATGTAGCTGTGAGATGAAATCACTTTTTAGATTACAGAATAAGTGTTTGATCAAGGAAGCATATTTTTAACTGTTTACATCTAGCTGAGAGAGATGGGTGAAAGGAAAGACAATGAATCTATTATTTTTAGGTCATAAACCTTACTTGAAAACATTTTGAGAATGTAAATTTTCTTACTAAAAGTCAAAAGGTTTTGTATGAGTATTTGCTCTGCTGTAAAAAAGAGTTACTATAGCAACAGCAACATCCTATAGAATCTATGACTTGTAAAGCACATTCTGGAGAGAACAAGTTACCCACATGTCACATTAATTTTCATACTTTATATAATGTTAAATAAGCAAAAAAAATCCTATAATGTCCAGGTTTTTCTCATTTTGCAATGTTTATTTTAAAGCAATGTTTTTTCCTTACACAGGCCTATATTTGCCTATCTGAGTAAGATTTTGGCGTTTCAAATGCACCTTGTTGTCCGCTACACAGCTCTCCAAGTTATAAACTAATTCCTGCTAGAATAAAACACCACTATGGAAACCTGAAAGAAATTCTAAGTTTGATGTGATTATGAGCAGATAATTGCTTTGCAGAAAGGACCATCTCTTTGTGTTTGAACAGCTCCTACCACAAACCTCGGCATCTGACAGGGGGTCCTGGGCTGTCTAGAACTGCTGCAGCTGGGGAGGTGTCTGTTGCTGGAGTGGGTGTGCAGAGAGGTGGGGGGGCAGAGGTTTGCAGCTTCTCTGCTTCTCTTTTCCTAGGGCAGTGCTTAAATAAGATCATCATCACCTGTGCCAAAGAGCGTGAAGCTTGATATATAAAGAAATGCTTTCTAAAACAGGAGTGCTTGTGAGGTCAGATTTTGTTTCAGGCAACGGCAAAGG
This sequence comes from Haliaeetus albicilla, assembly GCF_947461875.1. Classification (NCBI taxonomy): domain Eukaryota; kingdom Metazoa; phylum Chordata; class Aves; order Accipitriformes; family Accipitridae; genus Haliaeetus; species Haliaeetus albicilla. The sequence goes on from NC_091491.1 coordinate 28,510,360, forward strand.
AAATCTGTAGTAACTGCAGGCCTAGCAGCAAGTAAGCAGGTGAGCACTTAGAGGTGGCGTGTTAGTTAGCGCAGTGTTGTACAGGTGTTTGATGAGTTGATGAGACTTGGGTTTGCCAGTAGGACAGCCTAGCACACGTACATTAAAAAAACAGGGTGAAGCGAAGATGATTCAAAGTTTACAAAAGAGACAAATTAATGGAAGTCACTATTTCCCTGCCCCGCCAGGTGGGAAATCCCAAAGGGACCTCACTGTACTCCAGCTTCCACCACTGTACAGGTCTCCATCACCAACTGTCTCAAAGAGTATCTTTCTTTCTACAAGCTGATGTGGTTTGTTTGCTTTTCAGAGGTGCTGCCCGGTGTCCTAGAAATAGGACAGTAATAGAAAGGTTTTATTTAATTTGAAGCTGTGACCATGTGGTCCTGTCATTATGAACATACTTATACTGAAAATATATGTTTTAGTTTCTAAGCTGGCTTGATTCCCAGATTGCAATGTGGTAAGACTTTTGATTTGAGATATTAATCAAATGACAGGAATTTCATGCAAGATTTGCTTCCATAGAGGGTCCATGTAATCTATATCTTTCTTTTCTACACCATTAATGTACTCAGGACTGCCTTTTTTTTCCTCCATCTAAATGTCAACAAGTCTGATTAAGTGTAAGCAAGAAATCAGCGTTCCTTCTTCAGTAGTATCTCAGTGCAGAGGGGACTTCCCAGAGAAGACAGTGTCATCACTTTTAGACAGACTGTTCCCCAAAACCAGCATCTCCGGAATTCTGTGGCAGCTCAAGACCAACTTTCTGACTGGGGGAATGATAATTCCTTGGCTGCAGTCCACGAAATATACCCTTGGCCAAAGAATTCCCCAGTTCCACAGCCTGAAAATCACTCTATAACCACTCATGAAATAGTTTCAGTGCATGTTGACATAGCTCCTAGGGAGGAACAGCAAACAATAGCCTGCATCCTCCCCGTGTCTGCACTGGGGGAGAAAGAGCAAAATGAGCATGTTCATTACTCATGACACACGCACGCATGAGATAGCAGCTGACAGTATCTGACAAGCTGCAGTCACAAGTACCCCACAGCACATTGATCGGGTCTGGCACGACTTTGCCATGTGAGGACAGACACCACCATTCGCTTGCTGGTGAGCTGGGTGCAACCTGGCATTGCACGTGGCAAAGCTTTACCCCAGCACTGGGCACCTATGCCTGGGCTTTACCCCATCGCCTTAGCATGTGGTATGGGACGTTTAATAAAAAACTTCCCAATGAAGTGCTGAATGGTTAAAATATGTTACATATGTTTCATGTGGGAAAAAAAAAAAAAGAGAAAAGGATAAGACGAGAGGCTTGGTTACTAAGCAGACCTATCTGGTGACATGGGAGTTGTTAGGCTGGATTTCTCCATGAACTCTGGGAGTAACACCAGCTCTAAAAACTAAGCAAACAAAATGCTAAAATACTGCTGTTGACAAACCTGGAAGGAATTGGATCACCATTCAGAAGTCTTTTTTCCTGCCACATTTTATGGTTTTATATATAGTCTTCCCTTATCTATGTATTGCCATTTCCTCAAACAAACTTTCAGTGGGGCTGTCTATCTTAAAACATGCTTGACGTGATTTTGTTAAATTTGTGGTATAATACAGACACTGTTTGTCTGAAATTCCTTTCCTGGTGCTGCTATTTTGACAGGTAACAAAAAAGGGAGAAAAATAGGTATTTAAAGGCTTTTGAATGATGTCATGACTGAAAATAGTGTGGGAGAATCTAAAATAATCTCAGTAATAGTATCTTCTGGCTGGTTGCTTTTCTTTTATTAGTTTATTCCATATCACCATTTTGTCTTAAGATTTATATTTGGCTAGCACTTAACATAACACATGATGTTGATAGAAAATTTTGATCATCTGTTTAGAAAAACGGGGACTAGTTTTAAATAGAGTAAAACGAATTCTGAGAAACACTGAGTAGATCCACAGATGATGTAAATTGTCTTTAATGAAGTTCATAAACTTCAATTAAAGTCCCAAATGGCTGTGTAGTTTGACTACATTAATCCCTCTTTTTGTTTCTGAATGCTTATTCAGGAAGGATTTTCCCTGAACGTAACATTCAGGAACAAATATTCTTTAGCTGAAGGCCCAAATTCTCACATATTTGCCTGAAGATCATGCCTTGTAACAAAGTACTCATTATTGGACATTCATTATTTATTAATTTTAAAAATTTTCCTTCTTGCAGTCTGTCTACACAAACAGCAGAATGTGAATTTAAAAAAATATTTGATGAAAAAGATATAAATACCTACAGGTTGAACTTTGAAAGCTATGCAGTCTTTTATATTTTTACCACTGATTCAGTGAAGAATAGGCTGGGAGAAAAATTGACCGTGTAGGAATTTTTTTCAAACAGAAAGCAAAAGGGATAAATACAGCTGAGAAATTGTAAATATGATAAATTGTGAATAATATAAATATACATGTTCCTCAACTCTATTATCTTCATTGTTAATGTAACCAGATTTCAGGTTTTTGTGTCAGTATGTGCACCTTTTGCTTTCCATAAAGCATTACATGGCTCTCGAGTCTAATGGTAGCTGGAGAACTAACATAAACTCATAAATGATAGACATCTATATTGTAATGAAAAGGTCCAACCAATTGATGAGTGGGCATAATGCCATTCAAACAGATGGGTCTGAGCATCAGCAGCCAAAACATCAAATAAGTCCATCAAATGGAGATGTTGAGGCTGGGTAGATTTCACAGCCAGGAACGTCGAATGTTAAGACTGTGTAATTAGCAGAATATGACACTATTAAACCAGTTCTGGGCTGGATTAGTTCTGAAAAATCTAATAAATACCTTCCACATTATGGAAGGGAGAGCCTGAAAAGATGCCCGCCTTTACCAGGATATGACAGATGGAAGTCAGGATTTCCAAGTCGGGAGTCTGAGGTTTCCTTTTTAAGCAGATTCATAGCACAATGCTGTATTTAGGTATTTCCAAGGCTATATAAAGGCAAATCCTTGCTTGCCTAAAACAAATGGCATGCTACTGCTGTGGAAGAGGCAGCTTTCCACAGGAAGGTCCCAGCTAACAAGAGCCATGCTCTTCCTCCTGGCTAGCATTTGCCAGGCAGAGTAGCATAGTGTCTGAACACAGCTTTTAGTGATTAAAGGTTAATTTACTATACATCATAATTTAGTCATCCACTAAGAGAGGAAAAACGGGAAAATGTGACTTTAACTAAATAACTTGTGAAAATTATATCTGATAAACCCTACAGGAATTCAAATTATATTTCAATTCTGTAAACTTGCTGCCCCAGAAACTGAATTACTCAGCTTTCCTAACACAAACCAGATTTTTTTTATGAGATTAATGGGAAATGTGCATTGTTTATAATAACTCAGATTTCATAAATTAGCAGTGATTGTATTCTGGTTTCCATTTGCATGCTTAGTTTGTATCCCTCCCAGAGACACAGAGAAAACTACTGCTCAGATACTGGCCAAAATGGCAAAGAGACGCACAGTTGTTTTGCAAGCGCCACCCTGCCAGGGTTCTTTCTTGGAACGGGAGCTTTGAGTGTTGCTTGTGGCATAAAAAGAGCTTTCCCGGAGAGACACTAGGAAGAACAGTCTGAATGACACCTCCCTCTGCTGCACTGTGTATGGTCTAGCAGCAAGTCCCAAGGCCTTAATGAGTGAGTTACAGTGAAACCCTACAGAAAATCACACGAGTGGTAAACTGAAGGGTGCTTTGAAGTAGAAATGTAGTGGCCAGAGAGTGTATTGGTCAAGCTGGAGGAACCAGAGCTGTGGGTGCAGTCACAGAACTTCAGCGTTGTTGGAATAGCTGAGTCATGATGGGGGAGCTGTGTGGGCAGAGTGCTGTGATGGATGGACACAAGCTCTTCAGGAGAGGCAGGCAGACGGGTCCAGGCCAGGGGTTTGCCTTAATGTGAAGCAAAGTGTCAGATAAATGGGTATCCTCTGTGGGATGGGCAACAGGTTGGGTTAGAGTTTGAGGGTCAGGATGGGAAGAGAGGTCAGTGAGGGTGTCATCGTGATGGTAGCGCATTGCAGACCGCCCAGTCATGGTGAGGGGGTGGATGGACCCTCCTTTAAACTACTCGTGGAAGTGTCTGTATCCCAGACCCTGGCTCTTAGGGCGGACTCCAAGCTTGATGACATCTGCTGGAAGGCCAATGGTCAAAGAGATTTCTGGAGGGTGTCAGGGATAACTTGGTATAAGGAAAAAACTTTTTCACTCTGAGGACAGTTAACCACTGGAACAGATTGACCAGAGAGGTGGTGTGGTCCCTGGAGGTTTCCAAGATGTTACTGGAAAAAAGCCTGAGCAACCTCGTAGCTGACCCTGCTTTGAGCTGGGAGGTGGACTAGAGACCTCCTGATGACCCTTCTGGTTTGAATTATTTTGTGGTTCTAATTTTTATTGCACCAGTAAGGGTGGTTGAGGCCTGTCGGAGTGCAGTGGATTGTGTATTACAGCAAGGCTGAGATGAGGTTATGGCAGTCCATGAGCTCAGAGTACCACCCCGCTTGGCAGCTATCCTGCTGAATGCACAGTCTGTCCATGATAGCCAGGAAGAAGGATTTATGTCAGGCCTTGCTGCTGAGTCTGGAAGATGCACAATGGGTATGATGGCACACGAATGTGAATGCATGGCACGAGGGTATGGAAATGCATTCTCTACATAACCAGGAGATCTGTGTGGTGCTACATGGAAAGGGAAGAGGTTTCAGGCACTCTGAGGCTTAGAGCAGGCCTCCTTTTCCCTCTACCACCAGTTCCTGTTAGAAAGTGGTCTTTTGGCCAGAAAGCGTAGCCAGACCAACAGATAAGTCTTCAAAAGGCTTAATGCAATGCATGCTTGTTCTGGCTGCCCAGAGAAGTTGCTGAAGGATGAGGGACATGAGCTACAGTGAGAACTAAAAATGCACCGTCATTAAAAACAGCATCGAAAAACGAAAAAGAAAAGAAGTTGATTCCTCTCTATGTTTTAATGCCTTCCTCCTCCACCCCCAACATTTATGGATATCCTTAGTCATTTAATAGGCTTATAATGTCACCATGGGAAAGCAAGATGATATAGCCACAGTGCACATTAATAGACCAGTAATCACAAAGCAGCAAGAGTTTGGTTGACCTGGGGATATTCCAGCAAATGGTGAATATTTAAATTTTTCATTATTTGTATGGCGTTATGTTCACATGTAATTTTCAAAAGCAAAAGCCAAATCCTGGTCTGGCCCTAGATGACCTGTTGAAAATGAATTAGCAAGGCTGCTCTCAAAGGCTGTTTACAGTCTAAGGTGGGATGTGACAAAAACAAACCTAGCATGGTGCGGTCTTTACGGATTATGGCATGTTAATAGCAGTTTTTCTAGAGACTGAAAGCTTAAGAAACCACAGAAAATATTTTATTTTTTTAATTTGCACTACATTGTGGATGGAGCTGAGGTGGTGATGGTTAAGCACTCCTAATTTTTTCATCCAATAAACCAATCTAAAACATCCCAATGAAAGTGTAATATCATTACTGTAACCATGCTGAAGGACACAACCTTTGGCTTTCTGTTTCACAGCCTACCCTAGGTGTAGTGATATTTTCATAACATCATGTTATGCATATTTATCTATCTTCTTAATAGCTGTAAAGCTTGATCCCATCCCTTGTAAGTTACACTAATCACAAGGTTTCTTCAATAAATGCCTCAGCTGAGTTATGTGAAGTGGGCAGAATAAGGCAGAAGGCTAATTCATAGAAATCTGGAGAAAAGGGAAACTAATACTAAAAATACTAAATATATAATGTATTCAATGTTGCTTTAGCAAGTGTAGTTGGAACAACTTTGGTTTTTGGCAGGGTGACATATGTTTTAAACTGAAATGTCGGTAAAGCCAGCTTTTATTTTGAGTAATCAAGACACAACACTAAACCCCACAATTTCTATCTTCTCAAGACCTCAAACACACAGTTTGCAAAAGGTGGCCGAAGGTCTTCTCTGTTATACTGCCACATTTCTGTTGAAATCAGCAGTGGAACTGCTGTTTAAACACAGACTGTTTAAGATCTGTTTATTAGAAGATTATTAATTATTATAATTAATTCTTATTCATTAATTATTAATTAATATTAAACTATTTAATATCTGTTCATTAAACACAAACTGTTTAATATCTGGCTTGTAAAAAAAGCAGCGCTGCCCTTCATTTTTTCATTAAAAAAATACCCAGCTGCAGTACATGAGGCATGTTGTTTGTTGATCTTTGTGGGTCTGGGAGAATTACCTTACCAGTTACACTTGTCTGATGATTTCTGGCTGTATTCCTGGGGTTCACCCAAGGGTTAAAATCACGGTACCGCTTTGGTTTGGTTATCTCTGCCTTTGCCTTCCTATGGCTCACCTGCCTTGCCGAAATGTACTCTTCAGGACGCAGCTACTTGTAATGACACAGTAACTTCTCCAACACAAAGACCGCCTTTGGTAAATATTTAGCCACAAGCATGCATAGCTGCTCTATCACTTCAAACTTTAACACAAAAAGTGCCTGGCTTGTATTAATGGACCTATAACAAGCATGAAGTATTGTACAAACAGAGAAACTGTTTTCTATGTCTCCTACTTATTATTTCATTTGAGCTAAATAAGAATAGGGCTAGCAGATGAGTTATTCATATGAAGGTTGGAAGAAATATCACTTTTAGTTCCAGAACCCCTGCAGATATTCACGAATTTTACCAAAATATTTTTGTAGATTCCTATTGTTTTTTTACTTAAAAATACAGCAGAACTGAATGAAATGGATAGGTCTCTTTCAAGAATAAAAAAAATTCAATTTCATTGCCCAGCATGTAATATTTTTCTGTGTGTTTCAAATATGCTGTAAAACTAGATCTCCATGTCTTTTTAATAGAGAAACTTAGCACTTTGAAAAATCGCAGTCAAATATGAGAAGGCTGTTGATGATTCAGCTTTCTATAGTTATACTATTATGATATTTTTCTACTTTGTTTGCATTGTTTTGTTTTCAGCAAGTTTTGCTTTAACTGCAGAGAAAATACAGGATTTCCAGTATTAACCCATTCTTTAAATCAAATATGGAATAAAAGCCATATATACAAGGATGTTGGTATATATGAGTATTAAACAGATAAATCCCTTCTGCCTTATGTGGTCCAGAGCTTCAGGACAGGATGACTTTACATTTCCTGTAAAGGTTATTTAGGCTCTACTAACACTTTTATCTGAGATCTGATGTATCTCTTAACAGGAAACAGCAACAAGGAGGGAGAAAAACTCCTGAAATTATTGATTTCCTTTGTTGGATACTCCCCTATAAGAACACCCTGATAACACCTCATCTAGCAGAATGTGCTGAGTCCACCAGTGGTCCATGTTAGGTGTTGCATTTGGACATTGTCCTAGGTCAGCTTGTTAAGCCTTTCTATCTAAAGCATACTTTGTACAGTAGTCTGAAGAGTGGGAAAACATGCTGTTCATATCATGAAACAGCAGCAGTTAAGTTTGAATATACCTGGAATTAGTGATACCTTCAGGTCTAAGCCCATATAATAATAATCTAGTATCTAGGGAAAACTGAAAGTAATTACACTTCTTTTTAAAATTTAAGCATCTTGGAAAGTAAAACCCATTTCAGTAAAAATACTATGTTTCTACAATCACACTTAAAATTGTTTTCCTGAGCCTATGACCTGTTTTATTTAGCAGGAGACATCTATTATCTGCTGCTTTTTGATCTAAAACTTAGTAAGTGGCATTAAACAAAGAGCATCTGCCTTCACACTTCTCGTGAAGTTTCTTTGAACATGAGCTCTGTGCTTGCAAGGGGTAAAGATGACATTCACTGAATTTTCTGTGCAAGGCATAAAGACTCACTTCAAAACATATTTAGTCCTTCATGCAGCCATGTCCTGTTTAAAAAAAAAAAAAAAAAAATCTTTTTTTGTTCTTGTGCTTTTAAAAGGGGTAGCTGAAGCAATTGCCTGGATGCTGAAGTCCTGCCTTAACTGAGGCCAGGTAACAGTAAATACAAATCCCACCTCACTATCTGTCCAGTGTCCTCTGAGCTAACAAAATACTATCCAGGAAAATGTGGGCAACCTTCAGACCCACTCTGTCCTTGGCTCGACTGTGCCTGCCAAGAAGAAAGGCAGCTCTTGCCAGCAGTGGTATGAGAGGCCCTTTGGGAAATGATCTGAGATTGCTGAACTTGTTTTCTTTTGCCTGTTCCACTCTGTAGGACCATACCAAACCCTAGATTCTTAACTTGTCTGGCCTCTCAGTCCAACAGGGATTGAAGGACAAATAAGATGCTCTATTTCTTGTTTTTTGAGGTGAATCTTGTGGTGGGTGCTTAGCTAAAGAGTTTGTTTTACCTGAACAGCTGCTGATACTTAGCTGGCTTACTGGTTATTTTTTTTAGCAGTCTGCCTGAGCATTTACTGTAGGCCATGTGTTTTCATTTTGGTGGGCTCTGGGCCGCCTGCCCACCCCGGCGTCGAATGGTGCTGGGCTCTCCGGCCCTGGATGTCTGAGCTGGCCCTCCTCCGCGAGCTGCCTGGTTGGCTTCGTACTGCTTTGTGTAGGACTGCCTGGGCTTAGGATGCTCTGACTGACCATCTGCTCCATCTCCCTCCATCGGCAGCTAATTTATTCAGATCTGAAGTAAGCCTTGTTTTTCTTGTGGTTTCTCTTCCATTGTTTCTGTTTCTGCAGGGTATCTCCTGTCCTGCACTAATTATTACTGAGCATTGCTCTAGCGATTGAGAAAATGGGAAGACGCTGCTCTTTCAGTGTCCAGTGAGAATCAGAGGTGTGGTCCCACTGCTTTAAAGAAGAAACACACAGGACACGTCCCAGATAATATCAGACATCTTGTACTCCCCCAGCATCTCCGCTTCCTAGGGTGTAGTAGCTCCAAAAGACACAGAGTTTGGATTAGATTCCTATACTAGAACTTAATGCCAATAGGGAAAGGTCGATGGGATAAAAAACAAAAAAAGGAGTCAAACTCCGTATCATGGTTTTGTGGAGTTTAAAAGTCTGCTGATAACTTCTAAGGTGTAACAGTCTACGCCGCATTTTACTTAGTACCCTGCCAATTTTACAGAGAAAACCATACCACTATGTAAACCTGGTGAAGCAGTGAACCTGCTCTTGATTCAAACTCGCAGTCTATGAGCAGAGAGGTAATGACTCAGGGAGTGTATGTACACATCAGTCCTTGACCTGTTCTGGATCAAATGACAACACAACAGCACAAATTTTAAAGTAGTTGGATGCCAGATCTTGTATCTAGGACCAAAGATTTCCAGGATGGCAAACTCTGCCTTGGAAGGCAGTGACAACGAGAAACCTGAGGCCCAGATAACCACCTCCCCATGACGTTCAGTGCCATGTACCACAGCCGTGGCCTGAGGTATATAGGTCAAACTAAATGATTGCAATTCTCCGTTTTGTCTTAGGGTCTGTTAACCTGCCGCTTGGAATATTAATCTGTTACTGAAATCAGAGGACACTAAATGTTAGCAGCAAGAAATATAGAGAGGGGCCAGAGCTGTGAAATTTATGTAGGAAAGAAAAAAAGAAATCTTCCAAGTTTTAGCTGAGATGCCTGTATAATGAAGGACCATATATCTTTTACTGTACAGATCATCTTCCTTCTCTTCCTGCAATAAATTTCCAACATCTTACAGATACATAAACCCATACTGTATATATGTAAGGACTTGCTTCCTGGATACAATGCTTTGTTTTATCTACCACTGATCAAACTGTTGAGATTATGCAAAGCTCCACAAAGGTAGCATGGAAATATGAATGCCACATCCTGGACCTGAAATAGAGACTGAAGTCTTTTTTTCTTGGCCACTGTTTTCCTGCATTTTTCTTCCCCACAGGAAGTGGGTTCACTTGAAGTAGGTATTTATTATATGGCCTGATTTGGAAATTTGACTACAGTGATAAATCAGGAGACAAAAGGACGTTTTGAACAGAGGTGCTCAGCGTTTTTGTTCATAGTTTGAACTATGCATGACTACACAGATCTTCCCTTCCCCTCATTTTCAGTCAGATCTTATTCTCTTAATAAGTGCAGCAACCACTTCCATTTCACTGCAGTACAACGTAAGGAAGGCTCTGGATATATGTCTATTTCCAGCTTCTAAATGCCATGCAACCTAAAGAAACAACCATGACAAGGAAGTCTTTTTGTGGACAGACAGTGGCCCCAGACTGCCAACAGAGGAACGCTTTTACAGTATACATTTCGTTTTGTGTGTAAACTTTTCAAGACCATTTCAGACTAATAGTCTGAGCTGCATTACCTCGGAGGGTATTGTCGTTAAGACTTAACCCGCTCTGCTAATAAATTACAGTGATGTAGCAGCTTTTATGTCAAAGGATCCTGAAGTGCTTTACAAACGTTACAGTCCATACATGCATGAATCACTTCACCCACTATTGAAGTATGGCCAGCCCAGGGATGAATTGTGGCAGCTGTTTAACAGCACACAGCAGCACGACACAATGGGTTTAGGAGAGCAAAGACAACATGCTCTCCCAGCGCCAGTCCAAGTAATTCAGAGGGGCACTGGAGAACACCTTGGGAGAGAAAAGGAGGGATTTCTCCCTCATGGGCCAGTGCAAGTGATTGTTACTTGACTTTAGTGTCTGGGGTTGGCTCTAGCCCTCTGCACAGACACATCTTGTACCCAACCTTTTGCAAGAAAGTCCTCCATCCTAAACAAAAAGTGAGATGTCTGTAAACACACATGTAAGGTCTTGAAACCATCAAGGAAATTTGGGTAGGTAGAGTTTTCCTACCCAAACTGGAGCTTATCAGGTTTTAGTGCTGCCTCAGTATGGAAAATACTAAAACTGCGCAGTCTTAGTTCAGGCTGGTTTTGCAATTGGGAAATCGAAGGAAAAACATCAGTTGCACTCACAGACCGTATCTGTACATCTACTTGAACAGGACCCAGATCTTTAAAGAGTTAGATAGGAAATTAATTTATTTCCCACTCCCTTTCTGGTTACCAGCTGTCCTCCTAACATAAAATGATGGTCCCCATAAAGGCCTTCTGAAGAAACAAGCAATTTCCTGAATAAATCAAGTTATCCTTTCCTTCTTCCCTTTTTTCTCCCTTTCTGTGACTGGTATCTTTGGTGACAATCCTGAGCAGTCTTGTTACCAGCTGCTCTAATCTAGGGCTTTCGTCATTTCACCTTGATATTTCCTTCCTCATTGTTTCGCCTAAGTGCACAAAACAATGCCTATGAGTGCTGTGTGCAGGACTCACAGCAGAAGGAGAATTGTTTATGGTGACACACATCAAACTAAGGTTGGCTTCTTGCACAGGAATAGATTTATTTGTTCCTTGGAAAAATATCTGAGTTTTTAACTTCTGCAAAAGAGTGTGACTTGAAGAATTTATTGTTTCATTTTCCTTTGTCTATATAGATCCATGGAGACGAGTGAAAGTCCTTGTGAATGTGTGGGGTGAAAATAGTAGTGACTATTGACTTGTACAGAATTGTTTGCACTGGGTATTTATAGAGTTGCTAATTCTCCCTGCTTAATAATGTAATATTGGCATGATCAGAGACCCTAAATGTATAGTGTTATGAATTTATATCCAACAATTCACTGCAGAAATAGTAATTAAGAGGCATCTACCTTCATTCTTACTGCCTAATTGTAAACCCCCCCTTCCCCCATTAAGGCTTCTACTGGGATTGCTCATATGAGTGTATGCTACTCACAGCCACAGAGCTGGACCCTTATAGCCCTGAAACAGACCATTATAAGGAGGAAGCAAATACTCGACAGAAGAAAGTTCACTGATCTCTTTAAGCTGTGAATCAAGCCCACAAAGAGTTAAAAATAAATAAGCACCACAGACCACCATCCTAATTGTTTTCTAAAGATTGCCAGAATTAATTCTAAAACAGAATTTCTAAACAGAATTTGACATATAAAATACTGTAGGTATTGAACCTAGTTTTTATGCATCAACTCTGTGCTGAACTGAATCTTTTGCTTGTAAATGCACTGAGCCTTAAAAGCAATTTCTGTCATGTCCTCCTTCATATTCCTATCTCTTTCATCACCATCCAAAAGGCAACTTTAACTTCAGGCAATAAGAAGCTTTTAATTCAGATCTAAGTTTACATGAGCTATCTCCATTACAGTGTAAAATGTAAAAAAAAAAAAAAAAAAAAAAAATTTAGAATAATATTTAAAAATTTAATTAGAACATTTTTGCTGTTTTGCCTGTTTTAAAATATATAATAAAAACTTCAATAAATTATATTCTGGGTCATATCAGCATCTTCTCAAGAAAATGAAGTTAAATCTTTGTAGTAACCAGCAGCTTAATTTTCATTAGGCTAGCTATTCGATAATTAGTCATGCACCATAAATCAAGTCCCCAAGTCTTCTCCAGGTTTCTTAATTGAAAATTATTGTTTCTTGGCTCTGTGGCTAAATGTGCAGCAAGTCTGAGGAGTGATAGATGCTGAATCTAGCACAAACAGTTTGAAACAGTCAGAACTTGATAGATCATTGCCCTGAAGGGGCTTGTAATGGTGGAGAGACTGTGAATTTCAAAATTAAAGGTTTGTTCTTAAAAATCACAAGTGTAAGAGCTAGCTGTAGTTTACCAAATATGTCCTAACCTTCAGCCACTTTTCCTTTCATTGCTAGCTGGATTTCAGTTGTTTTTCTAGTGACAATTGTAATGAGTTTGTGTGAATATATTTGAAAAGTTAAAATGTTGGCTTGGAAAGACCCAAACCAAGATTATTTTTGCTCTCTTTTGTTGGTCGTGTTCTTTTTCTGGTAAATCTCATTAACAAATATGGAAGTTGTTTCATTTTTGGCATTTTCAAACACTGAATGAAATGGTGGCAGTCATCTCAGAGCCAATATGAGAGAACAGATGGGCCTGCTACGCATGCCCCAGGTCATAAAATAATTTCAGATATGATGCAATTGTGGCTAAGTAAAAGACTTTTGCAAAGTCAGAAATATATTACTTCACTGAAAGAAGGGAGCCCTTTGTAATTTTTCTTTTGACAGCCTAGCAGTCTCTGCACAGAGCTCAGCTTGTGTTTGCCATTCTGTAGATAAGGACAGCCACAGGGTTTTCTGCCATTCATGGCTTGCTTCCTCGTGATCCGGCGGCCAAGACCTGATGATGACCACAGCAGGAATCAGTGTGAAATGCTCCATAAATTTAAAAGCGGGAATCAACTGATGCTAAAAAAAAACGGGCGTAAGATTTTTAGCTGAGAATTTCCAAACCACATTGGTAAATTCATTCTGAAAACCTTCCCACACCTTTCTACGTTGAGGAACAAATGTAGGCTCGGAGCTGATGAGGGCATTTGTGTCTTGCCAGGTACACTGAGACTTGCATTACAGTTATACCCAACATCACCCTCTGCAGCCCATGTCAAAACAAAGCAACGCATCGGCTTCATGGGCAGAGACCACAGCCCAAACCTTGCGTGTAGGTCCTGAGCGGTGGCTGCTCAGGGTTCTTCTCCTGGGACACCCAGGGGTGGCAGTATGAGGCGCTGAGCTGACGGGTGCAGCACCCAGCAGATGCTCCATGTGGATGTCCTGTATGGATGCATTGTCGTGCATTACAGATGTCTTTCTGCTGGCAAGGTTCATCTGCTTCCAAGATCAGCTTTGTACTGCCAGTTCCAGGGATTTTGTTTGTGTGTAATAGCTTTATAAATGTGCTACTTGTATAGATCCTAGGAGAAATTTCTAAAAAAAGACAGGGGAGTATGATGAGTAATAAAACCTTAAGGAAGGAGGAATTTAAAAGGGAACATTGTCAATTGGGAGAGAGTTTATTAAAATACATAATCAAATGATTACTGTATTAGTGGACCACGTTATTTTCAGGGGCCTGAAAGGACTGTGCGTAATCTTATTTTTGTAAAGATTTATTCTTGGAAGGGAAAGTAATTTGCCTAAGGGGTATATTGATTTCATTCAGCTGTCACCATCCTTTTGTAAGATGTTACAGACAGAAAGCCAAATTCAGGCCCAGATTTATTCAACTTTATTTTGTTTTTGCATTGTCCCAAATCTACATATGTGCTGCGATTACAAATGAGAATTGTTTTCTGGTCAATTGTTCCAGTTTCACAACGGACTAGATCTCAGCGCTGGCTAAGCGAGGAGGAATGGAGGATGGGGTGAGAGCAGAAGGTCAGGGAGTGAACTGTGCCTGAGCGCACGTTTGAAGCCTTGCTCCAGGAGACCTAGCTCCCTCCTGGTGGGGAGCGCTGGTGAGGGGCTTTGCACGACCCTCGTGGTGGGAAATGGAAGGGAGCCAAAGCCGGCAGAGACTGTGCTTTTCATAAGCAGTCCCTTCGCTCGCACGCAGCATTGCAATGCAGAGAGCAAGCTTTACGTTGGGCTGCTGTCTCATGCACAGAGATACGAACTGTAGCTCCCTAAAGAGCAGGTTTTGTGGAGTCATAGATTGCGAAGCTGGAAGAGACCATTCAGTGCAACTCCTGTGTAAAACAGACCATGGAGCTTGCCTGGGTTAATTAATGAGAGCCGATGTGTCAGCGGTGACGTAAAATTTCTACCAGCACCGAGAGGTGCGAGCTCATGCTGAAGCCAGGCGCGCTTGCTGGCCGTAGCTGTTCCTTAATCAGGACCATGCAGCTTGGTGGTTCCTGCTCACGATCCTCCAGGGCTGGAGGCACTTTGTGCCCCTCTAGCCTGGCAGGGGCAACTAAATATTTTATCTGAGGGACGGACAAATCAGGATTTACCTTATGCATACCTGGGCTGAACCAGAAGTGTGTAGATCAGGATCCTGATTCCACTGGTGTTTACGAGAGATCTGGGGATTTGTTTTTACACAGAATTGTGGACAGAGTTTGTCGCTGGATTCCTTGTGAAATAAAATCATGCAAGTTGTTTTTGTCAGATTTGCACTCAAAATTGTAGAAATATCACACCATCAGTTGTTCTTACCATGTTTCTCATTTGCATTTATGAAAACAATTTTTCTGGCTAGTGTGATTTACACCTGAGTTAAAACATTAAAATACTAGCATTTTCAGTTTTGTCCAGCTTTTAGAACTGGCACAAATAGAGTCAAATTCAGAGCTGAAATGCCCCCTACTCTCCCATCCTTATTAAACGCGCACACGCACACACAAAAGAAGGAATGACTGGGGTTTAAGATTATATTTTAGTTGATTGTCAACTGCTATGAACATCTCCATGATACTAAAACTTGTGTAATACAATCACATTTTCTTAAGGCACAAAGTACAAACACACTGTGTAATTTTTATTGTAGGGTTTTTTTAATTTTCAAAATGCAGAGTGTGTATATTCTATTTCACTGATATTTTACACCACTATATGTAGATTAAAATAAGATCAAGTCTTTTTACTCCCTCATACCTCATCCCACAGTCAGAATCTGAGCTTGCATACACAAAACAGAAAGGTGTGTGACTGAAATGGTAGGCTGACACCATTAAAATGAAAAAGGTCGTAAAATACTGTAGCTGCTGTTCTCACAAGGCGCGAACTCATCGTCACTGTGTATATCTAGGTAGAATTTCTTATTAGTGTAATATATATGATGTGAGCAGCAACTAGTGGATAGATGAATTTGAACGGGGATGCGTGCTCCATGTAAGGAAGAGGCAGTGCTTACTCAAATGCTGTTAAAACTCCCTCATTTACAGCTCCTGGAGATGAAACATACAGCAGATTGCCTGTAACCATAGCAATTGGCTCCGACATGAAAGATCTCCAGCATAGAGGTAGTAGTAATGGCAGAAGCAGTGTGGAAGATAAAGGTGTACAGATAGAGGCAGTACCAGGTGGAAGTGAACTACTAAATAAGTGAAGACGAGGTGCCCTAGATGGATTCGGGCAGACGTGTGAGTTTGATGGGAAGGTTTGGGCTGGTGAGGTGAGTTGCGGAGAAGGCAGGGAAGGCTGAAAAGAAGGCAGAGGTTTTGGTCCTAGTCCAGGGTAGAGGACAAAATCAGAATAGGCCTGGCACAGGGTATGAGGGGGACTTTGCTGCTGGAGGCTGCTTCCTTGCAGGTTCTTGTCTTTCAGCAATGCAGGACAACAAGAATGGCTGGATTTCAAGGATCCTCATGAGTTAAAGTGTCCCACTTAGCTCATGGAAGGAGCCCACGCAAGTTGTTAGCTCTTGGTGGTGGGTCATGGTGTGATTCCTGGTGTTGAGATGCAGCGCTCAGAAAGATGTGGATATTTAAAAGCAGTGCCAGAATTGCAGGCCTGAGGTTTTGTGATGTGATAGGAAAATCCCCAGAAAAAAACCCACTGGTAAGAGATAGGGAGGAAACAGTTCCTAAAATGTTCAATTGCCTTGAGTCATGAGCACTGGTATAAAAAAAATCTGAGACATTTACTTTAATATTTTGCCTTGTCTCTGTTTTTGGACCTTTTTTTTTGCCAATATACAAAAGTTGTTACCTCTTACTATTTATGACAAGCTTAAGGGGAATCAGTTCCAAGAACAAAGGCCCTTATACAGTAACCCGTAGAATCATGGATGTGATTAATTTTTATCTAATGATAATGATGATGATCAAACTGGTCTGAGTCCCACAGAAAAAGAATTCCTTTACAAGAAGTGAACCATATCAATAAACTAGGGACTGCAGATCAGGAAAAGTTCATTGTCTAAACTCTTTAGCTTCATATATACAATTGACATCTATCCAAAATGAATTTATTAATTCATTAAAAAAAATGGGACCAAGCCTCTAAGGACTTCTACCTGTTCAGGTCATTGCTGTTGTCATTTTTTTCATAAGGTCTTGTTGAGTTTTTACTGGAAAAAAAATCTCAATAAAAGGTCTTCAGTGCGATTATGGTCTCAATCTGCCTGATTAGGGATTACTTCATTTGAGCAACTGGAATTACGCATGGGTAAGAACACAGAGTGAGGAATCCAGCAGTGGGAGTCCCTGGTTGCAGCACTGTACTCCAGAGCTGAGCCAGTTTCCCGAGGAAGAGGCTCAGCTCCCACACCACAGCCTGTAAATTTACCACATTGTGCAGAATACATAACCCCCTTGGTCTCCCTCACACTGCCTTTCCACTACTTTTTCTTTGCTTATGAAAGTTATTTTTGGTCAGCCAGGCACTTCTTTACAGAAGGCATAGTAAACATAAGATTTATACAGCTATGTGTCATCTTTAAATCTACTCAACTCCCCGGGCAAAAAACGGGATCACAGCAGTGAACATTTTAATAAACAAGCAAAGACATTTTACAAAAAAAAGAAAGCGGATAGAAAAAAGATGTTGCAGTTCAACGCCTCCTATCTAGGCTGTAGAAATGAGGCTGAGGCTTGTATACACGTTCCCATTTTGGAATATTTTCTGCCAGTGTTTGGTCCTGAATTAGAGCTGTAGATGATCAGCTCTAATTCATTGTTTCACTCTTCTGATTTTGAAGCAATCAGAAGCTCGTGAAGCCAGCTGACTTTGCAAGATTTGGGGGCTAAAATCTGATTAAACAAGGTTCCTGGATATTACCCACTGTCAAATCACCAGTTCGTCTTTTCAGCATATCTTTAGGAGCATATGATTGCCCTGAGATATCTGCTGAGAGGGAGATATTCTTTTATGTTTAAGGATTAGCTGGCACTGTTATTGCTAGTATCTGGCAAAGTTTCACTTTCTGCTATGATTTGTGTTTCTAAATTAAATTTGGTGTGATGCTAGCAGCTTGGGATAAGCACCAATTATAAGTTCTGATAAAAAAATAAACTAGAAATCTAAACTACAGTCTGGACTACCAGTTAAAGATTTGTTCCAAAATTCATCTACACCTACAATGTACCTTGGCCCTAGGCTAGAAAACACCTTCTTACACCATCACTTTGCAAATCTAGATAGTCCTCAGATGCTTAGATCTTAACTTCTGCTAACTATGGTTAGCATCACTGACAAATTGGAGTGAGTCTTCAGTGATGGGGTCCAAGTCTGTGACCATCAACTGTCTAATTTGGTAACTTCAGCAGAAGCAGAATCAAGACCGATAATTTCGCCCGTATCAAATTTATGTACATTGTAATGTAATGAAAATATTCCCCAAGGAGATTTCCTTTGCTGCGCATAGCACACAATACCAGTTGAACACATTTCTTATCCCTTTTTGTATTTTAGCTACTGATATTACAGTGTCATTGGGAAATACCCTGCCTTATATAGGTGCAAGGTGCCTTGAATGTTTTTTACTGCCTTGTAAAATGTAAATATTTATTTAATCTTAATTATTGCAAATCCTATACCAATCTTCCCCCCCCCAAACTTTACTATAAAAATGCATTCTATCTGGAACATTATAAGCTAAACTAAAAGTTTTCATTTAAATACCGTGAATCCAGACAGATCTGAAAGGTATTCAAATTCCTTTAAGGTGTTTAGGAAGCCAGTATTCAGAGATTACGCATCTGCTGGAAGCTGTAGTTCTCTGGTAGAAGAAGTAACTTCCAATAGGGAAAAAAGCCAAAGTTTTTCTGCAAGATACGGGTTACTTTTAAAATCTGTGGGGGCATCAATTTTCCACTCTCAGGTCAAACTGTAGTCAACACTGATGTCAGCCCACGCAAGCACATATCAATAATGACAGTACGCCTCAACCGGCAGTGCTCTTACCTCTTGTCTAGAAGGTCACAAGTTTAAGTCTCCCACCAGGACTTGGGCTGATTCTTAATGCTGACACAGCAGTACAACGCCAGGGAGGTGTTGAACTGTTTGAGGTGCCGTCCTTCATGAGATGAGATGTTAATCCAAAATCCCTTTCGCCTGTCCCTGCTGCCTGTCTAGGCAATATCACCATGGCACTTTTGTGAAAAGAGGCTGGCTAAGCCTCCTTCCCAGCCAAAACTCCCTGTCATACGACGGCAGGCTCGGCTGTCCAAGGCAGAGCACAAGCCATTGTGCTGTTGCACCACCATTACTGTATTTAGTTAAGTACAATGGAAACATTGTCAAGCATTTTAGGATACACAGGATACGAAGGGCCTAATGCAAAAGCCAAAATCTAATGCAGTTTTCTAAATTCTATTGTTTATCATGTCTCTGTACACAGGCACACAAACACATTAGATGTATATTTAGAAAGTGGGGCTCTGTTAAAAATTACATTCAGCTTGCACCCATTCCATTTATATTATGTTGAGCAATTATAGTCCTTCCCTCAAAGTGATTTTTTACCATTTTGAAATAAGAACTCTGCATTTAATATCAGACATTCTTTATTAAAGAACCATATTGTTTAGCTTGTCATGATATAGATTTGCTTTTCCATAAGTACATTAAGCATGGATACTCAGGGGATATTTTCTTCAAAGCAAGTGGAAATTCTGGGAAGAAATGTGTTATAACAACTGTCTATGGTTAAAAATGAGAAATAGTAGAAAGCTTGGGTATTCTCTCAGGAATAGGGTGCTGTATGTAGCATCGTGGAAATGCCATCTGAGGATGGTTATGGACTAAGAAGACTTCATGCTCCATTTTATTATTTTATTATTTTATTTTATTTTATTTTATTTTATCTTATTTTATCTTATTTTACTTTATTTTCCCTGACACACTGGCTAGAACTAGAGTGTTAATGTTCATTTTATTTACAGTACACTGTTGATAAATGCATGTGTATGTGACCTAAACCATAGGAACTCCATATAAAGAGTTAATATGGAAAAGGTTATTAGGTAGCAATGAGTTTGGGTGCAAATCAGAATCATGTAAGAATTTTCCTCCCCCCTCAAATTAGAAGCTCTATGATCTTCTGAAATCAAAGTATCTATTTAAAAAAAATAAACTGGGGAGTAAAACTTCAAAATAATGCAATCCCCCCCCCCCCCCTTTTTTAACCACTTTGCATAATATAAAGTGCTTAAACTCTTTTTGCAGCAGTCCTGCTGGCTTTCTGTTGCTTGATATTCTGACCATTTTTGAACCCTTGAACTCTGACAGAGAGGAGGGACTTGGAGAGGTTGTCATCTGATCTATGTAAGGAGGCAAAAGGAATAGCTTTCTCTTTAATAGCACTCTTTTCTGCTTAACAGTTGGTGGGAGATTAAAATGATCTAGGTGGATAAGGCAGGTTAAAGGTCAAGGGACACCACAAGTCCCCTTCTCCCCCACATGTCAAAATATAGACAGGTCGTTAGAAGTTAAAATTTTATGCCCCTTTCCCAAATATTTCAGTCTATTTATGCACTGATTTTTATTGTAAATTCCAGTTCTTGAGGGGGACTGGACCCCTACTAGGCTACTGTCCAGCCTGTATAGTCGTCAGGTGCTGACATTCTGAGTTTCAGCCATATTAATTGCTGGATAAAGGCTATAATCCCCTCTCTTTGAAGCCCAAGACTGATTTTTAGGCAGTACTTCAAAAGCAGCACACAACTGAAGAAGCATATTTCCTACCAGCACTGAATCAACATGATTTACTCTGTTTGCATTCGTCTACATACGCCTTGCATATTTGGCTGCATAGCAAAAAGGTGTGAGTTGGCTGTAATATAGTCTAAGGCGAGATTTTTACTATCCTGAAGTTGATATATGACCTCATCTGAGTCATACTGTTCCAGATCTTTGCTTTAAGCATCATTAGGAAAGTATAAACTCCTATATCATGCTTTTGTTACCAATGAAAAATCTTGCCTTACGTTGCTAGAATTTTTTTCTCCCCGCAACATCATATTAAAACTATAATTTAGAGCGAGGCTGATTCTTAAGCCGTGAATAAATAAGGCCTGTGTTTTGAAAAAGCAAACCTTTTTCAAAACATGGATTTTAATATCTTAAATACTGCAGCTTCTTAATTAAATGAAGCTGTGATCCAGCAGCAAATATCCATTATTAAGAATAAATAAACATACTGTTTAGCTCGTTTTCGGGAAAATGAAATGGGCTAAGAGGTCTTTTAATCGTAAATAAATTTCTAGCAACTGCAGAACTCATGGCTCAGTGTCGGTGTGTACTTCACTTCTGGCTGTGCCTCTTTTTGTGGCGGGGTGTACTTGGCTTCTGGCTGGCTGTCCGCAGAGCCGCACTATAGGGACTTTCTCATCCAGGATTTGCCAAGTATACTTAGTGTTATGTTTGAGAAAGATTAACAATATTTCAGATCAAAGGAGAATCCTGCTGCATGGTCTTACAAGATTGTCATTCACTCCCATTATGGCTCATTTGCACAAGATTTTCATGTAATATGAGTCATTGTTTTGATGGCAGTGATTTGACATAAAGACAGGGCCAAAATGCATCTCGGAGCCCCACTCCGTCAGGCTGGGGGGTAGCCGGGGCGCAAAGAACTTGCCAATCATAAAATGCAACTTTGTCTCAGTTATATTAAAGCCTTTATCAGGTGGAAAACTTTTGAATGAGCATTGATTCGAGGAGAAAGCCTAACAACGGTCATTTTTTATTAGAGTGTAGGCACCGTTTTAACTAGGCAAAGTTTTGGTTAATATGAAATGCAAACCTCACGTTCGGAGTAATTCTGGTCAGCCACATACTCTGATGGCTTGTTCATTACTTTGAAATACCGAGTTTGTTTTAAGATGTTTCACAGAAGTGGGAGAGCCCCACGCCAGGAGTGACATATGAGAAATTTATTTCTCCCAATATTTATAGTTTAACCTAGTAGCTTCGTTTTAAGGATCAAATTTGCCATATGGATGCTTTGCAGACACTTTAAAATGCAGATGCATTTGACTGTAGTGCAAAACAGTAGTCAACAAATGCATCAGAGAAGAAAAGTAATGTGTAGCAAATAATTTTCTTCAGTTCCTGTCTTTCAAGTAATACCTTTTCAGGTAAGGTCAGATTTTATGGGTAAATAAGCATTAAACTTAGTAAAGTCACTGGAGCAGTTTTTTAGTCTGATTTAAAGCCACAAGTCGGATCTGGACAAAGCCTGTTGCTTTGGCTTTAATACACCCTATTGGGCTTAGGTAGCACAGGAAACTCAGTGCAGGAGTTGATCCGGGATGTCTCAGGCCCAATCCTGTAATTCCTGCTGAGGCCGAACTCCCACTGACTTCGGACAAGGACTGCAGGATGCCCATTCTTTCCCGCCCAGCTACACACCTTAGGTACAATTATGCAAGTTAAACACAAAAGTTCAGCTGTAACTGTAAGTTCCTGGGTTTCTGTGGGTCTAAATCGTCATTAGGATTTTTGCCTATGTTTTTTTCTCACTGTTTGGAGGCATGGTAGTTCTTTTTCCAACAGTAGGGGAACAAGCGAAAATTATTAAAAATGTGAATGCATGAGAAGATGTAGCACATTACATCGGGATTTAGAAAACAATTTACTTCAGAGAACTAATGGTGTCTTTAAAGCTGTTACTTGTATACGTGGGGAGGTATAATGCTAATACACGCATACGTAAAGCTCTAAAGAAAAGTTATTGTGCAGAAGATTATTTTAAGAGGTAAATGGTATGTTCCCATCCTTTCTGTTTTGGTGGGTATAATTAGTTAATGCTTTGTTATGGACAAAACACCTGAAATAATTAGTTATAAACTGCAAGGCATGTTGGAAAGAGAAAGAAATGTTGAAGAATACCACCGCAGTGCTATGTTTCAAATTGTTTTCACACTTTGTACTGCAAGTTACACTTAAATACATCTGGTGTGCTTTTAAAACAAAAATAACTAAAATAACCTTATATGAAAATGTGTGATGGAAGAAACCTTGTGGCTGCGTTATAAAGTCTTGGTAAATGGACTGTAAAGTGGAAACAGTGAAAAACATTTCACTTGGGTGACGAGAGCAGGCATCTCCCTTCTAGTCTGTCACGAAAAGGATTTATTTCAGGAAACTCATCACGTACCGCGGAAGGTAGCATCTATATGTCAGCAATTCCACTGGCATTTCGTGGAAAGCTTAAAAATATAAACATTAAACTATTAGCTCAATGTTTTTATCCCTCCTCAGGAAATGCTTGCAAAATCCACGAACAACAGCGCCCTCTGCACCTGAAACCCCTCCGGTTAGCAAAGCCAGACTTTACCACTTGCAAAAGGGAGCCTTTTAATTTCAATTACTGTTGTTTTCAGCTGCGGGGAGGTATAGCTGCGGGAGCGGGGGAGGGGTGAGACTCTTCCAATGTATTTTGAAGTGATATGTAACTTTACGATATTACCTGATAGCTTCAGCACCCTTCGGTACAAAAATTACAGTAATACGCATTTCAAAATTACCTAGAACAAACAAGCACAAAATAGCAGTAAAGATGTTGTACTTTTGCATTCCCTTCAGCATAATTTAGATCCACTGTGTGTCATTAACAGTGAAGCATATCACAGTCTGGAGTTTTTTTTTAGTTGGCCGTGTTATTTTAATAATTTCTCACTCTTCAAATATTAGATACAGAATCAGAACTATCTGTTTCTTTTAGTGCTTAAAGACATATTCTGGGGAGTTTACGGAAACCAGTAGTAAAGCCAGGGACTGATGCATGACAGTATTTCAGGATTTATTAGACATAACGATGCATTTTAAATTGGGGGACTAACTATTCTTGCAAGGCTCAAAATAGAATTCTGCAAGCAAGTAATTGTTATAAAAATGGATTAATTTGAAATAAGTGGTTTATGTTCCTACCATAATAGATGGAAGAAAACAGTCCTGTGTGAAAAGTTCCTGCATAATATTTCTTGATCATCAAAAAGAATAAAAATTAATTTCTATTTGCTATTTATATAAACAATTAGTACAGCTGAGATGCTAATTAAGCTCATAATATTCTTTGCTTATTCCTATAAAAGGCTTAAGATGAGCTGTCCAAAAAAAATCACAGCATAAACATAATATTTCTCTTAAATTAAATGCAGCAATTTTAGATATTTCCCACTGACAATTTATTTCTTCAGACCAGAAGCAGTGAAATATTGGAGCTCTCTCTATATTATATATCCACGAGGTATAGAAAAGTAGCAGGATACTTTGAAATTTTTTTAAAATAGATTACCTTTTTTCAGTTCTTTGGTAGGGATAATTTAATTCTTCTTTGCGATTTCTCATCACTTCCTTAGTCAATAATTCCTTATCTTTAATACAAAAGTAGCTCCTAATAACAAGTTTTGTGACTGAAATACGAGTTTTAGAAATGTTCAGGGTTATTTCTACATGGATTGCAGTTTATGGATTGAAAGAAAAAAATGAGTGAATTGTATGGAAACTATTATAAAGGGCTAATTTTATAAAATTAAAGTAGTAAAATTAACATCAAAGAGTGGTATTCTCTTGCTTTAATAGAATGGAAATAGAGCTACATTTACAACACGATGCTTATGTAACAAAATATACTTTTAAAATTTACTCATTTAAGAAAGCCAAACTGTCTGTGTCACAGCAATTAAGGAGAAGTAGAAAGTCTGAAATCATATCGCTTCTGCATATCAACCAAATACTTTTTAAGGAAATTCAAAGATATATCTGAACATTAATGTAAGCTTAGACTGATGTGAGAGGGGTTTAACAATCAGAAAACAATAGTTCTTTGTTATATTTCTACTTTTAAGCAATATAAGATGCTGCTTGGAAAGAGATGAAGTCTCACAAAATTTTCAAAGACAAAGGACTAATGGCTCTTAGTATCACTGTGTTCATTTTAAGAGCAAATTAAAAGAGTAAAAGAACGGTGCAAATAATTGTTTCATATGTTCTTTGCTTGTGACTGCTGTAATCATCCAGGCTGATTTACAAATGTAGACTTGAAGGTTTCTCAGCTTCCTGCAGTGTAGAAGACTGTTACTTTGGCACTCACACTCATGCCCTTGTAATCACCACTCAAAACTGTGCCCTGGTACTTCCAATTCCCAGTCTCTTGATTGAACACCTCATTCTGTGCTAACAAGGTGTCCAAGGTATTTGAACAGGGGCTGCAGTCAGAAAATTGTTAATGGTTTCACTCATTAAGAGTTGCTGCACTAGTTTTGGTAATTTGGTAACTGTCTAAATTGCAAGTTGATTTTTTCCTTCATTTTAAAGAATGATGCTAAAAATTGAGTCCAGGAACACTAACAGCTACAAAACCCCAGAAGGGTGCTTAAATCACTGTATTTGTATTAAAGCAAAGAGTTTTCATAGCAGAAAGGGTATTATTTTATTTTTGAGGTTATGTTTTAAAATTATTGAGAAATGCAAAACCAAGTGTTAAATGGAAACCTAAAGACAGGAAATGTATAAAAGGGGAATAGTAAACTGTAAACCAACCTGAAGCTCTTAAAGAAATTATTTAGGAAGAAAAGCTGATATTAAAATTACAAACTAAAGTGTCAGAAAGAATTCACCTTGGGCCTGGATGTACTTTTGGGCAATTGGGATGAAATTCTTTAAAATAAAAGGATTTATAGCTGTAGGAAACTGTAGTATATGTACCTGAAAACAGGACCTAGGAGTCTTAAATATTTTTTTGCTATAGTGCAAGCTAAGCGGAAAGTAAACCAAGATCAATGGGCCTGATCCTGCAATCCATACTCAAATAAGAATCTTTTCCTTTTTCACTTGTCTATCTTGCACAAGTGCAGCATTTAGGAAGAAATGTATTCCCTGCAAAAAAGCAATAAAGAATGATTAAAATCCATTAAAAAATAGCAGGTAAGGGATTTTTCTAGTTGTATCCTCCCTGTCATCTGGGATCACTGAGTTACTTTCTTGAGCTATGGAATATTAAAGCAGGGAGCACGTTCTGTTTTCAGACAACAATTTACACCTGAAGCAATTTCTCTGATTTCTCTGAAAGAAGAATTTTCCCCATGGAAACTTGATTTTTGGAGTGGAAAGAAAAAGCTTTTCTAAAAAAAAGTGGTAAAGAATGGTTTGCAGGTTTTTATTTAATCCACTAGAAGTTTAAGCCATCCCTAAAAACTTGCAATCTACCCATTTAAAAGGGGGATTAAAATTCAGTGAGTCACCCTATGCTGCATCTTTTGGCCAGGTTTTGTGGTTTTTCAATTACATATATCTATCTTTAAAAATGCTATTCTCTTCTCTGTGGCTGTAAAAGATGAACGCACAAACGAAGGGAAACTATAAAGGAAACACTAACACTGGCCACACAGAAAGCACTGTCAAAAGCACACTATAAACAAACTGAGAAGCGATTTTTTTTCCTGTTGTTTTTCTTCCATTAATTTTAAATATTCTTTGTAACTTTAGAAAGCAAACTACTTTCCAGCAAAAGTGTGGATAATATCCTTGTGGTAGGTGGTTTGAGCTTGTTCTTAACTGAACAAGTATACACTTTAATAAAAATCATATAGGAAAACGTAAAAATAGTATTGTAAATATTTTGCCAGATTTGAAATATGATATGATTTGGCCTTCACAGAAATATTCTAACCAGCAGGCAATACTCATCTGATGCTGTTTGAGCATAATCTCTCTCATGCAGCTCCTTTAACCAATGCTCTTTCATAAAGTTATGCTAGCCACATAATTTGTCTCTCAGCTGGCTGGGATATCTCTCCAAGGTACACAGACCTTTTTCATGATGGAAAAAAAAGTGCAAGCAAAAGAGTGAAATGAAAGCATTATTTACAATGCCAGTATAGTTTGCTTAGAAATATGCTGTGAGTAAACATGTAAATGTGAACTGTTGAACAGAACATACTTTTTGAACATTATGGGACTGCAGCTCATCTTTGTGCTTTACATTCATTCCTATCTTTATTTAGATTCATACTTTTAAAACGTTTTTGGTGTTTGTCTTTAATCAAGAACGGAAATTATGCTGAAGTCTAAAAAGCAAAGGGCCTATAAGATGATCTCTGTATAAGTTTTCTTTCATGTGTCCATTTTACTCTTCTTCTCTGACTGCAGTTGCAGAGAGTGGGTAAATAATTTTTGGAAGGAAAGTCTGTTCGAGTTTTGATGTGTGATCGGTGTATTTCTGAACTAGACAGTGGAGGTTTTTTTTTCCTTTTAGTAGTTAAGTCATTCCTCTGGAACTGATTGCGAAGATAAAACCCCATCTGTATAAATTGAAAACTTTTTTTGAACTGGAAGTTGAATGCAGACCACGACTTTTCCATAGAAAAATTACAGAAATAATGGCCCCTGGCTGTGGAGGCATTTTTTTGTTTTTCATGAATCAGGCACAAAGTTATTTAAATTAATTCTGGTCTCATCACCCTAATAGAATATCATTACTGATCTTTATAAAAAATATTAGAAATCAGCAGTGTGTGGATGTAATAGCAATAGCTATTTGACCAGCTTCCCCAAACAATTTTTTCTTTATTGAAAAGCAAGACTACTGATGACAATGCTCACTCATGATGCACATACTTCGTGCATTTCACACATTATCTTTTTATGTTAATTGCATGTATCAAAAGTACTAACTACTCTATTGCTTCATGATCAATAGAGGGGAATTTATTTACTGTCTTTTGAAAGCAGTCATTAAAGAAAAAAATGAGAAGAAACTTTCTTCACAAAAAAGAAAATCTGTAAGTATTTCCATGTAATTAAAAAATACATGACAAAATACGAGTTTTACCTCCCAAACTGAGTCTATAGCTCTATACCACCTAAAGGGTTCTGCTCTTCTGACTGGCTCCACTATGTAATTTGTGCTCACGTACGTTTGCATGGACTGCAAGGAAACAGATTTAATTTCTCCGTGACTGTGCTGCCTAACAGAATGCAGGATCTCAGGTACCACAGCTACAGCATGTTAAGTGCTAGTACGTACATAACTGTGGATATTTTACTAATTACTTCCCCTTCCTTGCCACTGACACATCTGTACTTCCCCAGTTCCTGTTCTGAATGTGTGGAATGTCCCTGAAATGAGGACCTTTCTTCCCCTGAGTTTTCTGGATTAGTCCCATTGCCAGGGGAGGAGGAAGCTTGGGGTTGTGTGAACCGCTGGAACCATCCCAGATTTGGCACACTCTCCAGTGGCTCTTTTCTACCTACTAGTTAGTGTGCATGGGCTTCCTGTAAAGCTTATCTCTGCCTTGATTAGGTGAGGCAGACTTTGGTGGTCCCAGGTGTATCCTGCCCTGTGCAAAGACATTGATCTAAGGTAAGGGCAGAATCTGCACTTTAAAGATGCTCCAAAATGGAAAAGGCTGGTGCCTTACCTTAACAATGAATGCAGCAGCTGAAAGATAGCCAGTGTGCCATCCTAGCACTGCCAAAAGATAGGACATTCTTTCTGACAGCCATCAGTTCTACAGAATTTTGTCGCTGACCTAAGCAGAAAGAGAACCGAGGTCTCTTCTTCAGAGGCTCCACTCATCTGCTCACCCTACAGCTCAGCAGCATGCTCCTCCCAGCCAGCTCTGCCAGCGATGAGTGTGCTGAGAAAGGAGCATGTTTTGCTGCCGGCACAAAGAAGGAGCAGGGACAATGGGGCTGGGATGAAGGTGAGGATGAGAGGGCTTCTTGACACCAAGAGGAAGCACCTTTCAAAACTTCTCCATGCCTCCTCTGCAGCACAAGATAAAAACGGCTGAGGAGAGTAGTGAGGAGGAGAGTTCCAGTGGAGAGTAGCTGGTTCTAATGTGCCTAAGTCCAATCCTTAATAAGGAAGTATAATAAACATTTAGGTTCAGCATTATCCTCACTCTCGCTACGCAGAGAGAGTAAATCCTCCCTTGATTCCAGTGTCAGGTTTCTCTGCACTTCCTGTCTTACTCATCACTTTGTATCTGATGGTTCGTACACAACACTCAGCATGTGCTCTGTAAAAATGGATCGTACAAGATGACGTGGATTTAAATAGGTGCAGCAACTTTTTCAACCTTTGATGGGTTCTTCTTGGCTGTGTCCAAAACCTCCATTTTCCAGCTGGAGTTAATGGTGGTAAAGGAATTCGTTACTGAGAAAAAATCTTACATGAGTCAGAATGCTATTCAAAGCTATCTGTGTTTTCCATGTTGCTTGTTTATCTCTAACAGCGTTTGTTTTTTTTTCTTTTTTCTTGTAATATCAAAGATGTGGGCATGATACTTTAACACAGGAGCACCTAGTCCACCAACAGTATTCATCAAAACCTTTACAGCAACTTGCTGAGCCATGGCAATTTCTTTCATCCAGACCACAGTGACTAACAAGTTCAACATTATGTGTACACAATGAATTACCCTTATAGAACTGGAAAAACACCAGTTGGATAGATAGGAAATAGCCCAGCACTGTCATGGTCCATTTTTCCCCATGTAGTTCTTAATTTATATACATTTTACCCAAGCAAGGTCTTTCCCAATCCTTGACGAGCCCATTTTCAAATTTCAAAAAGAAAAAGAGCAGTGGGTCTTTTGGAAGCTTGTGGGGAGTCAGGACCACTTCAGCATTACCGTCAGGTTTCATTGGTCGTCAGGGTGATGAGTGTTAGTATAATGATTTGCTCTAATCAGAGGAAATGAGGTTCAGAGTGGCATGGGCAGTGGTGTTGTCCAAGAGGACTCTGAAGCGGCTCAGGGATACACATTCCTCTCCTCAGGTCCCTACTCAGATCGGAGGTGCACCATTGCCTTTCTGAAGAATATCTACCAGAAGGGCCTGGTGCACATGTTATTCTGGAGGGAGTAGGGGGGTCAAGGATGTGTTTGGTATTGATGAATGTTCTGACTGAAAATATGAGAAATTTTACTGATTTTTGTGGATGCTTCTAAAGGCAGTTTTATGGTCCCTCATTTTTGTGTCTCCATTTGTAACATCACTCTGTTCTAGTATATGTTTCTGGTTAAAAATGTGCCTCAGTTTCCTCTAATGTAGCAAACCAGAGCTTGATTATTAACTAAAGCTTCCTGCCTGTTCTTGTTCCCTAAGTGCACTCAAACAAGCACAAGATCAGTGTTTGTACCTCGGTGCTGCTGTGTGCATGCCATGGGTCTTTGGACTTCCACAAAAAAGATGAGCTTGGGACTGGTCCTGGGAACAGGCAAAGAAGCAGTTGTATTGCACTCTGCTGTGGAGAGCAAAGGAAGGGACATGGTGCTGGGGCACGCAGTACTGATGATGTGGAGACCTGGCTGTGAGGAAGGGATAGAGTAGTTGCTGCCTCTGTCTTCTTAGCTGCTTTAGCATCAGCAGGTACAGAAAGCCTCCTGGTCCATGTTTTCCCTCACTGCTCTCCTTCTCTGCTTTTGAACCTCTCCCTTTTCTTGGACTGAGCCCTGTTTATGTTGCTAAACTGCCTTGAACTGAACCCACCTGTGCTCTTTATTGAGTGTGACCTAAAAGTCTTCAGTAAGCCTGAAATCTTACTGCCAAGGTGCTGTATAATTTGCTTTGAATACAAGTCTGGTTTGCCACTCCACAGGTAGGCAATGGGGTCAAAGAAGAGAACAACACTGGGCACGATTGCCACCTTTTCGCTCGCCTGCAGCGCAGTTTGGGGAGGAGCACTGCCATGCCTCCAACGATGCCTGTGTCTTCAAGGTCTAGATGAGCCCTAAGTGCTTGGAGTTCATTCCTGATGCATGACACAAAAGCTGCAGGGTTGGAGGTCGTTAACCAAACATCAGTTGCTTCTAACATTGCATTACAGTGCTCCACATAAATAGCACAGAGGACAAAATCACCACTGTTTTTACTTAATTTCACAGTCTAAGAGGTCTCAGTATTACAATTTTTCCTCTTGATACTCCAAGTTTTTGTTTAGTAAGTTTTACACCATCATTGCTAATTATACCCTCCTTCTCACCATGCCCTTGTGCTCTGTCTCTCTTAAATGTATACACCCTTCAAATTCTGCTGCTTGCTAGTCTATCTTTTGCCGACATGTATGTAAGACTTTTTAAAAATATGTTTTCTCACTATTGTGAAATAAAATAATGGAAAACTTCTGTGAAATAATTTGTCTCTATCTGAAATCAATGACAGAGTTCCCGATTGTAGTTAGCTAAGATCTTTTGTTCATTTCCTCTTCTGGTAATATAAATGACATGTTTTTTCATCAGCAGATTCTTTTGTTGAGGATGGTTTTATATGTTATAGCTCAAAGGAATAAAAAAAGGAGACAATATCATTTAGGAAAAGTGTGACTATGTGGGCACAGAAAATGTTTGAATTTTTGCAATCTTTAGAAGAAATAAACCTGGAATATATTTATTGGTGCATCCCAGATAAACAATTTCTATTGTGATGTGTTCTCTCAGAGACTGTACTATGGAAAATTGAGAATAATGGGCCGTGTCATGCCTTCAGTCCATGTGCAGAACTCACACTGATGTCAATAGGAACTCCCTTCACAAACTGAGGCCTATATATGACCCATAGAGTCACTACTAGATCTTTCCCATACAGAACTACAAAATTAATGGAGCATTGTAATCTATTTTGAGATCTAATGAAATACACCGTGATTTAAATTGCAATTAAACAGAGAGATGTCAATAGGCACTGATGAGTTTCCACATGAAGACAGCAACATTCCTGCTACAAACTTAGAGCTTTTGAGGGGTAATGGCTCATAGACTCTAAACCCACATTTACTCAGAGCGTTATTGATTAAACATCTCAGGAGCCTTGAACTTGTGAATTATATCTTTAGTTGTAAGATATAATTTGTACATCTGAGACTCAATCCATTCTGGAAAGATCACAGAATCCCATGTGATAAGGTTCAGAATTTCTTAGTTGCCCACATTTAAAAATAGGAAATTGTAACATTGTTAACTTATGCTTTTATAGTAGGGGGAAGTTGGAAGGTTGTAGAGTTCAGGTGATTCACAAAAAGATGTCTATTTAAAGTTCATATACTCAATGACGTTTCACGTGTCCATGGCTTTTTAAATTATTTAATGTGATAGACTATTCTGGTGTTGTGTTTGTGTGAGAAATGTCATGAATAAATGAGTGCCTGTGTATTTCACAGCACAGAAAGACCAAATTTCATTACAACAGTGTTTAAACTCTACAGCAGAACTTTTGAATCCCACAGTAATATTAATCTTCTAGTGCTCTGAAATATTTCATTCCCTGCTTCCTCCCCTCATAAAAATACACACAGAGCTGTGGCTTATCTTGAAATTACCCATTGACATAAAATATGAGGACTATTATTTTCAACTTTGTTTCAAGGAAGTGTTTTCCAGTATGCTTACTAGGCAGAACAGTTCTGGTCTTTAGGCAGGAGCCCTGCCCAGAAGTCAACCTCCCTGCTCGCCCTCGCCCCACTGACCCGTGCTTGCCAGGGGCTTGTGCATCAGCCTGTGCCTTCTGCCAGCCCCTGGCTGCCGTGAACTGACTTTTTCATCTCACCAAACAGTAGTTCATCCTCCTATTTTGTATACTTCTGCAAAATAATAAAGAGGCCATTATACATTGTAATGTAGTTATCTCTTCCCTGGATAAGACAAGTGCTGGCCAGTAGGTTGGAGGCTCAAGGCTTCAGCAAATCCACAGGGTCCTGGAGAGATGTAATTTCCCAGTGAAGGAAAGACAGGGTTTCCTGGACTCCAGATTAATTAAGTGAGGAAGCCATTCCCCTCAGTCTCTCTGTAGACTCTGGCAGACCCCAAAATTTCACTTGCTTTTGAGATTTTTTTTGTGTAATTATATGGACTAGACATTATATATGTTCCTTTTATAAATAAAGTAAGATATGCTAGAGTGATATGACTAAAAGTTGAAGTATGGAATGAATACATTTCTCATCACAGGACCACAACAATTATAAAAAAAAAAATCACATAGAAAAGCCCAAGAGAATTTCATATTAGTAGTGTTACCATTAACTTTTTGAGAAGAAGTTTTGAGATTGACCAAATAATTTTGCATTGGTTTTTTTTGATGCCTGCTGGTTTTTATTCAATGATACTGTGTCTTCTTTAGCAGTTATCTTGCCAGAAGGCTTATCTATCAGAAGGCTTGTCAGCTATTTTGTGATGTTCTCACAAAGCAGTGAGGCACTGGCACTGAGTAAAACTTACACAGGTCTCATTTACTCCACTGCAACACCTCCATTTAATATCCCACCTTAGCGGGGAGACGGATACTTTGCATCTGCATCACTCCTCTGTGCTGAAGTTTATCTCTAGGCAACATGTAAACACAATCCCTGGAAACTATTTAAGCCAGGAGCACATCTAAAAGCTGTTTTTTTCTTATTGTTTCCTGACTTTCTGGACACTAACCAAGACCAGCAAATTCTTAAATCCTACAAATGATTTCAGCCATCTGTAAGTTATAAAAGAACTCTATTCAACCTCGAATACCCGAGCTGATTTCTGTTCCTATTGCGGGTTGCTGCGCTCTTGAGCCCTCTTTGGTCTGAAATAGGCTTTGGGGTTTTTTTCTTCCTTTGTCTGCTTTTTCAGCTTACACCTTCTCTATGAGAAAGGTCTTAGATGACAAGAAAGGGTCCCTGAGCTCACCATCCCCTGCTTTCCATGCACTGCATTTGGAGGGGTAGTATATAAAACTTTGCTGGTGTAGTCTGAACACTGCTGTCCCAGTAAGGACTACAGGGAAAAAGAACCAGGAACTCGGCTTTGTTGCTTAAATTTTCTTTCTTGACCCTTTCCCTCTGCCCCCCGAACAGACAGGTGATCTTTCATCTTACCTTTCTCCTTTGATCAAGGTGCAGTCGCCTACATAATAGAACAAACTTTTGGTCTAGTAAACTGTGAAGCTTGACTTTGGAAGATCTACTGATTTCTATTAAATGAAGCAACATTTCTTCCTCGCCACAATCAGTGGAATTTTTTCCACAGTCAAGCTTGCTAAGAACAGCTTAAATTATGTTTTTCTGGACTGAAACTCTCAGTTCCCAGACTCTTCTTCTTTTTACTCCTGTGAACATAGTGCTATACTGTATGTCAATTTGGTCTTGTTTGTGGGTTCATTTTCCCCTCCATTAAAACAGCTTTTCTCTCTTTTTTTTTTTCCTTCTTGTGATATTGTTCAAAGGCTTCTTGTGATGCCTTGAAAAAAGTTATTGATTGTTAGATCATTTCTCTCATTCATTCAGATGTTTTCTGGTCCCCAGATGGAAACATCACAGCTGCTGCTCTGGAATTCACTATCGACTTTTTTCTCTGGATTATCAGAGCCCCAAGCAAAAGGGCCTGAATCCAGGCACCCTTTTTCCCTCTGTTGAGGCTTAAAGCTGTTATCCTTATAGCTCAAAGGAAGTTCCAGTGCCTGTATATGACCAGAGTCTGGAGCAGTAAGGTCCTATAATTGCTTTCTTTGAGCTATTTTTCTAGTGCTCCTTTTTTTAGTTTCTGTATAATTTTTCAGCTCTTCAGTAAGAGCACCAGATCTCAGAGACCAGTCTGCTTTCCTGCCTCTCTCTGCTGTTGTTATTTCTGCTCTGGTCACTTGTTATAGGTTCGAGGTCTAGAATCAGCCTGAAAAATTAATATTTTTCAAATTCAGCCTTTGCTGACCAGCAGCCATCTGCTCAGACAAAGAAGAAAGTGGGAAGGATTGCTGTGTGTTAAATGCTTTTCACCCAATCCCTCAAGGAAAGCCCCCTTTTTAAATTCAAAGGGTTGTTATGATTCAAAGAAAATGCTTATTCTACAGACTGTTTCCTTTCCATTAAAGTTTATTTATACCCCCCTCCTTGTCTGAGGGTATAATTATGAATGATCTAAGCTTGTACTGAAAATCCTAAATTAAAAAATACATCTGTTGCAAGGATTCTCACACTAGAAACCTTGAAAATGTTATCCTGTCTGTGTATCCATATATCTGTCTGTCTCTCTCTAGGTTTATGGCTATCCTTTATATGTTCCAGAAGTAAATGGGATTAGATCGCTTGCTGTATATTTTAACTGCTGTATACATTCATGAAAGGAATAAAACTATGTGGAAATCTGAATATGTTTTATATTTATTTATATTCACCTTTCAATCACATTTTCACTTGTTAAAAACTAAGGGGATTAGATTGCATTGTTCTTCCCCTTCTTGATTTAGAAATAACCATAAGTGTAAGATAACATTATTTAAATGTTAAAAGTTATGTTTAAAAAGAAAAGGGAACTATAGCATGAATGATATGAACTGTAACTGTTCATTCAAAAGCTAGGTGTTTTCCTGACAACAAAGTGCAATTACTTTAGCCCAACTTTTCAGTATACCTCAGGAAGCATCAGTGAAACACATTTATTTTTAATTAAGGCCAACTCTGTCCCAACATTTGCTTTAAATATGAGGACCAAAGAGCATCAGAAAAGGACATTATTTCTTCACTCCTTTGAAGCTGCTGCCTCCTGATATGTAGCCCAAGGGAGGGCAACACCACACGGACAGTGGATTCATGGCAAAATCTCCACTTGGCAGAAGATATCCAGATAGCATTATTCTTAGTTGGATTTCACCTGATTAATATTCTTATTTTTCATTTTTAAAACATTACAGTGAAATGAGTCCATTAAGATGCTGTAATGTTAATTAACATTGTCATAAGCTCTTCTTTCATTTCACTTGCATGCATTTTTGAAAGGTACATTGTGGAAATGATTCTTTTACCCTGCCATTTGCCTATATATCATTTCATGCTAGTACTGAAAGGTTAAATGTTATAATTTATGCTAATTTTAATTTTCCCTAGTGCCATAGGCAGTACAAATCAAGCAGCAGCAATTGATTATACATCACTGACAGTATAAAACAGAACAAACATACAGTTCTGTCAATGAAAGGCCTGTGCCAGGTTAGTCCTAGTTAGGTTGTTACGGCCTCCTGAGAACCGCAGTCAAAACCAAGCAATAATGATGATATGAATATTTATTTTGTGCATAGTTCTGGATCCAAGCCATTTTAATAAATAACTTTCCATGGTACTTTTGTGCCTCAAGAAGTGTGATGGAATGGCTGTTTGCCTCTTGAAGAATTTTGTGCAATAAATATCGGATATAAATTTGGGCTTTGGCTTCTCAGAGGAGGGACTGAAGTTGTAGCAGTCAAGCAGAATTTCACCAAAGCATGTGCTTGTACAAGAATATGTAGGTTACAGTTTCAGGAGAAGGGAGAACTCAAGATATGGCTTAGGCCATCAAAAGGCAGAAAGATTGCTCATAAACTTGGCAGCTAATTAGATCCCGTCACTATCACAAAGACTATCTTTGGAGCCAAGGATTGACAGGTTCTCAGATAAAGCTTTTCAAATAGCTGGGTTAAACATCCATGTTGTTCATTTACACTGGTCTTAAACCCTTCCCTCCTCTTCTCCCAGCACAGAGAAGGCAACACATCACCCTTGCTTAGACCTCTTTGGAGCATATGTTTGCTGTTACTCTGTTCCTCCAAAACTAGAATTTTCTCCACAAAAGCAGCTTTGGGGTAGATTGAAGGCACTTACTTTCATGGATGAATGGCTTATTCCCTGCTCTGCAACCTACCTCGTAAGATAATGAAACAGAAGAGAGAAATGAGGTCACAGAAGTAGGAAGTATTGGGTAGCGACTGGTATGTTAACAGCATCATGGGACAGTTACTTAATTCGCATGAAAGACAGGCTGAGATGACTTAAAGCTCTTTGAGACAGAAGAAAATGCCATTTGGAGGCAAACAGAAGTGACCTCTGTGGCTGTTGGCAGTACAAAGAGACTCGGTATGGGCTGGGAAATATGCTGAAGTGTCTCAAGAGCTTTTCTGCTCCTAAGCGTCCCCCAACCTGGATATAAGCCACTGTGGGCACCTTGCTAGAAAGATTGTTGGGAGGAATGAGCTGCAGAGAGGGTTGCTGGTACGTGTAAGAGGACAGTCAATGCCACGTTGCTTGTGGGAGAAGGAAATGGAGCATTGACAATGGGATTAGGGAATTATTGCCTGAGTGGAGGGCAAGTGGGTGACCCAGTGAGACAAACACAATTACACACTTACACAGATCGCAGAAGATGGGAGGAAGACTCTTGCAACGAGGCAACAACAACTGAAAGGCAAATGCTCCAATAAAACTTTTTCAAAAATACTTGATAAATTTCAGTGTACAAATCCTGTTGACTTTTAGTTGGAAGACAGTTTGGGTGGTTTCAGCACTCTAACTACAATAGCCATTCTTGCTGATTTTTATGTGTCCAAAACTTATTCAATGTTTGTATGATAAAGCTTAAAATAGAAATAGGAATTTAGTTTGTCCACACATCAGCTTTGCATTAAAATATGATTTTGGTAAAGAGATGTGTTTGTGAATAAAGACGATGTAGTACTAAAAGATTAGAATACTCATTTTCAAATACAGTGCTTTAATTTAAAGAAGACACCATTATTTTCTTCATGTAGCTATTGCTCTTTGACTTAGAATTTGTGAAACGTGGACTGGTTACTTTAACCCAGATGGTTTCTTCCCCACCCATAAAGATTGGTTACTTTAGCACAGATGTCTCTTTTTCTTCCATAAGGCATATTAGAAGGAAAACAAAGATTCACATTTAAGCAATAAATAATAACAACTACCACCCCTATTGGCTTAGATATGTCCAAATCCAAAACCACAGCTAAAAGTTACTTTAAAGTGTGGTGGGCCACAACTTATAGTTCTTTCATTTTGCTTTCTTTTTAAAAGATTTGACTTTGTTGACATTTTTTACACTGTTTCAATTGATCTTTATTGAAAAAGAATAAGGATGGAGCAGACTGACAATTTTATTTGACAGATGATTAATATCTTTGCTTAGATCTGGCCTGAAGTGTAACCACAAAGTGTTTGATAAGGGAGGGATAAAATATGGTTTGCAGGCAGTTGAGAGTTTAAGGGACATAAAATGGCTGAATGGTAATCTTAAAAATGCAAGGTAGAGAACCATGAGGCTGTGTTAGCACTGTACTGGTGCCCTTTCATCCTAGGGTTATTCTGAATTTTCTGATTGCTCTTGGCTCATGGTGGACAAGTCTCCCTTGGTACATGTGCAGAAAGGTCTCTTTATGAACAGGTTTCCCCTTTTGGGCATAGGATAGTGGCTCAGCCTCATTTCCCGAAGTCTCCAGGCTAGTCTTGGAGCACCAAGTCTGGATCTGAGATCAGCACAAGGCTTTTGTGGCTTGCTTAGGGGCCTTTGGGCTAGCCTGCTTTCCTTTGCCATAAGGAAGCTGTTCTCCCTTTTCCCATCTAGCATGATGCTGTAATGGATTCCTTGCAACAGAAACTCCCCCACGGTTCCAGGTCTCTGCTTTTTCCAAAAGGAGGGTGATCTAGCCCAAGCTAAGCTCGGGTGCAATTGAAAAAAATATTCTTCTATGATAACAATTTTTCTCATTCTTTTTAGCCCAGTCCAAATTTTGCTACTGCAGGGAAAAGTTGGTTGTAAGGATTTATATTATGTTTATTTAATTACTAATTTCTGTAAAAGAAAAATTAATTCTGTTACTTGTGGTGATGCGTCATGCCAGGAATAACATTTAGCATGTATGGCTTAACACAATAGGCCATTTTTAAAGCACCTTTTCCTAAAATTTAATTTTAGATTTGAGACTATGGAGCATTTAACTTACCTTCAGGAGGATATTTTGAATAAAAATAACAAGAAACTGCCTTACTAGAATATCAACCATGCTTGACTGATATTAACCATATGAAAAGATGTATGAGACACATAAACTTCACATAAGAACTACAGTTAAGCCCACTCATATTTTTCTTTTAAAATGGATGTCCAAACTTTAAAAGTCCGTATGTTATTCTTCTTAAGATCCAAATATATTTTTGGAGACTGAGTTCCTACTGTTTGCAATAATGAACACCTCATGGATGGCAGGGAAAAAAAAATCAACTTTCCTTAATGCTACTGTTGGCCAAAGGGAAAGTGAAATATAATTTTATAACAAGATATCCCCTGTACTAGAACTGCATTTTTTTTCCCCATCCCTGGATGCAGACAGAAGTGTTTCAGGGGAGCCTCCTCGCCTTCACCCCTGTTTTCTTCTGCTACACCCTGGAGGTTTGCCCCAGAGCAAGCCCCGTGTGACCCGAGATGGCGTAAGGCTGAGGAAGCCACTGGGAGTAGCTGCTTTTTGCCTGAGGACCAGAGAGCAAGGACTGACCAGAGACAGTGACAAGGCTCCTCTCGACTCCACTGGCTGCTGGGAGCTGCCCAAGCAGTCGATCCAGGACATACTGCCTGGTAGAGCCCGTCGAAACTGGGGGCAACGCACTTAACCGGTCTAATACTGGTCTGACAGCCCCTTGCAGCACAGTGTACTGGCACCGCAGGATATACTCTGCCTCGTTAGCTGTCCTGTATTGTCTTCTGTAAATATAGTGAGTAATACAAAAAGCATTTACTAATGAGGCTTAAAATTTTCCTTCAAACGCTCATCTTGCATATTTACATGCTTGTGGTTTGCTGCCATTATATGCACCATTTTTTGGCCTATCTCCTTCATTCATGCTCTCTGGGAAACACGCTCCTTTGAGAGCACTGCAGATAATTTTGTTCTCTCCATTTCTGCAGGACGCTTCGCTAGTTGTGTGCCAGTTGTCTTAGAAATGCTAGTTTAATTGGCTGAGTAGTCAGAGGGGTTTTTAGAGCTGGGGGCTTTAAAACCTGCACGTGCATTTTGCGTGCGTCCGAGGGTGAACGTGACGCCCGAAGACAGACTGTTTTCAACCTCGGCGATCAGCGCGATGCTCCCCCCGAAAGTCAGAGGTTACGTTTCAAGGACCGGCTCTGCTCCTTGGGTTGCCGACCCCTGGAGATAGGAAGTCTGCTTGGAGCAAGGTCACAGCAGCACCAACCACCTGCCCATCGTCCGGTGCCAGGGGCCGGGAGCCAGGCGAGCCTGTGCCAAAAGTGCGGGAGGCAGGAGGGGAGCAGGAGGGGAGAGGCCCGGGCAGAGGCTGCCGCAGCCCTGCCCCTGGACAGCCTCCGCTGGCAGCGATCCCCGGGAGCCAGGACGAGGTCTGCAGAGTGCCTTTCGCCTTCGCCGGACTCCCCGCGAGAGGCTGAGGGCACGAGAGCTGCACCTCCCTGCCTGGGGGAACTTGCTCCCTCCAGGGGCCTGGCTGCAGCGAGGTGTCTGACATATTGTAAGCACAGGCTTAAGTTCTTAAGGATTAAAGCAAAAGTTAGGTAAGATTCTCTGAACAGCAGCAGAGGATGGAGCTAACAGCCGTCTGAACCTGCTGTGGCATGGCACAACTGGCTGGAAGGTGCTGAAGGAGAACCTGAAGGGGGTGACTTCCATCCTGGTCAGAGGTGACCATCGGCCAACCCAAGGGTAGGATATCCTCCTGCTCAGTAGTTTGGGGACAAAGCTGCGACCTAACACAGGAGCTGTTTCTGCTGCTTCTGCTCTTTTTGTAAGGGGCCGAGAAGGGAGAAGGACTTTACGCTCTATGGCGAATAATACAAATGGAGCGCAAATACTGGAAGAATCAGCTTTAGCTGTAACAAATATAGATTAGCTTAGAAATAGCTACAGGCCGAACATTTCTCTTATCACTATACCCCATTTTTATTGATATGTAGTTGCTAAATCTTAATTATTTCATCTGAAGTGGTAATGCACATTCAGAATGAGACAACTAGGTACATATCGTACAAAGGCAAGTTCCAGAAGAAATCGCCAAAGGAGTCATTCTTCAGAAATCCTCATTGTAAAATATTGCCTGCCAGCTCATGAGACAACTGCAAGAAGCATTCATGACTTTATTTAAGAATAAGTTTCCTCAAGGAACTTTAACTTTCATTTGAGATCTGGAAATCTGTATATCTGTAAGAAGTTATATGTAAAATGCATTTTACTCTTT
Source organism: Haliaeetus albicilla (assembly GCF_947461875.1). Lineage (NCBI taxonomy): Eukaryota > Metazoa > Chordata > Aves > Accipitriformes > Accipitridae > Haliaeetus > Haliaeetus albicilla. Next base: position 28,551,171 of record NC_091491.1, read on the forward strand.
GAAGCAGAAGGCTTTTAAGGGACTTAATTAATCCTGGTTTTAACATGGATGATGATATCCGTACATTAGTTTCATGTGCTCCAGGTGACATACTGACTTTATTTAGGAGCCTCTCAGCTTATGTGAGTCAAGATAGTTCTATAGATGTGCTGATATAACTCTGCTGAGATACCACACACAGATTGCTTTTTTTATGACTTTGAATATTTATTTGAAGTTTTCATTTCAAGAGATTTTGGTGGAGTCATTGTGCCTGATGAATATAGTTTTGTTGGTTTTTTTTTTTTTTTTCCTGATGTAAAAGGGTTTGCTTCCCCCATCTGGCCATGTATCCATTGTGTCGATTTCTGCAACTCTGTTGCTCCAAAAAAAGCACATAGACTCATGTGGTTGAAGTAATCTGCCTCCCAGCCATCTATTGAAATAGCTTTAGTCACCCAAATACAAACCTACCCCATACTCTTTCATGTTCCATCCCCAAACCAGATTTTGCTGCCTGTCCTTTCCTAAAGCCATTCCCAGTTTAGACTTGTAATTCTCTTCCCTGCATTATTCCCTCCGGTTCCTCTCTACCCATGGTCTTTTCCATGACCCCATGGCTCTCTTGCCTTCACCAGCCTGAAGCATTTCCCACAGCTCTTCCTAAGCGGCCAGTGAAAGCCATGAGGCACATCTGAGCACCAGCCTGGCCCTCAAGACCTTATATTTGTAGCCACAGTATCTAAATGACCTTTAAACAAAGATTTTTCAGAAGAACTATAAAAGAGTTTAGGAGGAAAGCAACAAAATAAATACGTTTAGAGTTAATATCTCCAAGAGAAACATCTTTTTGTTCCTTTGAGTGACCAAAGGCAAATTCTTACACATGTTCAGAACATGCTACAGACTAATGCCCAAAGCTGCTAAAATGGACTTTCAGTTCAGTGTTCTTAATGATGGATCCCAAACAATTTATTGGTACTACTAATATAGCAACTTTGGTTTTATTAGAGAGGTAATAGCACTTTAAAAAAAAAAATTCTGTAGGTATATATTGTAGCATTGCACTTTAGGCTGCCCATCTCTTCTTCAAGTTTTAGAAGGTTCAGTAGACAACTATTATCTTGAGAAGACTTTTCTCACAGGGAGTTCACTTGTGGGACCTCACTTACGTGGAACAGGCTCCTTATTAGGAGCAAAATTAGTAAGTTTAATAAAGAATCAGAGAAAGACACACTGGAGCGTGCAAGAGTATTAAATACAAGTGGTAGGAGACAGCACTGGTCAAAATGGTGCTGGGGTGCAGCAATAGGCTGTTTGGGTTAACCCCTGTTCCCGCAGGCTTGGGAACACGGCCAGGCTGCACCCTGTCCCCTGCAGAGGAGAGAAAGAGCTACTCACTGCCCTCTTGCTTGGGAGAAAAGAAGAGGAAGGGCTAGCAGAGAGCTGCTGACTCTCCAGCTAGGTCCTCAGGTTAGGCTACTAGATAAGCCACGGAGGATGGGGGTTGGGAGGCAGGGGGAGTGTTTAGAATATTTAAAAGAAATATTCAGTTGCTGCAATTCTGCTTTTGCTTCTCGGAGTGAGTGTGTGGCCACGCACACGCAAGCGTCTCACCTAAAAGAGATGTGTTTGTGTATTTTGTGAGTGTAAATGTCATTGCACAGCAAAACAGTTGTGCTCCTTATATACTGCCTTTCTGTATGCTTCAGGAATTTTTCACTCATTTAGACAGCAATGCAATTTTGAACGTTCCCAGGGTAGCAGTAACATCCACTCCTCACTTTTTGTAATATATTCAAAGCTTTCTTGATGAGCACTTACATGATGCATCACAGAGTATGTATCACTATTCATCATTCATCCCCTTCCCTGTGGTACCTGTCCTTGGAGAGGGGAGATAAGTTCAGTACACTAACCACACAGGGAATACAAACACCCATTTAATGGATGTCACACAAGAACACAGTGTAGGTGAAAGCGTTCCACACTCCCGTGAGTACAGAGAACATGAATGGGAAAGAAACTTCCTCAACAAGATCAGTTTTCTGAAGTGCAAGTAGAAGCTCTAAACAAGATCTCCCACATCCACAGGCAATGCTCCAGCACACAGATGAAGTGAGATCTGACATTCCTAATGCAGCAGTTAATGATTTGTTAATTAAATAGCATATTAGAATTTATTTATAAAATAGAAGGCATATTTTATAATATTTTTTCTCAGCTGTAATTTCTAGCCTCTCCCAGCAGCAAATCTAGCTTATTGAAGTTATCTTTCTGTGATGATACAAACAGAGGCAAGGAATATTGATTTTGGTGGGGTGTTGAGACATAACCATCTGTTTTCCAAGCATGAATACTTTCGATTCATTTCCAATAAAGCCTAGAAAAGCCATCAAAAAATAGTCATTTTTGGCTGTTACAGGCAGCTTAGACAGGAGACATTTTAAAAGAACACAATTTCAAGTTGTTTTCCACTTGCTTTCCAAAGAGTTGGCCCTGTGACATTTGGCCATCCAAAAAATGAGCATACTTTTGAATGGCCTCCTTGCACCATCTACAGGATTTGGTAGGACATTTTGAAGGTCATGATTTAAAAAACAGAAGAAAGTCCTTACCTCAGAAGCAGTGCCAACGTAGGCAGCAAGCAGAGAAGAAAAGTCCCTGTCCTAGTTGGGAAGTTAGGTGCAATGAAAAGGAAATTTCTGTGTATGAAACAGTAACAAGTCATAAGTACCCATCTCCTTTATACCATAGCAAGATTGAGGCGCCTGATTCTATTCTATACCCTGGAAATTGGGGAGCTACTAGGGGAAGACAGCAAAGATAGCAGAAACTACTCCTGCCTGCATTAGAAACTGAACGGCACTGCTGCCAGACACCTTCTGTAACTCAAATCACTGTGAGTAATTTGGCACTGAGATTTGAACATAAAAATTTGGACCATCACAGAGAGATTTAAGAAAATTCCTTTGCACTTCCATTTTACAAATGCTCCATATTGCTTTTCCTATTTTTTAAAAGTTATTTTAATGTTTTCCTTCCCAGCAAGTGCTGTCATCTTGTATTTTATATCATTCTCCTACAGTGAGAGAGGTGCATCTTTTCAGTGGATAGCAGAGCAAAACAGCCTATGGAAGATGTAGGGTAATATAAAACTTTACAGCATATGCTGCTTCACCAGGGAAAGGAAGCCTGTCACTTTACTCAATAAAAGACATAGAAATACCATGAGATTTTTTCCCCCTTCAATTGGGCCCCAAATGTTCTCATGCTATACTTGTAATGTGCATTACTAGCTGATTAGAAGTGACATCAATTAGTCACATGTCTGTGTTTCTGATGGAAATAAAAATGAGCTTCTGTACACAAAAATCTCAAATTCATCTCTACATTGCCTAGGGAATTTTTCTCCTGCAATATCAGTTATCGGTTTAATATAATATTGTTGACTTAACAATGATATATTTCAGGCTGAAGGCAGAAATGCCTTTTGCATTAATAAATTGTTTTGAGATGGGCTTAAAGAATATTTCATTATATAAGAGAGGCAGCTATAAAACCTATTTGGTGGTCTTTCAATCACTGCTACCTGTGGCCTATTTATGTGGATGGCATTCATCAGTGTGGCAGGAAATATTAAACAAGTGCTAGACAGTTATTAGTTCTCCTCAAGCAGAAGTCCTCATACCTTCTATTTCTATGCCATGGGAAAAATTCACTTGGTATTTTCTTTCTTGCAACTGTTCTGCTGTTCATAATTTGATGGAAAATTGATTAATCACACATTTAACTCAATGCAAGATCTTCTGCACTGTAATAAATTATGGCCATTAATCAATAAGTACAAAGTAATTCCAGGAGTCTGGAGACATGCTGGTTTCTAATAGAAAAACTTGTGCTTAGGCCTTCTTGCCAGTGACCACTTCATCTGAGGTATTTTGCACCTGCCTCAATCCAATTAGATGACATAATTAATGAATCTCAATGCAGTTGATAATTTGTTATACAAAGGAAAGAATGTTTTGGCACTTCTATTAAGTCCTGATGCACAAATCTTTGCAAAGGGGGGAATACTAGGAACCCAAGAGGGGAACCTACAACCTTCGCTATGGCAGAGGAAATGTCTGCTTATTCCAGGGCACTGAGTATGCAAATTCCACTGAATTTTAAAATTGACACATTTCCTTCTCCCATGTATAAAGGGAAACTAGCTGTGTGCAGAAGTCTTCCATGCCATCTTGTTTCTTTTATGACAAATTAAATGGTATGATTAGAGCAAGTATTCAGGAAGTGCTGTTTCCCAGGCAATCTAATCAATGTGTCCTTGGTTGAGTATCAGTTACAGTTTTACATATCGCAATCCATTTGCACCTGTTATATACAGCTAACATATAGGCACTCAATAGATTTTAGTGAGAGAAAGAGTATGAAGATAAAAAGAACCAGTCTGCTGCTAATTCTGTCACTAGGAGACGCCATGAGCAGATTTTATTTAGAGACTTTGAAAAACAATTAGCTGAGGATTATAGGACTAAAAGGCCTTTACTAGCTGTACCTGGAAAATACTTTGCCCATTTAATGCCTTCTAAGCTGTCATTGTGCTTGAACTTCAGTCCCAGTGATTAATGAAAAGCTGCAGGGCACAGCTAGAAGCTAAAGTCTCAATTATGAAAAAGCAGTAACTAGTTTAATGTGCTGATGCTTTTATACTTAAACTGACAGCTGTGAAAAATGGCAATATTTCCAATCATGCTTTAATAATTTATCATTAATTTATTGGCATGTCCAACACACTTTACTCCTACTGTTCTTTTTCTCCTTTCAGGCTCATGGCATTTCAACACTGAAGAGCAAAATCTGTTGCAAATCTCTAAGGACGAACGCCCTTGTGGCGCCTGAGTGATTACTGTTTGCAGGCAGTCAGTGTTACCAAGTAGTCCACAGTTTATCGATGTAGATACGGTATGAACATTTTTGTGGGCTATGATATGTGAACATGTATCATTAGCTGCTGCTAAATCACTCTAACTCCATCAACTTCAATGGAGTCAGACCAAATGAGAACGTAGATGGCTTTGTGGGACTGGGGGCAGTTAGCCTCATGCAGGCAGTTTTCGTTCGTCAGCCCAGCGAGCTCCCTGGATGGAGAGCAGGAGCTGTCTAAGTGCTCTAAATCAAAAATTAAATTTGGGAAGAGTCCCTTTTGAAGAATGCAGACAGAGTCTTACCTGCTATGAAGAGTGTGGAAACATTATTATGTTTAATACTGAACAATTAAATCGGTGCAGCTAAGTCAATTTAAAACAGCTGAAGATCTACACTCCATTTATTTTTGGAATATTTTGAATTTTTTCTTTCCTGTTTTGGTGCTCCCTGCTTACTCAGTTTCTCTTGATTTGGTGTATGAACAAAAGGAGAGGAACAAAGTCAAATAATAAAACCCTGTTTCAGTACAATTTCCACGCTGTATTGAATTTGTCGTGGTTCATGGCTGTTTCCAGGTCTGTTATGGACTAGACAAATATAAAGACTAACAATTATGAATTTCAGAGTTCATGACAGCTTTTTTTTTGACAGCAGAAGTTAACCCTGTTTTATTTTTCATCTGATACTCCTGTCATTTACAAAAGCTTAATCATCCAAGCTTTTTTTTTTTTTTGACACAAAACCTCAGTCTTATTTGTGGTTTTGCATATGTTTCTCTTTGTGTAATGGCTGACACTGCTAAGGTCTTGGTGAGACTCAGTTGCTGTTATTTGTTGTTGGACCTGATGAGTAGTCCTGAGCTTTTTTGCAAAGCTCATGTAGCCCTAAATGGTAGCTGAGCTCTTCTTGACAGCCTGGCGGTGCTGATGGTTGCCAATTCCTGGACTGAAAAGCAGCCTGACCAAACAGTGGGGAAAGTTATTCTGAACAGTTTGATGTAAACTATTACAAAACTGCTAGCTGGCTGTCGGTCATGAACTGACTGAATAGAAGAAACATGGCTATGAGAGAATATTAATACCAATTGATGTGACATCTGTAATGGTCTAACAAGTATAACATATCATATTGCCGGACTGTTCGCAGTGCGTCCAATTTGAATTGATGTGATGGAAAGGACCTGTCAAGTGGTTTGTTCCATAGGTTGAGAATGTGCTGTTTCCTATTAAAAAAAAGAAAGAAAAAAGATATTTTTGCCTTTGTTTGTATTTGCATTTGGAAATTTTTGTTTGAAGTTTTGATCATTTTGATCATTCTTTTCCATGCAGACAGAGTTTATACTAATTAGTTAAGAGTTCAGTTATTATCAAAAGGAGTTTTGAATGAAAAGGAACCAAGTTCCCAGCCCTGCCCTTACTACACGTTTGAGCACAGAGTGTGGCACTTCATTAGGAATCCTGGAAATGGGCTAAGGAAAGTGAGTCATTAGTAATGCTTATGTCTACTACTGTTCCTTGAAGGAGTTGAACATCTCTTTTGGGAATTACTACCTGGAAAAGAAGGCTTATTCTAATCCACATTATCTGTCATGCTGTAGACCTAATACTGTCTTTTAGCAACATGTGAGAGAGTGGAGAAATACAACACAACATATACAAGTGGCTGGGGTACAGAAGGTATATCTGGATTTGTGAAGTTCACGTCTCCTTATTGCTGGATGTACAGCCAGTCACAGCAATCACCCTATTACCACTCTGCTACCCTCTATTTTTCAGGCTCCTAGTTTGAGGCTTGATTACAGCAATTTGGAGGATGTATGCAAACCAATTCCAACTACTAATTGAAGGAATTCTACTAATTAGAAAAGGCTATGGAACAAATAACAATTGGCAACAAGCATGGGGTCATTTTCTGTATTGAACACTCTTCGTAAAGTGAATTCTAACTTGAACAAATTTATCATTAGATTTTCTGGATTGGAGCCAGACTTTGAAAAACTTTATTCATGTTGACTTTATTGCACATCTAAGAATATTTGGTATTTTCCTTAAAACCCCAAGTCCTGGAGCTATGTGATTATTTAAGAGTCTTAGTTTCCATTAAGAAAAATAAAAACTAAATTTCACTGCTTCTTGATTGAGGACAAAGGCTTGAAAGTATGTATCCCAAAGGCCCAACTTGAGAAGGCAAATAAAAGAGCACCAAATTTTATTTTTGATTTAAAAATCACCTTTCTCAAAAGTCTCAATATCTATTGGGACCAACAGTGATTTTTGAATGTTCAAAGTTAGCAATACTTTGGCACAGATACCAATATAACTGCTAACATAGATAAGGTTATTCTTATTAGTGCAACTAAATGCAAAGGTTACAAGATCCAGCAATTAGACTGAGTCCCTCTATAGCACTTCTTAGTTGACATATGCTCCCTATAGATTGATTCAGGTCTTTGCTGAGACAACCATTTAAATGAGAGAAATCAGTTTTGCAAGACATTTCTTTAAGGTACCTTGTCAGAGACAGCCAGTGCTTTCTCAAATTAATCTTTAAATAGAGATCTGTGTAATGGAGTAGACATTAATTACCTAGTCATTGGCTGGACACCCCAGACCTTCTCTAACACACCTCCCTGAAAGTGAGGCTGGTAGCTGGCTGCTGAAGGACCACATCTTGGCATCCTATCTGTGGGATGGCTGGCTGTAATTGAACTTTATCCTATGGTACTTCCAGTGTAAGGTCTGGATGAAACTGTACCCTTTCCGTTAGAGTAACTTTCTGTGTGTGCTAGCATGTGTGCATGTTTACAAGAATGCATGCGTGCATTTTTACAGGAACACATCTAACTTATACATGATATTCCATGTATTTGCATTAGTCTTCAAGTAGTAAAATAAAAAAGCATTAATTTCATGTTTGTCATCTTAAATACCCTTTCTTAATAAGCTTAAACCTCTTACACTTATACCTGGGCTTTATCTCTTCCCAAGCGGCCCCATGCTTCCTAAAAATAGTTTCCTTCCAGTATGAGAGAGTATCTCCTCCTCTGCTGCTGAATTGGATAAGAATATTGTCCATTCTGCAATAGAGGGATTTGTCTCACTTTCCCACTGCCTTAGTGAGGTATTTTTAGCAGTTATTAATGTTAGCTTAATCCAAATATTATTTACAGTAGAAGCACCAGATATCTTAGTAATGTCATTTAATACATATAAGTCTAGAAAATGCTGAAAATCCAGTCCTATTGCCACTTTGATAAGGTCAAGTATTTTCTATCGAAATTCTGTGGCTCTGGAATTCAATACCAGATGATGAGTGTCTCAGGTGCAGTGCAGGTACAGAAGGAAATGTACTTAATTGGTGTGATCCTTCACAAAGTACATGTGACAAAAATAAGAAAAAATTAACACACAGTCAAGGCTTCTCAGCACCCTCACTGGTAGACACAGCTTTAGGACCTAGTTTAACCATGACCTTTGTCTACCATAGCCAGCACTGAGTGTTTCTGTGGGCATTGCTGCCTGACTGTAGTATTCCTATGAAGAAGCATTCATGCTCCTGGAATTGTTGTCTTGATGGACTTTTTAGATTAGCCTAAGCTGTATTATAATATCATGACAAAGTACCAGTTTGTCTGTGACCTCCGAAGGTGTCTAAGTACCTTACAACACAGATAATATACTCTGCAGCTTGTGCCAAATACTGCCAGATTTCCTAGTGACCTACTTTCACTGAAAGTCAAAACCACTTAGACACTCATACTATTACTATCACAGCGGCGTTAGGGGTACACCTGCAGTTCTCCTAGGGAACCATGCTTTTGACTAAAATCCCGGAGGAAATATAACAGAGTGGGGGTCTTCCAATTAATTTCAACAGATCAAGCTCAACCACAGTGCATGAGATGTGAGAAATTCAGAACCAACAACTGATAGAAAGCAAAGGGCTGTGTGTCACCTTGGTAGTGAGTAACAGGGGCTGCAGGTGGGAGTCATGCAACATGTTGAAAGGCTCCAGCCCACTAATGGCATGCTACAGTTTGGCCTCATGTGACAATGGTTTGGTTTTGAACATGACTTACAAAGTGGCAAGCCGAAATACAACTGATAAGGAAAACCAGGAAAACTATTTTTCTCCAGCTGTGTAGTTCACTCACTACACTATTTGTGCAAACTCTGTCTCTAGAGCTCACGTAGAAGTTGGATTTCCTGCCCAACTGGAAAGCAACATCTAACCATTCCTAACTCAAGGGGGCATTGGTTGGTTTGGGCTGTGGTGATAAGAATAACCAGGCACTCTTCTCTTTCCGACTGCCAGAAAAAATGGACCGCCCAGCTTCTTCCGCTTTGTAGCCCAACAGCTTGCCCCTCCTGTAGTGATTGTGACTACCTGTATATTGGCTTGGTGTAACCATATCATAACCTTATTCCTCCGCTCAGACTCCCAGTGGGGGGACTGTGGAGACTGCCTTCTCCCAAGCCCTGACCCAAGTATCTTACACAGATATTATTTCATGGTAGGAAATCAGGGAGCAGCCCACTTATTCTTCACCTTTTCTTCCCCCCTTGCCCTCCCCTCAAAAGCGAATCCAGGCTGGAATAGTTCACTTAAAACCACATTTCATATAATAATTGTTCAGAGAACCTTTTCTTTTCCTTTTGTGCAAGCTGAAATCATGTTTGGCCATGCTGTGACACTGAAGCCCATCCTGGATGAGTAGAAGTGATCGTATCCCTGGCCCAACTTGTAGAGTAACATGCTGGCTCTACAAGGAAAGGTCATGCATTGCTTATATTGCCAGGAAACATTTACTACATGATAGAAAAAGGGATTATTATTATTTTTTTTTAAATAAAAAGCATCAAATCCGCACAATAAGTCAAGAGACTCACTGGTAGACCCTACAATGTGGGGGGATGCACTCTTAATAGAAACAGCAGTGATGAAAAGTGAGAAATTTTCTTCAATGCAGACTACCTAAATACTCAGAAGTCTGGGGATAATACGTACTCTGATTGATGTATTAAAGGCACACTCTCGGTACCAGGGTAGTGTGATGGGAAAGATCAATTTAAAATGTCTAGGGCAGGAGCAGATCATTTGATAGACCCGCTTTAGGTATATAACAACTTGGAAAGTTATCTCCAAGTTTTGATAATCACTTTGCCTTCTGAGACTGCCAATCTGTTCCTTAACTGTTCTTTTTAGTGTGAAAAAGTCTCCCATTTCTGTTCTCTGCCCTACATACTTGGGTCAGGAAGCGAACATCCTATTTTTACAGCTTTGAAGCCAAATGGCTACAGAAGCAGCTGATTTCTTCACAGAATCCTTCTCAGACATTCTTTTATTATTTTTTTTACAAGAGGAGCCCTCGCTATTTCCCCAGTCTCTACCTTAAAAGAAATAGGGCAACACAACTAAGAAGATTCACAGTTTTACCTGCTGAAGGGCACAGTAGTCAATGGTATTCAGCCCTGACAGGAGCTGCTAATGTTATTTAAACTATGGCCCAATTAGAAAAAATGGTTCTTTAAAATAATTTTTTGAATAGCAGATAGCAGAATCAAAAAACATATTAAAGAAGCCTTCTGAATTTTCCACTAACTGTGAATGCAGCATTTTTTGTTTGAGAGTTATATTTTTGTTTCACAGTTGAATAACATTTTTATTGTTTTGAACAGTCTTGCTTCAAGAACTCATGGAAAGCACATTTGAATATGTCTTATTACAACTTCAGGCTCAGTTTTGACTTGGAAAGAGTACTGAAGAAACAAGGTTACAGGGACCAGCTCCTGTCTGGGACACAGGTAGCCAACTCTGGATGCACATTTTGTTCTTACAGGAGGGCTGTATTAGCACAGATTCTGTTTCTTGGGTAAAATGAGTTAGTTATTCACCTTCAAGGTACCTCTGTGTAAACGTCAAAACAGAAGATTTCTTCCAAGCAACTATTTTGGGGAAAGAAGTATGAGGAGTCATTTTGGGAAGCAAATTAGGGAAGACAGTTTTTAATACAATTTAATGTATGCAAACACAAAATATGACAGTAACATTGCACTGCTGTGTGAAACAAGTCATTCAGATTTATATATTGAAGTCTCTGTTAGTAGTTAATCTGCTGCTGGCCACCTGCAGAGGAGGAATGGAAAAGCTTCCTTTTGATCTCTTTTGTGAAATGACCTTTAAGGGTGAAAAAAATATAAAAGAAAATAAATGTGAATGAACCTTAAAAGGTTTGGTACAAATATTCTGTTGGGAACTGTTTGGTCCTTTAAAAAGATGTCCATATAGGATATAAAATGTATGAAAGAGAGTAACATCTGTACTTTAGGTCAAGAAGGCTCATCACCCATTAATATAACTTAGCTAACTCCTTACAGGTCACTGAGACATGGTGTTAAGTCTGGTAGATTACTTTTTGAGTGCTCCGTGTCTGAGCTGACAAAGACAGCTTTGAATATGGAAACAAGGGTTACTGGGAAGGACAGCAAGTTAAACTCTGCTATGTAACACATCTCTTCTTGACGAGGGTTACCACTCGGTTGTGGTGTTTCTGTGCCCCCTGTGTGGTATATGCATCCCTGTGCCTGAAATTCAGGTCCTTGTCTTGTACCTGACTGTTGGTTTGGTTCCATGTCACTGATAGGAATACAGCCTTAACCATGACTTATATCCGTTCCAGTGGAAGGGGCCAAAGCCAAGCTCCTTCAGTCTTGCCTGAATCAGTAAACACTAAAGATTCTCCCATGCGTGGAAATAAAACCGAGCCTTTGCACCTTACATTATCTTTGTGTGTAAATGAGGCTAAATGTCTGAAAATCATGCTCATGACCTATGAGTGGGCAGAGATAATTCTGCCTATTATACCTCTCCATTTTCCTATGAAGCTGATTTTCTCAAACTGTCTGTAAAAGCCCAGGTTCTTCTCTGACCCTTGCACATACCCAGACACCAGGAAGACATATGTCTAAATGGATAATGGCTTCATTGTGTGAATACTGTCAGTATCATATCAGTGTGACATAAATATAGCAAATTAGCCGCATGTTACTTACATCCGAACTGCTTCAGCTCTTTGTGTGGAATGGAAAAGGTGCAAGTGAAAGCTCTCTGAAGCAGCATGAGTCTTTTCCTTTTTTAAGCAGTGCTCCTGTGAGAAACTGCACCAAGTTTTAGGTTTGGTACTAATTCAGGGCTATTTTTTTTTCCAAAAGTAGGAAAGAATAAGGTTTATAATTCACCTAAGCACTTGGAAATTGGTATTGTGACAAAATCATCCCTAAGGAATGCTATTGCTGGTCTTGACCAAACACATCTGAGAATGAGACATTTCTTGTGCATATCACTGTGCGCTTCTGTCCTTGCCACTATTGCCTTCCCTCCAGCATCATAAAATAGCACTAAATGTACAGATTAGTTAAGAGAATTCTTCCTAAATATGTTTAGTTTTGGAGAGTCAAAGTCATTGGGTTCATTCTTACTGTGTCTTCACAGATTTCAAATAATGGATGTATGTACTCTCCTGAATCAGAAAATTTTAATTGTGACTGTTTTTCTCTTCCAGACATTTGCAAGATAGTACAGCCATTGCTAAGGGATAATACTGCTTTTGTCACTCAAGAAGTATTGCAAAATGATATTCTGAGAAGTGTTAGAAAAAACAACAAATCAAATTTTTTTTTTGACTGAATCACTTCCCTGTTCTAGATAATTCATTTTTATTAATATCAAATCATATGAATGACCAGAAGATATCCAATAACTTCTAAAACTAAAGGTGCTTTGGAATTTGTGCATTTTTACTGGAGTGTGGACATAACAAGTGTTATGAAAAAAGTTCATAAGTTTTTTGGAACTTACATCCCCCCATAAAGCACAATTCCTGGAAACAAGGAATGTGCCAATATCTGGTTGTTTGTAATCAAAAATGACACAATACTGGAAATTAAATGTAGGCAATATTTTTCCAGAAAATATCAAATAATTAATACATGTGCTCTGTTTTTTTGCAAACACTTGAATGTTCATTTCATAAGCTTGTGTTAGTCTCTCCCTGCCCCCCTTTCCTGGGAACATCTTTAAACAATGGTTTTCAACAAGTCACTTTTTTTTCCCAATTTTTCAGCTGTAAGGTATCAAATTACACCAGTCTGATTGCATGTGTGTTTTTCTATAACAAGTCAACACTGAATGCATGAACAAATTACTAGGGTGCACGTTTAAAATCTAAGGGATAGAAATAAAACATTGCAATAAAAATTCCTCCAAAAGTGATCAGCAGACTTATAATAATGCCTCTAAAATAGTAAATACACTTCTGTTTTCAGAGCAGCTCTGTTGTGATGATGTAATTTGTGTGAATTCTGCCAGAGGAGAACTTTGAACAAATATGTTGTAGATTAGTCCGGTGACTTTTTCAGTATGTAAGATTATCCATGGAAGTGTTTTTGGGAAAGGGCAGGACTTCACAGAGCTATTCTTCCCTTCCAAAATTCTAGAGATGTTATACAAACATTACACTAACATGAGGCTTTACTCCTACTCTTGTCTTATTATACCTTAACTCTTCAGTCATCTCTGAGTCATAGCAGTGATGACACTGACTTTGGTGGTATGTTGATTTAAATGAATTAAAAGCATATATTTGATGCATATTAGAGGTCTGCATTTCTGTGATGTCTTGACTTCAGATTTACAGAAATAGTGTAATGCTATGAAGAAATATAAATCTGAGTAGCCAAAAGCATCTGTCTTCTCACCTCAGAAATTATGGCAACCCAAATTTGTGTATTTGTGTTGGACCAACGGTACCTGTATCTTCTTCCTAGTAATGAGTGCACTAAACTCCTGGATATCCCTTGGTTTTCCACCAGCTTCTCCACAGAAGTCGGCAAGAGCCTTTTTATCTATCCGTAAATGCATGCAATGCTGACAGCACCAATCTGCAGAGAAAAAGAGAGGGCTGCAGGTTTCCCTCCCACTTTGTCACCACTTAAACTGACTCATTGGATAGTGGATAAGCCCCACAACTCACGGGATGCTCCTTGCTGCAGGAGCATGCAAAATGCTCTGAACGGGCACTGGGTTGTTGAGTTCCCTGGTGTTGAGGAGCACTGTGAGTGACGCAGCCTTAATGAAGGAAAAAATGCTTCTCAGCCTCGTCTGAGAGCGCTTTGGCTTAGTCACATCTTTTGCTAAGTATAATTGCATATGGTTTAATTGTTAGGTGTCTTTTAATAACTAGAATTATGCCTGTATTAAAAACCTGTGCTTGCAGGTTATCCTACAGTGTCAGATGTGCAGATACCTGCCCAGCATACCCTGTATTCTACCTAACCCCTGTCTTACCTAGAAATTATACTGATGTCTCAGGAGCTTCTAGTTAGAAAGCAAAGTAGATTGGATGACGTTAAAAAGAAGAAAAAGAAGTATGGGATAAACTGGCTCTTGCATTTTGCAAAATATAGTATTGAATTTAAATATGATCTTAAGTACCGTAGGGCAAGGATTGACTGGTTGTTCAAAGATTGCACAGCTTCTGACCCCAGGGCTTCCTGAGCCATGACAAGGGATGGCCACACTTCAAATGGTAATAAAAATGTTAATAATAATCAGGACAATAATAAATTACCAGTATTCTGTGCAGACGTTATTTATTGGAATTTTGAGACTTGTCTTATTTTATAGCTGAAACAAAGCAAAGGTTAATCTATAGCTCATTTGTATTTTCCCTGCTCAAGCCTATGCTCAACCAATTGTTCTACTTCACTGTGGCTCAAGGGAAATTTTGCTACTGCTTTAATGGAACCAGAATTGGTGACCTAGAACCTGTTCCTCCCTGGCATTATTCTGACTGTATTCATTTGAAATTGGTGGCATGGATACTGGTGTAAAGCTGCAGTAACACCCTGGTGAAACAGGTCCTTAATCCCCTGCATCCATGCAAATGGTGTAGACCTCAGTGAACTGAATATTCAGACTTTGTATTTATGCTCAGAAAGGGGAAAACACGCCCATAGCTCATTCGCATAATAAATGTGATGGGAAAATAATTCTATGGGGACAAACATTGTTTGGTTTGTCATGAGACATACTTGACAGTTACTGCTTTGTCCCTTTTGTGCTATTGCAATGCAGTTATAAGATTGTGCCATAAATCTGAAAGACTGTTTTGCAAAGTTCGTATCTGCATTTGCTACCTTTAATATTAATAGGAGAATATCTTTAAAGTGAGTAAATTGAGAAAGTAGCTGAAACTATAGTTTATAAAAGAAGATTAGTGGGTTTAATATGCACTAGAGAGTAAAAGAAAAATCTTATTACTGTATGGAGAAATTACCTCATAAAGAAGCTAATACAGCAGGCTAGGGAGTAATTTTTAACAAGGTTTTTATGATGCACAAGTGTAGGCAAGTTAATGAACTTATCTTTCTAGTTATTTTCAGATTGTAACAATGCATTTCTTTTCAGTTCCTGTGCTTTAAAAAGTAAAACACATTTAATCACTTACAATAAAACTAACTCATTAGTTTGATAAATCAAGTAAAATCCTATACTGCTCCTGTTGTGGCAGTGCTGCTTAGAAACTAGATCAGGTGAAAACATTAAGTATAGAACAGAGCAAGCTACCAGGTTTATTCATTATTGGAATTAAAAGGTGTCACATTGACAGGGAATGTTCATTTTTGGAAAGACCTGCTCTGGTCTCAGTAACAGAACTTAGGAAATAAAACTAAAATAGGGACTCAGGCCAAGATTTTGTTTTAACAATTCCACTCTTTGCAAAATAGCCATGTGGTCTTTGACATTCATAAAACAGACATCTGAAGAATGTCACATCCAACAGCAAAGAAACCACAGGGGGGAGTTGGTAAATACAGAATGTCCATCTGTCAGCACCCCAGCATGGCATGCGTAGGTATTGTTTAGGAGGAGCATGTCCACATTTTTCTGCCCAAATGCAAAAGACAGACTGCTGAGTAAAACAGTTCAATCTTTATATTGATTAAAGAGATGTGCTTTCCTACCATACAACAATGACTGTACTTGAAATTAATTCAGCAGCACTCTAAAGGAAAGACTGAAGGTTGTCAGACACTCACTGCAGGTTTTAATACAGACGTCCTAGAACAGAAATAATGTGGACATACCACAACAATTTGACACTACAATAGAGCATTTCATCGAGAGTTTATCAGAACCTCATCTAGACCACAATCGTGTAAGCCACAGACATGTTGAATATTAGCATTATTCACAGCTTCCATTGTGTCATGGGACGGGACAACCTTCCCAGAAGCACACTGAAGGGAAGAGAGAGAGGGGCGTGCTGAGAAAAGAAGTTATTGCTGATCGACTAATTGACATAAATGGGTGGGACAGCTGGGTTTCCCCTTTGCTGATGAGAAAGTTCTCCCACATAGATGTGGAAGAACTGTCTGCAAAGAGCAGCAGCAGGAAGCTTTCTGCTATTACAGTACTCTGAGTGATGAGCAAGTTGCATACTGCTCAAGGCGTTCGAGTGTCTCCACACCCTTGTTAAATGTCACAGTCAGCAATTTTTACTGCACTGAACCAATTAATCTAAGAAAACTGGAACTGTAATTACCACAGTGTATTTACCTTGGGGTGGAGAAGTATTGGTTCTCCCAAGTCACATTTTATGGTTTGCACACTGCTGATGAGCCAGTGAATACAGCTAAAATGACTAATTTGCTATCTAGGGTTCACTGGTGTCTTTCTTTGTTCAAAGTAAATAACCTCAAATAGTCCTTCTGAGTTAAGGTGCATCTATATACTGTAACAAGCACAGATCTGAATCTGGCTAGAGATATATAGAGAGGTCTATCTATCTGTCTATAAAACCTATGAAGGGCCTTTTGAAAGAATGTCTGACAGTGATTTTCCTGCTTCCCCCTTTTACGGTAGAGTGTGCTTCTCTCTTTTGGGGCCCAAGATAACACAATCTTTACTGAGTCCTCTTTTGAATCTTACCTCTCTACAGGTAATTTTGGCTTTGAGGGAAAAAAGTTCTCTCTTCCTTTACTTTTTTCCTCAAGAAAATTTTCTAGCTCTGAGAAAGTGCTGTGAACTGCTAAAAAGTGGTATCTAAAAATATTTGCAGAATGAGGAATACTATTTCCATCTTTCTGATTTTAAGGTTCACTTTCCTCCATCCCTATCCAGCCCTAACCTAAACGTTTTCATGCTACATGTTTAATCTTCAGAGCTGACGATGGCTGTCCATTATAGACGACCCTGAGCTTAAATTAAAATTCAATTTGCTCCTGAGTTCCACCAAACTCAAGCCACCTTAGTCATTAAGTTTGGTGTAACCTTGACTCTGGTGTTTGGAGCTGACCTCTCCAGGTGGTCAACACTGCAATTGCTGGATGCCCCTGAAGTGCAGGCTTATATCAAAACAATGTGATTCAGCCTAATCACTGACTTCTTGAGAAACAACTTAAATCAGAATTGACTGGAAACTGAAATAAGCAGCTGAAGGAGGAGAATGGGAAGAGGATGGGTTTTTTTTGTTCACTGAGGTTTTGACTGTGTTACCTGATCATAACATTCCAAGTTTATTTCCCTCTCAGTGACTTTGAACTGGTGTTTCAGTGAAAATTTTACATGAAGATGAGATCACACCACCACCTTTGTCTCTCTGTGATGTATCTGTGCCCTTTATTTCAGCTTGACAAAGACTGGCCTTTGAAATATTTTCTGCTGAGTTAAAAAAGGAAATAAATTGTTGGTGATTTTTTCCCCAAATTAAAAAAAAAATAAAAATAGAATCAGACACTGTGGATGCTGTGGAGTCAGAGGCTGCTGATCAGCTAAAATGGACTTACAAGTATACAGTCTTGACCTCAACCAGCTCCTACATGACTCTTTGTTCTTTGGGTTTGACTGCAAAAATAAATTAGTATTTTGCACTAAGTATGTGCAAAATAAATGTTCTCAGTTTTCAAGAGCAAATCACCTATATAGGTATATTATTTATTATATTTATTATTGTATGTATTTATTCTACTTTCTATAAAATAACATTATTTTTACTGTAAAATGTACGTATCTGCATCAGTGAGAAGGGAGCAGATATTGATCATCTGTGATTGGAGAAACCCTCTCTGTCAGATCATCAATGGCATACTTGTTTGTAACTCTGAAACTTTACTGAAAGATTTAAGCTGTTTTTCTATATATGCCATTGGAAACCAATAAAAAGGCAACACTGGTGTGGCTGGAAAGAAAAAGTGTGTGAAGAGAAAGGGCCAACTTCTGTTCTCAGTAACCTTATGTAAATGTAAAGTAATTACAGTGCAGACCAACAAGTTCCTCTAGATTTACGTTACTCCTTCCTCTTTAAATCAGAACAGCATTTGGGGAAGATGCAATAATTCTAGCAAAACATTTGCCCAGGAACAAATATTTTCATAGACAAAAACCTCACTGTGCCATTTTTTTCCACACTATCTGTGCAATAGATCCTTCTTTAGACTGTGTAGATTAGTCAAGACACAGCTTTGAGAGAAACTTTAACAGCCTAGTTCCAAAACCAGCCATCCCTTCCAACAAAGAAAAGCTGCATAATAAGATCAGGTAGAAATGGTGCTTGAAGTATCACAAGAACATGGTTTTACTTTCAAGTTTAATGGATTGAACTTGGAGGGAAATATTGAAAACCAACCTTTTTTTTGGTTTATGTCAGTATTTCTGCTCCAGAAAACAGGGATGTGCAAATAACTTCCCAATAAAATGAACATAACATCCAAATAAACAAGTAAAGCATAAAAGCTTTGCAAAAAAATAACAAGTTCAATTTGAGAGGCAGGCAAAGCCTCTTCCCATCATTATTTTGACCTGAACTTTTGCCTGTCCATGTTCAGAAGCAGATACTGGTTTCCCAAGCACAAATTGTCAAGCATCATGGGAAAAATGGTAAACATTTTTCCACCAAAGATCGCTCATGTTCTGAAAAGTGATTACATCTGCTAGGCTTGCCTCATTTTTGCATATGTTTTGCACGAATAACTCAGCTTCACTGGCTGAAACCTTCTCAGGAAATGAAATTCAAAGAGCTGTGTTAAAAGCTGTCATCAAAAATGTCAGGTCTCAATTTGCAACAGGGGTGTGTTGACTTGCCCGAGTTCCCAGTGCACATGCTGGGGGGGGGTGAGGGGGAAGTTGTTTGTGGCATAGATGGATGGTATGTGGGCTTACTTGGTGGAAGGAAGGAGCCGATGCCAGGCAACTGCATTGACGACTCATCTCTAAAAGGCATTGTTTAACTTGAAATATTAATAATGGAACCATAGCAAAGAAAAACATGAAATGCTGTGTTTTAATTTATTGCATGCCCCATCTAAACTTGCAGTCACTCCCACCTCGGTGATCCAAGCTTTCTGGTGTTGGAGGGGGGGGTTACTAACTAGACTCTTCCAGGGAACAGTTGGAGGCACCACTTGTACTTGCCAATTAGCCATCTGTCACTCTGACTGATCACTTTGCAATAATGATACAGTAGTGATCGATTTTGTGATATTTCTGGTAGGGGAACCTGCTTGGGCTTTACTTTATAAGCCAAAGAAAGAACCAGCAGCACGTCTTGGGAGAATGCCATGGAAATTGTGTTTTGTGTTGCACAATGTATTGCTGGAGTGCATTGTGTAGCAGGAAGAGCTGAGCTCGCAGAGTCAGATGGTGAGCTCTAGATCTAATGTTATCAGGAAAATGACTGCCAGTGGAAGGAATTTGTCGTGTCACCACAGTGCCCAGGATAAGGCTGTCAGGAACCAAAGGTAGAGCAAGGATAAGAAAACTTCTAACATGGAGCGCTATGTAAAAATGGACACAGGCCAGGGAATAAAAGTATGTACTCAGAAGAGAAGCACAGAGCAAACTTGAACTCAACCATGGTTAAAATGTAAGAGAAACTTCAGCATAGAATAAATCTAACGTGAGAGTAGGAGAAAGAAAAGTATGAATTGCAGAAAGTCAGAAACAGACATTCACAGCTCTGAAATCTCACTTCATGGACAGCAAAGGGAGACCTGCAAAGGACAGGTGGCCATGAAAAAATAAAACCCTTTCATGGAAACTGTGCATCCATAGTAATGCAACAGAAGGCAAAAACCATATTGTTCAGAGCGGGAGTGAGCATCGCACGGCCCAGCACACCCTCTCCCTGGGTATCTGGAGCCCTCCTAGGGTGGTGGGGCTTTAGCCAGCAGGCCCTGACAGATGCTGCGGGGGGATGGGGGAGCCACTTTAGTGAAATCTGATTCTTTATCTTGTTCTCCAGCTTTTCCTGACAAAACCAGTTTGGATGCAAGGGACAGCTGAGTGCTCTTGCCCCTGCCAGTAGGACCATGGCCAGGGCTCATCTCACTGCGGGGCGACCATCTGCTGCCACTTAACAGCACAGGAAACCACCACTGAACAAAAGCATCCACTCCTACAGCATCCCACCTCCTGCAACAAAATGGAGGGGTAAAGGAAATGATACTATATCAAATATGATTTGCAATGAAGAGAGGGCAGCAAACACTGTAGGTAAGGTTATCGGGTAGGATTCCCCCTGGACGCCACCAACAGGTACAAGGACATTATTATGAGGCTTAATACAGCCCAGGCGAATGAAGGGGAGCAAACAGCAAGTGGGGTGATGGAAGGATGGAGGGAGGGAGTGTGGCCTCCCCCATCTGCAGAGAAACCCCTCTGCTGTGATTAGATTTGATGTTGAGAGAGGCTAAGCCTGGTGTAGGAGCAGACAGGGCAATGCCTTTCAACAGTGTCACCCCTCAACAGTGCAGAATTTCCTGGTGATCCTCTGCACGCCTTGCACGGTATTTTGGTGTTTCTGTCAATCGATGTACACGTTCATGTGCCATATTGCATTGCCGCCTGAATAAGGGATAGTGAACACATACTGTGAACCTCACTCATCCAGAGATTTTCCTCATTATATACCTACCCACCATGAATTTGCTTTCTGGAGACTTCCTGCTTTTTTTCACAGGGAAATTTGAAATCTTTATTTTGAATGAACACCATGGGAAAAATGTCTTTTTTGTACTAGATTTGAAGTGAATAAAAGGGTATAACATTTGCTTTATTAAAAAAACCCCCTACTTAAGCATGAGTTTTCTTTCTTAAAGAAATGCTAAAAATTTTGAACTGGTCAAAACTGATCTAGGATGTATGCCAGCAAAGAAATATGTGGATATGGAGTTGCCAGCAATACAACCATACCCATTTATTGCATTTTGACTTGACAATCAATCAGAGAGAAAAACAAGGGCTTTATTGTGGAAAAATATTAAAGCATATAGAACTTCCAAAGAAGGGGGTAAAAGGATGCAGATGCACATACTGAATGCAGGGGAACACTCAGTCGCTTTTTCTACCTATAGTGCTTGCTAACATTATGTTCACCCAGAAAAACAATTCCTTCTCAAGGATAAACAGAGAACCTGCAACTTTGGGAAGCAGACTGGTCTGCCAGGGGTGCGTGAGGTGGTCCTGGGGAGGCCTATCTAGAAATGAGTTCTGAGTGGCAAAACTTAATCAGGTGATCCGGGGGAACAGAGCATCTTTTGGGTATTCTGGAGTGCCATTTAGCTCAGGTTTGGATTTATGACTTTTTTTTTTGACATAATTTTCTGTCTCTCCTCTGAGAGTAATGCTGAGATGATCCCAAAGCATGATGTGCCCTCAAATGCCATACAGGTGTTCCACCAGATGTACAGAGCAGGTCTTTGGGACTGGGGCCTGAAAGTATTGTACAGAAAAGAGAACACCTAAAGTGGCTGGCTTACTTCTGGCTTTCTTGCAGGAAGGGCATAGTAGGAAGTCAAGGTCTTCAGTTACCAAGTGTTTATTACCTGTGAAGCCGTTGAGTCAGTTCTGCTTTTTGATTGTGATGTCTTAATTTTATCAAACAGTAAGGGCAGAAGAACCCCATTCAACAGAATAAAAAATGTTCTGGGATAGAAATGCTGACAGCAAACTCTAGGAACAGTAAAGTTCTCGACCTGGAGTTTATATTTTGCTGTTAGATTTTCAACTATTGCTGAAGACTACCCTGCCCACCCCCTTCACCCCTCCAGAAAAGGATATGAGTTTGAAGTACAAACCAGCTGTGCATTTGCCGTTCAGACCAGGGTGGGAACTCCACCTGCTCACAGCCTTGC
Source organism: Haliaeetus albicilla (assembly GCF_947461875.1). Lineage (NCBI taxonomy): Eukaryota > Metazoa > Chordata > Aves > Accipitriformes > Accipitridae > Haliaeetus > Haliaeetus albicilla. Next base: position 28,573,271 of record NC_091491.1, read on the forward strand.
TCTGTTAAAAGCTACTAATCCTCATAAACCTGACCTTTCTGCTTTTTTTTTCCATCTCTAATTTCCTGCATTCCTCACACTCTATTCTCTCTTTGTCTAGAAACTCATCTTGTTCTCTTTTGAACATACTGATTCATAAACATATGTTCTAAGTTACCTCTCTTGTCTTTGGTAACGTATTCCACATGCTTACATGCCGTTTTATGAAATAGTTTTCTTTAACCTTTTTATTTGCCTCGATTTCCTAATGTTCAAAATATATTCTTTTCTTTCATGTTTTTTTTCTTCATAAATATAGTGTACAGCTAAACAAGGATGATTTTAATCAAAACCAAGACCACAGAAGGCCTAATCCTTCTTTGACACATGAGGTTAAATTCCGTCCTTAGTTACATTTGCGTAACACCAAAGTAGAAAAAGCTCTCCATTTCCACAGGACTTTAATTTTGGCAAGTCACCTTACTTTATGGCTAAATCTTGATTTACAAAGTATCCAGGGGAAGGTGAGAGATATATTAAAAGTAATTTTGAAATTTATTTCTGAAATGACAAATTTAAAAATTACGTTCTGATATAGTCTAGTGGGTATCATGTCTTCAACTGTGTGTGCAAGCATGCATGTGTGTGTGAACATGTGTTATATCTAAAGATAGCCATGAAAGTTGAATATCCCAAAGTACCCTGCAGCTGAATTCTTGTCTTTTTTCATTAGTAAGTTATTCAACTTTAATAATAAATGCACTTAGAATTGCAACAGGCAGAAAAATGTATAATATAGAATTTCATAAAAGCTTCATTAAAAAATAAATAAAAACCAGCAGCAAATAACCCAAACAAAATAAATTCAGTTTTTAAAATCCCTGCATAGATATGCTGCAGAGGGAGGCACATGCAAATGGGGAACAGAAAAAAGGCCACTCCACATCCTAAGTTTTAACAGAAGACAGTAGAATTGTATGAGTGACACTGAAGGTGGAATCTGGTGTATATTTTCCTGGTAAAACAGGAGTTAAAGTATGCAACTGACCCCGCAAAGAGAGACTCTCTATAACTCCAAGGGCTAAGCACCTTTCACTTAGAAGACCCAAGGACCAACCAATGGTTAAATAATTTTATTAAGATTCAGTTAGCCTGTTTTGCTTAACTTTGCTGAGGTTGGTAGTCCAGCGCCTTTATAGCCTATTGTCTGCATACTCCAGTAACATGGACACTAATACTCTAAACTGGTCCTGTTGTCAAAAGCAACACTCAAGCAGATAAATTGCACAGCAGTAATTGTGTGTTAAACGGCAATTGAAGTAACTTACATGAATTTCTGCTAAGGAACACATAGGTTGCAACCTATGCTTCCATTTATCCAAATCCTATGTGAAACCAGCCTGAAATCCAATTAAATGAATATCTGATAAGAGAATGAAGCTATTAAATGCACAAAAATCTGCCAAAATGCAATCATTGCCTTACCAGTGAAATAAAATGTGCTGAAAGGATAAACTTGTGGCAAACCAATTCATGGCAAGTACTGAGCATGTTGTGGAACCCTCTCAAATGAATATGTGACAAAGGAATAAACATGAAAGAAATACACTGATTGTACACTAAGGCTGTGCATTTCAGAGAGATTCACCGTATTATCTTCCTTATTCATGTGGATAACAGGCTTATTTATGTCTTCAAAAATAATTCTTTCTATCACACTGCAACAATTCTAAGGAGAGTGATAAATAGAAAGTATGAAAATGCTAATGTACAAGAGCTGGTGGAATTTTAAAGGATCAAGACTGAGCCAAATTTTTAGATGAGATTGCTTGACATGGAAAAAGCCTTACTGAAGAAAAAAATGAACACAATAATCTGTGTATTGCATATTTATAGTTCAATAATTTGAGACTGAGATTTACGAAAATCCGTATCAGAGGTTTTATCCCTGTTGTATAGCTTATATGGTTTTGGCATCCTTTGCAACTTATAGTTCATGAGCAACAATATCCAACAGAGTTACAGGTGGTTTTTGGTTTTTTTTTTTTACACTTTAATGTAGCTTAAATTTAAAAGTGAAAGTTGAAGCATCAGGTGGCAAAACCTGCTCTTTTTTCAGTCAAATACCATATATGAAAGAAATACTATTATAAATTTTTTATTTTTAAAAGGGACAATATTTTTCTTAAAATTAAGTTGAAAAGGATCAATCATCTAATATTCTCAACTTCTGAGCAGCACAAAAAGAGACTATGTAAAAATTATCTGTAGCTATACCTATATCTCTATATAAAGAGCTAACATCAAAATATGCAAAATAGGGACAAATTCTTTACCATATAAACTTTCATAAGGTGGAAAGGTTTTTTTCCTTTAATAAGCAATCTTTTTAAGGTGAATTACTACCTTATAACATCGCACAAGTGGCTATATGGCTTCATGGCTTAGTATTTTCTTCCAGATGAAAGAAAGTAGGACAATATTTATACCTGAAATGTCCTTGGTCATTTTTCCTATAAAAGCTGTTTGTATGTTTTAAAAATAACAGATAAATTTCCCAGAAGTATTTAGAGGTAGCAGCAAAGCAAATATCTGGATATTAATTATTAGAGAAAATGTTGTAAGTGGCTGGTAAGCAGAGCAGACTTCTGCTGGGTTGGTCGTTTAAGCTCAAAGTGAGGTTTTAGTAAATATTCTTGGAATAGAGCAGCAGCTTTCTCAGAAATGCCGGATTTCGCAGAAGTTTTGTGTGCCACTCCTATACATTTTCAGATTTCAGATTAAGTTTTTTGTATCTATTCAGGCATAAGACAAACTTAATTGAGGACATCTGTATAGTTTAAAAATTCCGTTACCCTTGTAGTGGTAAAACGTTGAGCCCAGGAACTGTATTTTAAGTGCGTAGATTGATTTTTTAGCTAGCCAAAGACAACAGTTGTTTCTTAGTGCTTACTAAGTACAAGTTCTTCTCTTTGGACTCATGGTGTTGACTCGCCATTCTCACAAATTTTAGCAGCTCTCATTGCTTTCCTTTATTCCGGAGAATATCCAGCCCCCCAGATTGTACCTCTAATGCATCACTGTTTCATGATGAACATGAAATGTCAGGGACTCCATAAGACTTAAGGGCTGGATCTGCTGGTCATGACTGTGTGGAGCTGGACTACAGCAGGCTACTGATGGGTGAAAACCTCATGAACACACCTCTCAGGCTTCACACTTCATATTTTGATGTCATCAGATGTATGGAACAGTGAAGTTCATGGTCAGGTATTTTGAATTTAGACTGCAGAAAACCATTTTTCAATACATGTAGGCTTCCTGCTTTCTCCAAAAGATACATTCATTGCCCACATTATTCTGGATTTCATGGCATCCATGAACCAGAAAAAGCTGTATCTCATGGTATATTTCTACGGCCCCCATACTGGATGGCAGCTGGAACTGTGACAGAAGCCCTACATCAATAAACCATGCATGACGAACTGCACTGTAGAGATAGGTAACACAGCGTCACGTGAAGTGCTATGAGTTTCTGCTACAGCTTGGAAACATCAGAGCAGGCGAATGTTCCTGGAGGCATAAGTAGATCACAGAGTGGCTATGAGCCACAAATACGATACAGGCAAATGCATTCTTGTATGTCAGCAAGGTATTTCCATACGAAAGGCAAACATTGTGCAAAGCCCTGGTGAGAGCTCACCTGTAGCACTATGTACATTTCTCATTCCTCAGGTTCAAGAAAGATAAACTCCATCTAGGATGAAGGCAAACAAAGACTAAGCAGCTGATTAGGGGCATGGAGGGCCTATAGAAGATGACTAGAAGAAACAGGAGAAAGGCTGAGAGGGCTGCTCTCACTTTCAAGAAATATATTAAGGATGAAGGCCAAAGGAGGAAAAGAGCTATTGAAGTGCAAGGAAAAAGATGGTCAAGAGCACAAACCGATTCAGTACTTCTTTCCAAGAGGAAGACCTCACCATGAACAGTGTAGTAGCAAATGTCACTTTGTGCATTGGTAGGGAACGGTGAGGAAATCCTGCATGCTTTCTACATGTCTGCAGAGTTCATGCAGAGGAAAGCAAACCCTTTCTTTCACCTCTGGCATTCCTACAACCAAATGAATGCTTATGGTATAAATGCCCTTATATACACAGTCTGAATGTACAGATGAATTTACAGGGATGCACAGCAGCTCTGCCCAGTGCATGGCCACCAAGGGCAGGGATAGTCCCCTGGGCCTCCTGAGCACAGGGACGGACTGCCTCAGGGACAGCAATCCAAAAGCCCTCCTCCAAAGGATGCTGGGTGGAGAGGCGATGGGCAGGGCTGTGGCGGCAGGGCTGTAGGGGGCCTCGTCACTCTCATGTCACAGTGCCACCACCCGGCAACGCAGCAGTCACGATGCCCCAGGGCAGGATAAGGGGGCCATCCTCCTGTGTCCCACTGTCAGCCTGCCCGGCTTTGCCATGGGGACAGAGCTTGCCCAGGGGCAGCCTGAAGACATCTAAGAGGCAGTGGAATTACTTGGAGGGGGCAGAGAGAGGAAGACCAGAGGCTAGATGAGGCTGCTGGAGATGAGAAGAACCACCAACACCTGGAGGTGCCCAAGGCTATCAGGCCTTTTCAGCTGGATAGCAGCAGCAAGACCAAGGGAACTTGAGGAGCACTGCAGAGCTCTCCATCATCATCCGCTGAGGAGCCAGTGGCAGCAGCTATAAGAAATGGGATGCACAGATGTTGCCAGGGGTCCCAGCACTTTGGAGCACCCACTGGTGTCCTGCCAGGCACGAGAAGGATTCTTGTCCCCAAGGTGGATCAGACTGGGGGCATTTGACCACTCTTGGAAGCCCCTGAGATGGCTCCAGGTTGAGGGAGGAAAGGGGCGGGCAGTGCTAGCATCTCCTGCGAGCCATGACCAGCCTATAGGATGAGGAGGCAGGTCGTGCTCACATGCTCAGGGAATAGCCAATCGCCAGCTGTGGGGTCAGGAAGGAATTTTCCCCCGGGGCAGATTGGCGCTGGTCTGCGGTGGTTTTTTGCCTTCCTCTGCACCACTGAGCATGACCACTTGTCAGGGCTCTTCTGGTCCATTTTGGCCAGGTTACTGCCTGCTGCTCATGCACCATGAAGATGGCCTCTTGTGCCCTGTAGCCAGTACGAGGAAGGGTTTTCTCCCCCCAGGCTGGCAATGGTCCCCAGGATTTTTTTGCCTTCCTTGCAGTATTTAGCAGGGCCCCTTGCTAGGGGTCCTTTGGGCCATTTTGGCTAGGTGCCTGCTGTTCATGCTCATCTCCATGAAGGCCTTCTGCCCCACACCCGGGGGAGGAAACTTTCTTTGCCCCCAGGCTGGTTCCCAGGGGTTGCTGCTTTTCCTCTGTAGCATTGAGCACAGCCCCTTGTCATGGCTCCTCTGGTCCGTTTTGGCTAGGTTCTTGACTGCTCCTCTTGCACCACCAAAGCACCACTTGTGCCCTAGTTCTCTCTGGCTCTCCCATTGCAAGTTTGTAGTAGAAGCAAGCTCTGCTCTTTCTTTGGCTCCATTTCCCCTGGTGATGTTCTTGTGCAAAACAGCCTGTGCTTAGAAGGGCTCCAGGCTTGCTGCACCATCAGGAGATGCCACTTTCCAGCTCTCCTGGCATACAATACAAGCGCTGGGCAGGCACAGGAGCATTTTTCATGCATCACTGGCCAAGAAGCACAGCGCAGCATTTTTTTGCAGGCAAAAAGTATGTGCATCATCAATATGTGTCATACTTTTGAAAATACCATGTGGTACCACACACCTCTACTTCTTTTGTCTGTGATTGGTACTAATCCTCATTATTCAAATTCTCACTCTTCAGGAAACAGAGACTGCTTGGTCTGTATTCTTGCTGCTACTTTCTGTAGCTCTGTGACTTTCCTTTGCCAGACTGCAAGGGATATTTTTTCAAGCTAAACTGAAGAATGCATCAGCCTGCTCCTGGCTATACATGCTTGTGAGCATCAGCTTGGAAACAGATTCAGAAAAAGAAAATAAAATTCTGTTACCACTTATAACCTTTCTGATTCGAGTCCTTGAAAGTGCTTTTGGATCTGAAAAAACCCCGGCATTTCAGGCAAATAATGGTCTCATCTTTGCTTGACTGATCAGAAGAGAAGAGAAAAGAGAAGAGGTTGAGTTATGCTACATTATGCATGTAGTTATGCATTACAAGCTATGACCTAGGTCTGAGGGGTCCATCCAGGAGAGCAGCTCTCTGCAGTGCAGGTCACAGGCCCGTCCAGGACAGAGGGTCAGATGGGAACACCTATAACATGGCTCAGGCAGGGACTGAAGGCCCCAGGCTGAGCTGAGACATGACCCCTGGGCCCATGGCAGGAGACCGTATGGGTGGGGGATCCCAGGGGAGGCCAGTCCAAGCCATTGAGGCCTATGAGCACCCCTAGGACCTGAACTGCTCATACGGTCTCCTTCAGACATTTATTGTTGGCCTCTTTGGAGACAGGTATTGGGCTAGATGGACCTTCTCTCTGATGGAGTACTGTTGTTCTCAGGCTCTTTTGTTTTATTATGCTTTGCCAAGGGAAACAGCTCAGGCATTTCTAAAAATGAGTACAGGGGAAAAAAAAATTCCATGGGGAAATGAACAGGTATAGCTTACATCATTAGTTCAGGAGCACTCCCTGCTTCAGTCTGAGGGCTTGATCTTTGAGCCTCGCGAGTGTCAGAGATGTGGGGTTTTTTGCCATCCTGTGGAAATCCAGCTGGGTTAACACGGAAGACTTTAAAAAATAGCAGTCCACATACACTTTTTGCAAATTTGTTCAGATGGTCAAATTATCTACAGATGATCCACAGCTTTCACCCCCATCAGAAGGTACATGCTTCCTTCCAACAAAGTGACAGAGCCAATGCCTAGGATGGGACATGATTACCTATTCAATTCCTTCTACTAGTACAGACTGGGAAGAAATGTGATAAAAAAATTCCTCAGCATGTACTGGTAGGGAAAGAAGTAGATAGGAAGAAGAACAGAAAAGAATAGAATAGAATAGAGCAGAACAGAACAGAACAGAACAGAATATTTCAGTTGGAAAGGACCTACAACGATCATCAAGTCCAACTGCCTGACCACTTCAGGGCTGACCAAAAGTTAAAGCATATTATTAAGGGTGTTGTCCAAATGTCTCTTCAATATTGACAGGCATGGGGCATTGACTGCCTCTTTAGAAAGCCTGTTCCAGTGTTTGACCACCCTCTTGGTAAACAAATGCTTCCTAATGACCAGTCTACACCTCCTCTGGTGCAGCTTTGAACCATTCCCATGCGTCCTGGCACTGGATATCATGGAGAAGAGATCAGAACCTCCCTCTCCACGTCCCCTCCTCAGGAAGCTGTAGAGAGCAATCAGGTTGCCTCTCAGCCTTCTCCAAACTAGACAAACCCAGTGTCCTCAGCCGCTCCTTACAGGACATGTCTTCCAACTGCCTTTGGTGCCCTCCTCCGGATGAGTTCAAGTTCCTTATCAACCTTTCAAAATTGTGGGGCCCAATTCATGGAATTGCATTCCCATACTGTGTCCCCCCCCAGTACAGGAATACAATTAGTACAGCTATAGCGAATTATTTCAGGGCGTGCTAATTCAGCATGCATTTGCCTTAGGGGGCCCTTTGCAAAGAGGAAAGTGGAATCTTAAAATGCACTGGCTACCAGTTCATCTTCAAGCGTAATTCAAAACATAGGTTTTAGCTTATAAACTCCATGTCATTTGAAATCCTTGCTCCTTAAAGACTGTCCCATTTCAGGGCTGAGAGAATTCTGAAGTTCTGAAAAATCATTGAAACTTGAAATTAACCTTACTTCATCTTCTCACTATACATTTTGTAGCCCAGTCACACACACACAATAAACAATTTTTATTCTTGCCTGTGTTCCTGAAGAAAATTTGCCCAATAATCTTGGTCTTAATTTTTTCTGATTATTCCTTTAAATCACAAAGCCATCATTCAATTCCTTCTGACTAGCTCTGGGTGCTGAAAAGAGGCACAAAAACTGATAGAAGTGTGGTAACCGAGAGCTGCTCTGCAAAGGATTGGCAAGGCTGTGTGGAAAGGCTTGGAAAGTATCTGCTCTCACACTATGCTTGGCTTCAGTTAATATTCTCACTATTAGTCCTTCAGCTTCATGAGAATAAAAAATAAATAACACTCTAAACAGAAAACAAACAAACAAATAAGCTAAGGTTCCTGGGTTTCTTCCTCCTGTCTGATCAGATCAGAAAAACGTGGCTTGATTTTTTTATTCTAACAGCCTATTCTGCACCCTTCCAGATCTAGTAAATCTGTCATCAGTAGGCTTAGGTAAAGACCTGCTCCATCTCTTTGATGGAGGTGAGAAGATTTTTTTAATGTAAAAGCTGCAGGACCTGCTCCTGAGGAGAGTAGAAGTTCTTCATGCTCCTGACTGGGAAAAAAGGGGAAGAAAAAAAAAATATTCAGGCTAGAAGGCAAAAAATCATGACTCTTTTGAAGCGATATGGTTTTTAGTTTTGATTGAAATAATTATAGACAGCCAAATCCTGGTTAATGTATAGTGCTGTATTACTGGGGTAGTTCTATTACTCAAGCTTGTCACCATATGACTTTGCTAAGGCTGGATGAAAGCTGCCCAGTTCTGGGCTAATGTCCTGCTAAAGCAGCCATTTCAGTGGAGAGGCAGAGCTGACCCAGGCTAGACCAAGCTCACCCAGAAAAACGAGGACTTTGAGGGTCCCGCAGGAATCCAGGAGTCACTCCCTAGGCAGAATAATTCAAAGTAAATGGCGTGCTAAAAGGATTGCTATTTTAGCAGAAGTCACCAGGTTCTTACATTGCTGTGCATGAATTAAGGCTTCCTCAGCAACAAAATGAGTTAGAAGGGGGAATATTTGATACTTTAGGGACAGCATTGACTAGTATTTAAATTGGTTTGAGCTGTTTCTAGTCCCACAGATTGACATGTTCTGTCCTCAGACAGATGTTCACTGTGATCTGAGTGAAAGATTATATAAAAAAAATCAGTCTCACGCAGATGCAGAAATGTTGGCTTATAAATTGAGCTCCCTTTCTTAACATGGGAAGTAGGTATATTTTGAAAACAAGTATAGCACATGATGTCCTGATTTCAGCTGGGACAGAGTTAATTTTCTTCCTAGTAGCTGGTACAGTGCTGTATTCTGCATTTAGTATGAGAATAATGTTGATAACACACTGATGTTTTAGTTGTTGCTAAGAAGTGCTTATCCTAAGTCAAGGATTTTTCAGTTTCCCAGGCTCTGCAAGCAAGGAAGTACACAAGAAGCTGGGAGACAGTATAGCCAGGACAGCTGACCCAAACTAGCCAAAGGGATATTCCATACCACAGGATGTCATGCTCAATACATAAACTGGGGCAAGTTGGCCCAGAGGGGAGGATCGCTGCTTGGGCATTGGTCAGTGGATGGTGAGCAATTGCATTGTGCATCACGTCTTTTCTTGGGTTTTACCTCTCCCTCTTTTTGTTGTCTTCCTTTTCATTGTATTATATTATTATTATTATTATTATTATTATTATTATTATTTCAATTATTAAACTGTTCTTATCTTCACTCACGGGTTTAACTTTTTTTTTCGATTCTCCTCCCTATCCCACCGGTTGAGGGGAGGAGTGAGCGAGCAGCTGCATGGTGCTTTGTTGCCAGTTGAGGTTAAACCACAATACATGTCCTATTTTCTCCTGTCCCATGGCTCTGCTCTCGAGCACTTACCTTCACTTTAGAGATGAAACCTAAGGACTGTGAGCTCTGCTCAGCCCGAGCTGTCCATCAGGCAAGGTGAGGGGGGAACTGCCTCCATAGCAGGCTGTCACAGAAATAGTGGTGCTTATGAACATTGCTGCCTGCTCTCCACTCAGGAGCAGTGTACAAACCCCTGGGCTGATCAAAACCCATGGCTTTTCCTGCAGGGGCAGACATGAGTATGGGCTCCCTCTGCTCAGCATTTGCTTAAATTGTTATGACTGTGAACTACTGTGTAGCTTATGGAGACTGTCATCGGTGGTGCTAAATCCACTAAATGGGAGACCTTCCTGCAAAACTTCCCTGTTAGCTCTCAGATTTGGCTGGTAGCAAGTAACATGTAGGCAATGTGATCCAATAGAGCACCATGTCAGGGTCATCGGGATAGGAACTGTACAGATAGCACAAATTAATGGTGATATTTGTTTTCTCACTGCTGACCCTGACACATACAAATATTTGGTAACAGCTATGGATTACTTCTCAAAATGGACTAAAGATAAACCCCTACAGGATAAACTACCCCAAAGTGTTGAAGGTCTCTGACTGAGTTCATCAGACATTCATGTGTATCCACACAAATCAATGATCAAGGCAGGGAATTTGTCAATCAGATAAGTGAGGAAATACATTAACAGGTGACAGACAACAATTTGCCAGGGCACATAACCCTAGAGCCAGCAAGCTTGTGAAATGGCAGAATTGAACTGTGAAAGACAAATCACTGAAGGTGGGGAGAGTGTCTTCATTATGTCTTGCTCTCACATGCAACTGCAGAGCAAAGTCCAGTGAATTTTTTACTCTTATCCTCTGCTACTTTAAAAATGTGAAAAACCTGTTAATATACATTACAAATTCTGTCACTGCTTTGCTTTAATAGTCAGATAACAATCGTGTTCCATTTACATATTTTGCATTTTATTGCTCTTGCATAATTCATCATAAGTAATGTAACATGTTTGTCAGGAGAAGTTCCGCAAAATTTAAGAAAATGGAAGGTGAGCTGTAATACAATCTGAAATAGCAAATAATATTGAGACATTTAGGTAAAAGAAAAGGAAATGAAGTAGGAAGTAAGAAGCATGAATGGAAGAGAAAAAATGAACTGATTACAGTGAGGCATAAAATGAAAGTGTGGAGTAGAAAGCGACATCCTGCAAAAAATGGTGATGCTTGGCTCACACATCATCGGTGAGATGGGTTTAATGATGACTAAACTGGATATACTGCAAAAGAGTAATTGTTATGGAAGAACACCTGTTTCAGGGAACAATTGCAGTACTGAATCAGTTAGCAAAGCCTGTAGAAAAATGGAGCCATGACTGAGCAGACTGTAAGTTTTGGAAAGAACTGTTATCTTTGAGAGTATTTAAAATTGTTCCATTTCACATTAGTACAGCTGCAAACAATAGTCTGCAGTAGGATAAAAATAGTAGGATTTTTATCAAGTTTTCTACGTTAGAATCACCTTCATTTGTCTTGTTAATTTTGGCATAAAACCACTGAGACAATGACATTAAAATGTTCTTCTTTGCACCAAAATTTGAGCTCATTTCACATCTGGGCAAAGTAAGGTAAAAGCACACATACATGTAAAATTTTTTATTATCTAGTAACTAGAACTGTCTGACTGGAAACAGAATGTAGTTAACTGGTTTCAAGTTCCCTTCTGCCCTTAAACGTGAGCCAGGTTTGAGGAAGTTGTTGTCCTGTTAAGGGAATCCTGAATGCCCCATAAACAAAAGCCAAGTTTAGATTGGATGTGATCTGCCTCTGAAGAGTCCAAAGGGTTTTACGGTGGTAGCTGAAACAAGATAAATCTCAGCAATTTTGGCTTTGGAGAGGACAACACTGATAGGTTTGTCATTTCCTTTGATTCCAACTCTCATCCAACTGTAAATATCACACTGAACCATGGGAAGGACCTGGGCATGGGCAAGTCAGAAGAGAAGTGTCTGGATGTTCCTGGCTCGGGGCTAGCAGAAAATCAAGCACAACACATGTTTCATCACTGGAGAAACTCTCCTCTCTGGGGATTCGTGACTGGTGGGTCACTTCCCTTTGCATTTGTGGTCACATATGTCCCCCTGGCAACTGAGCGAATGACTTACCATATAGCAGTATTAGGAAAGAATTGGTTATAGCTTTTTTCTAGCATCATTTAATGGCTAAAAATGAAGAACTGTGCATTGGCATGTATGCGTGAATCACAGTCTGGGAAATTATATTTTGATTGGTAGGGCAAAAATACAGAGATGTTGGATACTGCTGAATGATGAGAACTGATGGCAAATCTGACATCTAAGTGCCATTCACAATACATTGATACATAACCCCATGTTTAGAGACACCCTTCCTCCCTCCCCCACCCCCCAAAACAATCTGAATAATGAATCAAATGGTCTCAGGAGTAATTGGATCTTTTTCTGTGTAATTAGCAATTTTTCCCCTTGCATTATAATTTAAAGTACTGTGGTTGAATTGAGCAACTCATGTAATGAGTCATTAGACTGAGGCTTTTAAGGAAGTTATTTCTGAAGGTCTGTGGAGGCTAAAATATGTCTAAATTAAAAGAATGACAGGCTGCAATCACTGCTGTAAAATAAAGGTGCTCAGTAAGCAGTCCTATTACAATCAGAAAGAAAAAGAAGCAGATCTCTGTCTTGTGTATGGAAGCAGAGGAAATGATGAATACCTTAGGTAACTCATTCTGTGCAAAATCAATCTTTCACTGTCAATTTTAAATGAACTAATTTGTTCACAAATCTGCTCAGTCAGTTTGGAAGCATACTCAGTTCATCCATATTAGCAAATCCTTTAATCTTGACTAGTCCACTGAGTAAGAAATCTAGAAATGTGTTAATATGACTGGACATATGTAGTAGGATAAGAATTGATTCTTTTAATTAGTGTCTATTCAAGTTATAGTTCCTTCTCTTACTGAACTATTGACCCACTGATATATAAAGAGATTACTGTTATGACTAAAATACCTTTCAAAGTTATATTTAACTCTTTCTTTATTGGTCAATGTCAGATAGAAAAATAGTCTTTGAATTATCCAAAAATAAACAATGTAATCTAATTTAAGGTTTCTGTCAGACATGTTCCCATTAATTCTGGAGATTCAAACTGATATTTGAAATTTAAAGAGCATAAGCCCCCAGTTATTGCTAAAGAAATGATATAATCCTTTCTTCCAATTCAGATAAAAATATGAAATGCTATTTGTAATCCTAGTTTGATATCAAGACAGTCAGAATTTTACCCATCACAATTCAACTACTGAAGCTGGTGGCAAATCAAGATTATTTTTTTCCCCACTGAAATTCATTGATGACAGAGGCACATTCTTAAAAAAAATAAATAGGCAGAGATAGATGACTCCTCTTCCTCTCATTCCTACTCTGTTTACACAGTCTGAGGCCTGAATAAGTTAAACTCCGGAAAACAACTGTGTATGAGATAAGAATAAACTCACTGTAATTTGCAAACAAATAAGATTATGTTAGCTCTTGCTCACCCACAGAGAGGGGACAAACACTAGAAACAATCCCAAATAACTGTACATTTACAATGCGAAGCAGTGTTATAACCATCCCAGCATGGTCTTTGGTAAAAAAATTAAATGGGTCTCTGGTCTGGTCAGTAAGTCACATTTACTTGTTGCTCTTCACCTTACCATTGTGAAAGAGCCTCTGCTGCAGGGTGGTCCTAGGCAGATGTATTGTCCCAATGCTGAACATCTACACCCCGTCTGGGGAGCAAATGCATTATTAGTATTACCAATATGGCTGTGAACAACATGTGTTTAAATGATCTTTGTTAATCTTAGGAATACTTGGAGCTACAGCAATAGAAAAATGCTTTAGCACCCTGCCTAGGTGGACAACCAGTTTTACTAACTTTGAGCTCTAAGGAGTAGGACTAGACTTCTAAGACTTTCAGTGAATTATTTAAGTGGAACTTGAATATGGAAGCAAAAGTGAGCAGTCCACTGACTAAAATGTGGAAAAATGTCAAGTACTGAAGCCTTCTTACTGTAAACCAGCAAGCCAGGTCCCTCTGCTTTTTTTGAACCTGGATATTCTTGCTCCCACTGCCTTTGGCGGAACTACTGGCCCACTAAGGTATGATGTTGACCTGGGGTTTTGCACTTACCTGTGCCTTGTAACAGCACGTTTTTGCTAGCTGCAGTCTATAATTAAGTAAATATAAGTAAGAAAAAGGAGAGGAAATTATCACTTAAGCCTTCTAGTGTTTCTTTTTTTATCTTCCATCAAATTTTCCCTTGAAGGTCATTCTTGGACAACGCATGATAGGAAGAAGATAGGTATTGTATTTTGAGTCCTGTATTTGTGGAGCATTCATCTGCTTCATTTCAGGCCACGTCTCCTCAGCTTTCAATGTGATGGTTGTTTTGCTCACCTACTTTTTTGGTAGGCTGAGCTGCTGGGCCCTGACTGGTGGGAACCAGCAGATTCTTGTCACTGAAAGCAGCAAATTAACATTGGCTTTTCCAGTCTTTCTTAGTGCATTAAGGCTGGCCTTTGCCATTTGAGCTGTTGATGTGTATGAGCTCAGAGTTTTTTAACCAGGGTATATAACCTGTCTAAGAAGGATTAGGACAATACAACACCATAACCAGCCATCTCATGTGCTCTTGTTCTCTCATTTTAGCATAACAGTGGCCGTTATGGTGTTCCCAGTTATTGTTTAAAGCTTTGGCCAAAAGTGTCTCTATAAGCATTCAGCATTCATTTCTGTCTGTGGTTTGTCCTTTTTCCTCTTAATTTGCCTCAGCAGCAGCCATTTTCTGGACTTTGGCTTACTAATTTGTATCTGACTATGTCTAGCAGTTACCCTTGCAGTGCTCCCCAGTGTCCACCTACTGCCTACACTGAAAGCCCAGGTCTTTGAAAAACAGGATTACAAGAAAGTATACATCAACAGAAGAGCCTTGATTTAGCAGACTACCACAAACACTTACATTAATGGTGAAAATGTATTCTTTGCCCAGTGCTACTTACTCAGCATTCCAGTTTCAATATGTTTGTAATGGGGGTCTGTTATATGTCCAAACTGTATCAAGAACTGAGCAGAGTACACAGAACACCCTGCTGCTGGTGGGTAGTCCTCATGAGAGTTCCACTGGTTTGAATGGGAGCTATGTGTTGAGCAGTGGATTTTTGTTTCGTCATGAAAGTACTGTGGAAATTTCTCCATTTACTTTAATGGTCATTGAGACTTCACAGAGAAGTACCCCATTCTGCAAATAGTTCTATGAAATGATTAGCCTTTGCAAATTCCAGGATACTTACAGATAACTGTGTTGATGTCATATATCTGTATCTCCCTGTATTTAATTCTCTGTATATATTTATGTGTGAGATAATTTTGCATGATCTTGGTGGAGGACAGGACAGTGGCTTGGTTTGGCTCATTTAAAATACTAATGATGATGGCCTTAGAAGTGACTATAATAAAAATCATGGCATTTTTAATGTCTAAATTATTGCAGAACCTGAAAACACTCCTTTTGCTTCCAAGGCAGATGTAGGATTGAACAGAAGATGAATGGCACATCTCTATCAGCCAGTGCGTTTTGATAATTGATCAAATTTCCATTTTAATTAGAAAACATGCACCCAAAGTGGGTGGGATCACAAGATTCTATCAGCTCAGTTTTTCTTAATCCTCTGGGGTGAATGAAAAAATGAAGTGGCTGGCCTTTCGCTAACTCTGAATTCAAGAGATTGCCTTGACCACTGCTTGTTCAATTTATCTAGGAATGTCTTTTGTGCTGTATGCTCTCTGATTGTCTGAAAATACCTTTTAATTTCCTGAATACATATATGTATACAATGAATATTAATCAAGAGATGATTAGTATCTCTTCTGCCAGCACACAATAATATTTTATCAGAGGCAGATTGTATCTGTAATTGCATATTTAAAGTCTACACTAGAATAGCACATGAGTTTGAGTATGGACATTGAAGTCTTCCAGTAAAATTTTAGATTTTCTTGTCTATAAGTAAATTTTGCTAACCGGGAAAATGGAACTAAAAAAAACCTCAAACACTTATTTATTTTTTTGCCAGCAAAACTGTCATTTCCTTACTTTCAGATATTCTAGCCAGCAGAGCCATCAGTATTGCTGGTGCTATATTTGGCTAAAATCTTACCACTGATCTCAGTTGCTGGCATGGGAGGGAAGGACTCCCTCCCCCAAGGGGCACAGAAATGTTACAGAGCTACAGACCTGAAGGCTAGACCCAGCCCTTGCAACCTTTGCATGAGGTGAAGAAAACAGAGGAAGTCAACGGACAGCCAACCTGCTAAAATTGATGCTGCACAGTGCCCACAGGAGAACTGGCAAGGAATCCAGCCCCATATCACCTGGGGAGTGAAAGACCACTGCTGTGGCTCTTCAAACTCTGCTCCCATCCCTGCCCTTCTGCCCAGGGAAATGACATTTGCTGTACGTACCCAGAAAGTATGACAACTTTGGAGAAAGGGAGACTAAGGTTTGCCTTTTAGTTTCTTCATAATGAACTCAAACTTCTAGTCTGCTTAACTCAAACTACTTTCTGTTTTGTATCCTCTGGTGGCTGAGGCTCTGCCTTGCATGCAGGATGACAGATTGAGTGCTAATTCTACCACCTGTAGACCTTGTTTATTTCAAAATGTCACTTGTTTTTTATATCTTAAGTGCCAAGAGAGATGTTCTCCCAGGATACCAAAAATCAGTCATTATTATAGCATAGATATTAAGCCACCCATGTTTCAAACACATCAGTCAAAGACATCTGTCCTGCAACTGTACAGCAGAAAGGGCAGCATGTTATTAGAGAGAAAGAGAGAGAGAGCTACCAGGGGAGCCAAAATCATTATCTGAATATATCACTCACTGAGGCTGCCTGAATGCTGTAGGACCCATGGCAGAGCCCATGTATTGTAATGGAAATTTCAGTCCTCTGTGATCATGTAATTGCTCCACAGTAATTCCTTCTAGCAGCTTTTCATAATGTTTCATCATGGAAAATAACCTGGGCTCTGAAATCTCCCACCTTTGGGTTTGAGTCATGCAAAAATTCTGTATTTCCAGAAGGGTGAGGAGGAAAAAGCACATCCAGAAGCCCAATTCCTTACCTCCAGGCTTTATGCAAGTTCTCAAAAAATGCATCTAGCACCCATTAGGTGCATCCTAACACTTACTCTGGAGTCCAGCAACAAACTGCGTAGGAGCAAGAAAGGCAAGAAGAGGAAACTTTCTGAGGGCATCTGCTAGGCCCACATTGGCTGTCTTGACGAGGCATGTCAGGATGCATTGGTAGTGCGCAGTGAGGCTGAAGATTCCCTACTGGCTGGAACCGAGTCATTTGCCAGGCTTTCCTTGTCAGGGAGAGTTAAACCAGTCACTGATCCTAATTCTAACACTGTTGTTGCAGCATTCCAATTTTTAATCGCTACATGACTTGTCAGGTTGAATATGAGCCACATGAATAAAATTTAAAAACCTCCTAATAATGAGGGTGTCAAAGATTACTAGCTCTTGGTGTTTCTACAGTTACCACTCCATTTCCTAAAAGTGGAACCAAAGTGTAAGTATTGTCACTTCCAACTGCCCTTTATTTTTCCATTTCCCCCCACAACGACTCTTCTCCTGAAGCCCATCAAGACAGTCATCAGTAAGTAGCACATTGCTGCACCCCCTGTACAGTGCTGGGGGAGCTTCCTTCAGGCTTAAGAGCATAACTTGAAAAGGGGATCCCCTTCTTCCACAATTAGGGAGCAATTTGGTTGACAAGTGGGTAAAAAGATAAACCTGCCATATGCCTTCATCCTAGGGTGGCAGGTTCTATTTTCTAGATGCTTTTCTCCCTGAGTTTTGAAACATATGAGAAGCAAGTCTCTTGCTGTCAATGAGCATTGTCTTTGGAATGTCACAGCTTTGTGTGTCGCCAATTTGTCTGTAAATGTTTGAAATTTGAAGTAATTGTAGAAGATTGAGGCAAGCAAAGTGGGAGCCACTCAGAAGGAAAGGGCATTTTTCAGGCTAGCAAACTGACATGTACACGTCCCTGTGTTCCTTTCCCCATGACAGAGGATGGGTGGGACAGATGTGCTTCATGCTGTAAGTTCCTGGATGCTGACAAACAAATCAACTTCCAGTAGGCTCTGAGTTCTCATCTGCAATTGAACTAATTTACCATCTTCATCTGTTGTGTGAATGAAATACAGTAACTGATTTTGAAAGACACCAGCATGCTAACAAATTTGGGCTGCTGAACGGCAGTCTTTTTCAATGAAAAATTAGCTTACCCTTAGCAGTGTTTCAGTTCACTGATTTCTTTTTGTTTGGTTGTTTTTGTTACAGAATGCTTAAATTCACAGTGCTTTCCACAAAAGAAAATCCACACTGTAATCTCCAATCACTGCAGAAAAGGCAGGGTCATTTGACTTCATCTTGGCTCGACACTAAAAGTAAACTTACAGCACACAATAAAGCTAAAGCTACATGTAGGAAGAGTTAAATGCAATGTTCTGGTTGTGGCTTTGACAGTGATATCATCATGCAACTGGAGCAAGTCAATATTTAAAAAGATTAATAACATGTGGAAAGTAAGTCCAGCATCAGAGCTGAGCTAAGAAAAATGGGATTATCCAATTAAAAAAGAAAAGATGTGGTGAATCTGTCAGTGTCTGTGATGCTGTCGTTTATTTAGAAGGCTGTTATATGCTGCATATTTTAGATTGAGCTCAGTGATTATTGCAGAATGTTTTGTCTTCATGCAAAAAAATGTTTAGCTGGGACTACAAAGGCAAGATGTAGCAGGAGGAACTGTAGACTCAGGGTAGCGCGTACTTTGCCTCCAGACAAGGCAGCTGCTGTGGCAGGGCTACCGATCTATCAGTGCAACTTCTGCAGCTGATGCAGCTTCTGGAATCCACCCCCACGTTCAGGAGGAAATTCTTCACCACAGTGAGATAGGAACAAGGGTTCTAACTCCTAGGTGCATTCTGTATTTGGGGAAATCTCCTTGGAGCCTCTCCAGCCCTATCTGTGTTTTTCCTGGAAGCCTAATGCAGCTCCAACATACTCTTCAGGGCTCCAAGAAAAAGTTACGGTGGAAGCTGCCCTTTTATTAGTAGAACAGAAAAATCTGTGCTGAATAGTGTTCCTGGGTGCTGCTTTGGTCCCTCCGTTTTACTCAGCTGTTATTAAAACCCCTATTCACCTCAGAAGTTAATCAGTGCCACAAAGTCTATGCTATCCCTCCTTTTGGAAGCTGAAAAGTACATCATTGAAATGGTAACAAAATTAAGGTGGGACTTTATACAAGAGTAAAATTCATGAGCACTTATCTGTGTTGCTACTTATCTGATGATTTATCTAGTGCAGTGGCTGCTGTGCTCTGTACCATCCCTGTTGCTATCTCTCCTTCCTGTAAATATGAACTGATCTGGCAGAACTCATAAGGCTTTTTAAGTGTAAATAAAATCTTTCACCAAGGAGCATTCTTGGTTCTGTGCCCCAGTTTCAGAAATACACACAACTAGGATTCAACAAAACTTTCCTAACCACAAAAAGTACCAGGAGAGGGGCAGGAAACCCACATTTTCTTTTTTAAAACTCAGACTATGGGTACTTTAAGTCTTTGTTCTCTTTTATTCTGATCATCAGAGGTCGAGCAAAATCACACTTTTTCCTGAGTTCAGAAAAAGGTTTTATTTTTGTCATTTCTATTATGAGCAAACTGGGATGAATGTGATTTTCAGTTGGGCTTGGAAATAGCTCATAAGTTAAGTTTTGGTTTTGCAGAACAAAATCTGAGCTTGTGTTGGATAAAACATGCTTCTTATTATCAAAATCATGAACTTGTATAGATGTGTATAAAAATAAGACTTAGCCTTTTTAATCTTTCCTGACAGCCCAGGGTATCTGAACTTTTTGCCTTCTCTCTGAACCATAACTTGGTTGAGATTTCCAAAATAGGGTAACAGGATTAAATTTGATTAAGGGTTGCAGTGGTTCAATGTAGAGTAAATTATTTTTATCCAACCTGATTTGATCTTGTATTGAGAAACTAAGCTGATCTTGTACTTTAGCTACCCATGTTTTACAGCAATGAATTTCTCTATACAAAATTTATACAGATGACATGCAACACTCCTTTATCAACTGTTCAGCAAATTATTATAAAACCTTGAGACACTCATTTCAGGTGTTTATCTGTGACCTCAATTTCTGTTGCATATAGCGGAGTACAATCTAAATCAAAATTAACCCTACACTTTTATGTCATTATACAGCCAAAATGTGCCCCCCAAAAATCCTCTGTGCATCTCTTAGTTGCCTTCGATTTAGATTGATTACGTCTTTATACTGGGGAGAGGGCCTGCCTGATAAAAGAATGGCTTAATCTTTATTTGCCTAGAGCAGTTAGAAAAATAAGTGAAGCAAGCAGCCTCCTGTGACTGATTTCTGCTCACTTAAGGCAATTCACCCTTGAAACAGGGAATAATTGTTCTCTGTCGTTTTGCAGATATTGTCTTCCCTTTCATGTATTATATCCAAATAATCTTTAAGATTTTGAACATTGAAGGAATACAGGCTGAATCAAAACCATACACCAGGCTAAATTCTGCCTTGAGACGCACACCCACAGTTTTCATAAAAGCCAGTGGAAGCCATGCACACATCTAGAAGCAGAATTTGGTCTGTAGTCTCCTTAAATTCTGAATTAAAAAAACAACCAACCAACCAACCAACCAACCAAAAAAAACAAAAAAGGAAAGAAAAAGAAAAAAAAAGATAACTTCTGTTTCAAGCAACAGGATATGGATGTGTGGGCTTTGATCCAACTACTGGGTGTCAGCAATATGATAATCTTTAGAATTGTACATTATAAAGGAATTTAATTCCTAGATGGTACCGTTCTGGACAAGAACCATAGGTCTGCCTGTGGAAATTCCCTACTTGAGGTACCTTTTGCTTCTGTACAACAATTCTGTGTGGAAAAGGTAACAAATGTTTCCCTTCAGCACCCACAGAGAAGGTGGGCTGTACCACCTTCTCTTTCATTTAACTCTATTTTTAGTAAGAACATTTCTTTCTTTCCTGCAGCTGGTCAAGTGGTTGGCAATGACCAAGTTATATGCCTTCTCTTATTCAGAAGGAACCTAGCAAGCTTTTTCATCTAGTTTAGGTCTAGCCATCATGTCCTTATCACACCAGGCTCATCTTTAGACTGAAACAACTCCTAGCAATCCCAAGTTTAGGAATCCTTATTGTAAATATTTCTCTTTAATTGTATGTACATTAAATTATTGGTACTCCGGTAACAAAATTGTACCAGAGGTGGCTTTAATTTACTCTGAAACTTTCTTTTTTAGTGACTACTTCCTCAGAGCTGCATCTTACAAATTCCTTTTTATCAGTGGAACTGAGGACACACACTGTGATACTGCAAACTAAATGTTAAGAACTGGTTTTGAACTGTAAAAGTTCATCAAGGTCTATAAGAATTCTTAATTTTAGGGTTAAAGGATGATACAAGGCAAAAGTAAACTTTCTTGAAAGCAAAAAAAAAAAAAAGAATCAGTTATAATCTAAAATTTGGAGAGGAATGTTTTTACATAGCTATACTTAACAAGTGAAGGCTGAGTACCTGGCAAATATATTTGTTGGAAATGCGTAATTAAAACTAGGGATAGCAAACTTTTCAGGATTATTCAGTTGTGGTCCTTCAAGAGCTGTAATTATACATCCTGCAACTGACTCTTCTCTACTGCTTGGTAGTTCAGTTGTTGTACTCTATCCAAAAATGGAACACTTTTAAACTTTTCACAGGAAGAGTCTTCCAGTGTCTCCTCTGGCAGGGACACTTGAATTTAGGAAGGGATCTACTCCCATAGGTCATATGCCTGGGGACTGACCCAAAGCTGTAAATTCTAAACACCAAAATGGAGCAAAGATAAACTGCTGACCTTATAAAACTTTATGATGTTTCAATAGGATAAGGATTTCAATTGTGTCTTCCCTTTTTTCAGTCATACCCAGTGTGTTGGACAAATCTGTGCTGGACAAATTTGTGTCAGCTAATACAATTCTCTGCAGATGATTTACAATGTGTGATTACTATAAATTTTACACTGGAAACTACTGACAGCTGAATTTTGCTATGTCATGCAAAGTTCTTTCAAACACAGAGACTCACAGTGAGCTAGCAGGGACCCGTTCTTTAGCAGCTGATGCTGAGGAGATGTTTGTAAGAGAAATCACTGTTTCACATACCTAGGTCCTAGGTTATCAAGAAGACACTGAGTTGTTGGATTGATGTTAAAAGATAGAAATTTTACCAAACCTTAAATTAGAGAAAATATTTCTAATTTTTTAGGACTCCTGAATCAACTATTTTTGACTTTTCAGATAATCAAACTTCCCACTACTATAAAGCATGCAATATTTCTGTAAGGGATGGTGGACGAGGGCATCATCTTCTAAGCTCCCAAGTTGCACCAGTGCTTGCAACCGTGCTATTTGTGGTTCTTCCTTTTGCCAGTATTTCCTTGACATAGAATTTCTAAAATATTATGTCCTGTTTTAAAAAAGTAATGGTTAATAAGTAGACATGAATGGGTATGCAGTTTTTAAAAAAATCTAGCTTGCTAGCAGTCCATCCTTTCTTAGCATCTACAGTTAGAAATGAGATGTAGTTTTACTGTGACACACTGTGAGAATCTGTATCTCATTGTTGCTTAGATCATGGATGGGCAACAATGGCTTTTTTCAAAGTTTCACAGACTAGCAAACTTAAAGTAGCTCCTTTTAATTGAAAGCCAGACATACTTTTAGGTAAAAACAAAACTGAGCTGGCTTGAGTTTTTCCCAAGCCAAACAAAAGAGATTGGAACTTTCCATTGTTTTTGTCTGCCAACCATGCATTGTTAAAGGAATCGAAATAAAGAGGGAAAGGGGTCAAGGGTTATAGAGCTCATATTTCCACTCTACATGACCCCATCTCAGCAATAGTGGGACCCTCGTGATCAGTTCCTGTTGGTCTAACGGAACAGCCATTTCTTAAGAAAAGGAATTACTGCGTACAGTACCTTTGTGACTAGCAGAAGAATACACTAGCTCTTCAAAGGTCCTTTCATTACAGCCTCTGAAGAGGACTCCGACATTACTTTCTTGAGATTATAATGAAAACAGCTGTACTTGTACCAATTCCCCTTTTTATTATTTTTTGTAACAAAACAAGATTGATGTTATGCCACTTTCTGCTCTGTCATGAGAATAAGGTATCACAAATGCTAATAACTACCACAGTAGCAATATGCACTACTTTGATCTTTTCACTATTCTTTAATTTGGGCAGCTGGCCACTGAATTCCTTCCTAAAAATCTGTGCTGCCTATAAACAAAGGGAAAAATGGCCAACAAAATCGAATGTGCACATTTAAAACTCTTCATCTGACTAGTCCAATTCAAAGCCTACATGAGTAATGCAAATACGATACTTTGATTTTGTGATTCTAGGCACAGAAACCTTAATACACATTCTTCTGATGATGGATTGTGGCAGAATGAAAAATACCACAAACAACCAATTCTCATTAAAATCTAAAGCTTGTAATCCCTTCGTTCTTATTGGTTGCTTTGCCAAAGACTTCTTAAGAGATTATTAAGCTTATTAATGAAAATCCAGAAGTAATTTTAAGTGATTTTCCCCCTTATGTTTGTAAGACAGTAAAATTAAACATGCTGTGGTAGTTATTTTTTCCAGCGTCAAAGGCAATGCAAGAAGGCAGGATATGGCAATAGCAGCTGTCAAGATTCCAAAACCAAGAAATACAAACACCTACTGTCCAAATTATTGCTGTACTGGTAGAGGTAGAAACAGGATAGTAGTCTTTAGTGTTTCTGCTAATAAGCCAGAACAGAACTGTGTATTGCCATTTAAATTTCTTTTTCACTGTGTCAACTTTTCACAGTGAATCAGATGCACAACTTCTCTATTCTCTATCTATCTTCACAACAAGCACCATTGGCCTCTTGTTGACATGAATACCACATTGAAAATGATAAGGTGCCTGATGGTGGTCAGAATTTGCGAGTAAAGCTCTCTAAATAAGGATTTTGGATCCTCAGTTCGAACCATCAGCAATGATTTAGATACTTAAGAACTTTGCTGGAAGCCAGAAGACAAGGTTTCCAAAAGCCAAAAGAAGTGCCTTGTGGAAAATTCAGAATCAGCTGAAGACATAATTTTATTGCATAAATGCTTTTGAAAATATGACTATTCTGTTCATTAGTAAATGAAACGTAATAATTTTAGAAAATTTTAAATTTAGCAAAATTCATATGAAATGGAGTATGAGGAAAAACGTTCTACAAATACAGTCCCCAAAGTGAAAGCATCATGAAAGAATGTCTACATGTCAAAGTTAATTCACTGTTTGGAGAGTTTTCATTCTTGGTTTAATTTCAAGCAGAAACATTAAAGTGATATGTAAGGAAGTAACAGAGAAATCTGAATTGTTACGTTTGTGAGTAACTGGGAGACCAGACACTGCTTAAAAAAAAACAAAACAAAAGGAGCCTCCTGAAATGTTAAAAAACATAAGAACATTGTATATGCTATTAGAAGAGATGATAAAGGAAGAAAAAAAAGTTTAAGATGAGTAAAATAAGCATAAAATGGGGAGAAGATCCTAGAACCTCTGACGTTTATAGAGAAATAAAACACGGACAGGACAGGAGATCTAGTTTTGCTATATTGCAACTGAGTTGGTTACATATATGCTTATGCATATGTTTATACTCAGATACACATAACCAAGAGTATCTTGCACATTTGTGGACATATATTAACCAAAACCCTCTGCAGGCTGGGGCAATTTTGTTTACACCAGTATACTAGCAACTGTAGCGGCTCTACAGCCATGTATTTTGAATGCAGCTACACTCAGGAAGGGGCAGGAGAGAATGCAGCAGGTGCATTGTAAACGAGCTATTACAGGAGTTGATTTGTGTTGTATTACAGGGGTATTCATTATTCCTTTCCAATTTCTGTGCAGATGATGTAGGTTTTGCCTGCTAGTATAGCTTTGAATATGCATACTTCTTACTTTTGTCTGAGCACTAGTTTGTGCTATAGACCTGGTTTTGCTGCATAAAAAAATTGCTTCCTGCAGTGTTTTGGTCATGCAACAGAGTAGCTGCTTGGCTAGGTGCGTTTGACATACAGAGCAGGTGGTTATGACTGTGAAAGCCTTCCAGAGGCCACACACCACTGGGCATCTATACTGAATGGTGCAGCTGTTTTCCAGAGCTTGTAGTGCAAGAAAACCAGCAAAATAAGGAGGGAACATGTTTGTACAGACTTGAAATGGCCACAATAACTCTACAAATTCAACCTAATTAATTAGGTGTGGAGCTCCTCGTGGTTCCAGCACCAGAAAGTTCAGTTTGTGGAGCTATTCTCACTAACAGATTTCTTGAAATTGTCATGTGGAGGCCTCCTACCCCAGACTTTGCATCAGTGATTTAAGCTCAGAAACTCACCTATGAACTTCAGAGATGAATATGTCAGTATAGATTTAGTACTACTAACTTTTTGGAGCCAATAACCTCCTTCTAAATAGCAAAGAAAGACAGATGTGTGATGTACATCCCAAAATACTCACTTAAATCTGCAACAGTTTATTCATTATACTCTGTAGTTACATCTATATCAACACAGGCACTGGAGCAATGGCAGCTAGCAGAAACTAGGTATAAGAATAGACAAAGCAGGGGCTACAATAGAAACAAAGAAACAAATTGCATGACTAAAGAATATTGCATAAAGGGGGTAGATACAGGGCAATAGCTCAAAAGGTAAGCCGGGTAAGAGGGGACCTGTACTGTGAGAAATATCTGCATAGTGTGCCCAAGAGTAGAAGAAAGCCAGCTGGGCAGTAGAGGTTCAAATTTAAACTCAAAGGATGTTATAAGATAGTAGCTGGTAGGGAAAAGGATATAACATAGAAAAAGAGCATTAGTGGGACCATTCTCAAAGCCAATGATTGACTGAAAGGGAAGGATATAATGAGAGCAGAGCATTAAGGACAAGAATGGTAGAGTATCAGAAAACTCTTAGTTACCTTAGACTGTAAAGTAAAAAGACACATGCAGGACTTGCCTGATCATTCCAGCATTTGAGAACAGATTTAATACTAATCCTTTTTTCCCCCCATACTAACAGCCTTTTCTTTCAACAATTTATTTTCTCCTAGTGAGGTGTGTACACATGCACACGTACGCTGTGCCTCACACTCCTCTACAGCCAAGCATGACCCAGAAGTACAATATTATCTTCTGCGTTTGTTCAGATTCTTGGAAAAATGCTCAAGGGAGGCAATGCAGATCTGATATATGGATGCCAATTTGTCCCTCTGTCTTAACAATGCAGCCAAGGTCTGACCTTCCCCCGCTTCCAGGGGTTTCTGAGTAGAGGAAAGGAAAAAAAAAAAAAATCACCAGACTATTCTAGATGAAAAGAGCTCTGAAAATGGAAAGATGTTAATTAATATGTCATATATCTGTAACACATTTGGATTTTTAGTTACCTTTGTCAGCTTAAGATATTTGGATGAGGCACTGGGATTATACATGCTTATAAAGAAAGGCATATACAAACCTGTAAAGGAAGGTGCAGCATATGTTTTTTTCTAATCAGAAGAGATTTAAATGATTTTTTAATATCTTTTGTGAATCACTACTAAAGAAAGTGGCAACTTCTCAAGCTTTAGGAAAAAAGGAAACAAAAGGAAAGCCTTTAGATGCCCACAGTAGGTGGCATCAGCTACTGACCTACCTACTAATAAGGCAAATGAAAGGAAAACAGCCTGAGAGGAACTAAATAGCAGAGAGCCGAAGTCTTGAGGGGAGAACAGGCAAAGGAGGCATACAGTGCTTAATTCACCCTGACTAAAAAGCTCTGTTAAACCACAAGTTGAAGATGCTACCATATATAACAGCATTACAACAGGAAAAAATATTTAATTGTATTACAGTCCTTTGACTGGAATACTGCTGATATTGAATTGTTGAATATGGCTGAAACCAGAAAGTCTAATAAGAGTCTTTAAGAAAATAACATATACCCTGGAAGCAAGCACTAGGGCTAGTCAGGCTTCTGCTTGCTGTTATAAGACCTCAGTCCTAGTGGATGATCTATGGGAAATAGCTCTGAAATCATGGGACAGAATAAATTAAACAGAAAAGTCAGAGTCATAATTATAAATGCCTTCCTCAGCTGTTTTGGAAATGTGTAATGCTTTTTAGAGTTTCTAAACCTGTTTCTGTCCCTTGAAGTCTCCCTAGAATATTTAGAAAATGGATTTCCTTAGAACCTGAATACTTCTCCTGCACCCATTTCTAACGAAATAGATACTTTTAACTTGTTTTTAAAAATAATAAACTTTGTTCTTAAGCAGTTCATTGTTCCTTTTTTACATTTACCATAATAAGATCAGCATTAAGGGTGTATTAATTAATTTACTTATATATTTAATACCTGGGTTGATATATTGTGGATTTTTATGCATTATTAAATTTATATACATATATTTAATATAGAGGT